>NC_140833.1:1745000-1785000 GCF_050613455.1 Vespa mandarinia | reverse complement strand
ATCAATTGCCTCAAATATGGTATATTAAATATGAAAAGAAGAAGAAAAAAAAGTAAAGAAAGTGGGGAGATATTCAAAATAAGAAAGATATGTTGCAAATTTTTTGCCAGTGATTTTAACAATTCATATATAGCGTAACACGAATGGATGACCATTACAAACATGAGAGAGGATCTTTTACCTCACAAAAAATTATTATATATTATGCTCACACCTTATATATATTTGAATATTTTAGTATAGATTTACTCTATTTACATACTTTTATCTGTGGAAGACTACTTGGCTAATTTAGGCCACTGTTAAAATTTACCCCTTATTTGCCTTGATGTTTGAATTACACATACAATAATAATGATAAATAAAAAGAAAAAAGGAAAAAAAAAGAAAAAACAAAGAAATGTGAGAAAAAGAAAAAGGATTAAAAAAAAGAAAGAAGAAGAAGAAAAGAAAGGATAAATAAAACATACACAAAGAGAACGAAAGAGAATTCATTGTTACGTGGATGGTAATTGTGATAGATTTTTTGATGATTTTTACAATCTCAAAGGTCTTATTATCCTAAATATGTATAGAATTATATAGTCATTCTTCTACGTAATTGATAAATTTTTGCTTACATACATATTGTTAAACAAACAAACCAACAAACAAAAAAAAAGGAAAGAAGAATAATAATAATGATAATATTGAAAAAAAAAACTTACCCTATATTGACACTGTTAGCGGTTAGGCAATTACCATTAATTGAATTGAACATCTCTTGCACCTGAGAAAATAGGTTCTGTATATCGCTTCAGCAATGATCGCTTTTATTCAGCGTAATAACTTCCAACATATTTTAATAAAGTACGGGGCTCCTTTACGTACATATATACATATATACATACATACATATATATATATAATATATATATATAATATATATATATATATATATATAATTATTTCGAGAGACAAGGGAATATAAATAAATTATTCAGGTTTTGTTCGATATACTTCCGTTTATACTTTGTTGCGTTCAATTATAAAAATATTAATCATTGTACACTGAAAAAAAGAAAAAAAAACAACAAACAAACATATATGAAAGAGAGACTATTAACATCATGGTCCAACTATTACACATAGATTAATTAATGAGTATATAGATTTTAATTATATTATTTTCATTACTTGTCGCAAGTGAAGACTATAAATGTGATTTAAATCTCTTAATTCTTTTATTGCTCTATACAATTCTACAAATTGAACAACAACAAATCTCTATGGTGATTTATTGACTTATATACACACTCAACAATTATTACCTTTAATTATTGCAACAATTATTATTATTATTATTATTAATTATTATTATTATTATTAATTATTATAATTATTGTTTCTACGACTTGTGTTAAAAATTGTCTGAAATTATTTTTGATCGTCGTGCTATATGTATAATGGTATTCGTATATATGTAAAAGAAAATAGAGCGGGGAGTATTAAAAGGAGATCGTAAAAAAAAAAAAAAAGAAAAAATAGGAAAAGAAAAGAAAAGAAAAAAAAATAGAAAAATCAGATGGTTTCGCAACACTTTGGAAAATATAGAAATATTGAATTAAATATATCTCGAGTTCTCGTTTGTGAGAGATCCTCACGATTTCGATAAGAGAATATTATTGATATCGTTCGCAGATCGATATCAAATGATTTAGAAAACAAAAAAAGAAAAAAAGGAAATCGAAACACTAACGAAAGATCTCCGTTGATAATATAAAGTTTCCAGACATCGAGAGCATTTACAAAATAATAAGAAACAAAACAAAATTGAAAAATAAAAAAGGATAAAGATAAACGGGGTGGGGGGAGGAGTTGGAGGAGGAGGAAAAGGAAAGAAGATCGAACCGCTCTTAAAAAGAACTTCGTGATCATCCTGCAAACAGGATAATAAACGATGAAAAATTGTTACTACTTATCACGGAAATATGTTCCTCATTTTGAAAATTGTGCGTCACGCGCTATACACGTATATGTGTGTGTGCGTGTGTGTGTATGTATGTATGTATGTGCGTGCATGCATGTGTGCATATATGTGATACGTGTTACACGCGTGCATATATATATATTTTATATATATATATATATATATGCATATATAAAATATATACATGGAGGATATTAGAGAAGAAAAAGATGGAGAGAAAACAAAGACGAAAACGTCTATAGAAGAAATCTTATGCGAGAAAAGGAGAGAAAATGAAAAATGCAAAATGAAAGAGAAAACGAAAGGAAAAAAAGAAACAAAATACTAACGCGCTACGAGGATGCATGCGCACATACACACAACTTGCTGCATTATTAGAGTGTAGGGGGTAACATGACATTAAAAAAAAAAAATAAAAAATAAAAAAACAAAAAAAAATGAAAAAAAATAGCAAACGGAGATAGAAGAGAAAACATGAAAAAAAGAAGAAAAAAAAAGAAGAGAGAAAAATAATAACTGAATTCTCTTAGCCTACGGTTTAATCATAGTCTTCCTAGAACCCTAAGGAAAGCAAGACAAGAAAAGAAAAGGAAAAAAAAAGAGTTACGACTTTATATATATTAAATTATATATATATATATTAAATTATATATATATATATATTTTAATATATATATATATTAAATTATATATATAATATATATATATATATATATATATATATAATTTAATCAGTGGACACATTGTGTCAAGCAATTTTTGCTTACGTTATTGAGATTCGCAAAATATTGATGGTGAGGGGTGGGGGGGAGGAAACGCATATTTAATATAAAGATTTATTTTCAAATATCTCGCGCGCGCGTGTGTGTGTTTGTCTGTGTGAATAAAGAAAGGATGCTGGCATACACGCACACGCACATAATTATTTACGACGAAATCTCGATGATTATCATTCATTTATTACCATTCATATTTTTAACATATCTATATATTATAATTTAATCGTGTTAACATTATATACAGCGACAAATAGATACTATTAAACGACAAATTCATTCTGTCTGGTCGTATTGAGAGAAACAATCAAAATTGTTTTGTCGCTCGCGTTTATATTATTCTTATCGGAAGTCGTTAATTTTCTTTTATTTTTTTTTTCTCCCTCTCTAATTTTTCCAATACTTTTCTAATGAGCCTTTTCTTATCGAGATATTCGTCGTATAAAATGGACTCTTTTATTACACTGTTTTAACAATACAATTTATATACATACATACATATATATGTATCTATCTATCTTATCTATATATATATATATATATATATATATATATATATATATGTATATGTATATGTATATGTATATGTATATGTATATGTATATGTATATGTATATATACACACATATACATATTTGTTAAAAAAATCTATGGGTACCTTTAGTCTGATTGTTTGACTCGTCTCGTGTGTTTATATAATTAACGTTTTACAAGCAACTTTTTTCTTTATTTACGATGATCGATTCATATTGACTTTCACGTCATTACTACATTTTTTGATTCTCTGTTTCTCTTCTCTCTCTCTCTCTCTCTCTCTCTCTCTCTCTCTCTCTCTCTCTCTCTCTCTCTCTCTCTCTCTCTCTCTCTCTCTCTCTCTCTGTCTCTCTTTCTCTCTCTCTCTTTTTTCTCCCCCAAGCACATACATACACTTTTCTTATGTTTTTTTTTGTTTTGTTTTTCCTATTATTCTTTTTTTCTTTTTTTTTTTTTCACAAAAATTTGTGAGTTTCTTTCTAACTATGTTTTTTGTTTACTTTTTTTTTTTTTTTGTAAATCTTTAACACAATCTTATATATGCATACATATATAATATATATATAAATATAATATATATATATATATATATATATATATATATATATATATATTGCCTTTAATATTACATTGTAATTTTATTCTTATGACATATCGTGTTCTATATTGGCTGTTCGACGCTTTTTTAGCGTACTTATTTTTCAATACATTTATATTATTAATAATCAACCCCTCCTCCCCTCTTTCTCTCTCTTTCTCTTTCTATCTTTCTTCCTCTCTCCCTTTCTCTCTCTTTCTCTTTCTATCTTTCTTCCTCTCTCCCTTTCTCTTTCTCTTTCTCTCTCTCTTTCTCTTATGGTAAAGGATTATATTATTAATCGTGCTTAAGGGGCTTTATTTAGAGACCTAATTATTTCGATTTAATGTTATAGTATTTTTATTTATATGATTATTCATCGACGAACCATTTTTTTTTCTTTTTTGTTTATTTTTTGGCCTAGCATAAAGAAAGAAAAAAAATGAGTATTTATATTATTTATATATTATAGAGTTGTGTTCCATTTTCTTTTATTTTCTGTTTGTTTGTTTGTTTGTTTTATATTTTTCTTGACGAGGGTGTGTAACTATTTTAAAATAGATTGAAGAAAAAGTAATTCTAATGCAAATAACAAAAACAAAAACAAAAAAAAAAGACAAAAAAAGAGAAATGATCGTTTATTTTTGTTTTGAATTATACAATTTATTGCATTTTAGTTTCGTTCGTTCGGAATTCTTTCCTTTTTTATTTTTTTTTTTATTTATTTTTCTTTTTTTTTCCTTTTTTTCCCCTTCTTCCTTTTAAGGAATAACAGCGTTATCCTAATCCTTAATTTTTAATATTAATTTTTTTCTTCCTTTTTTCTGACTCGAATACTCAACGCGTATGAATGAAGTAACATATGAATAATGCTGCGCGTAAAAATCCTGTCATATTGTCTCTCGAAAAAGGAGAAGGAAGAAGAAGGAGGAGGAGGAGGAGGAGGAGGAGGAGGAGGAGGAACAAATGATTAATTGCCCGTAGAAAAACAAAATATATACAAGGGGGTAATAATTAGGTGTAATAAAGAATATTAATGATGATGATTATTATTATTATTAATATTATTATTATTATTATTATTATTATTATTATTATTATTATTATTATTATTATTAATATTATTAATATTATTAATATTATTTGTTTTTTGTCTTTTTTTTTTTATATTTTGGTTAAGTGCATTCCACATTATCCATATATTTACATCCTTTATTTAACGATAATGATTGAAGGAATTAAATTCTTTAGTGCCAAAACAATCGTAATCGGAGTATTTATATATATATATATATATATATATATACATATATATATATATGAAATTTATTTATTTATATATGTGTATATATATATCTATATATATATTATATATTACTTACGCCTTATTTTATTAATTATAGATTTATCTTTCTTACCGCTACTACTTCGTACGCGCCGTCGCGTATGGGATTATATATGGGGGTGATTCTTAGGAATAAAAAAAAAAAGAAAAAGAAAAAGCAGAAAGAAAAGAAAAAAGGAGAAATAATAGTAGTGTAGTAGTAGTAGTAGGAGGAGGAGGAAGAGGAGGAAAAGGAGGTGGAGGAGAAGGAATATATATATATATATTTATATATACATATATTTATATGTATATATATAAAACTAAGAAAAAGAAAGGAAAAACACTCAGAATTACGGTATAATTCTTGTTTAGTCAGTTGAAGTACAAATATTTAATGTATTTTGTCATTAGATGATAAGTATAATGAGAGTCTTATTATAAATGGCATGAAAAATGTTATGTTGTTCCATTCCTCAAGAGCACTGGCTTTATTTATATACATTAGTCATTTGATGTAATAATACTTAACACGGGTTTTTTGGTGAAGGCGATAGATGCGAGGTAGGGGAGATAGAGGGGTGAGGAAAATGAATAAATAAATAAATAAATAAATAATAAATATATACTTGCCGACAAGGAAAGCGCGCGCTCGCGCGCGAACATACACACACATACATTATACATACACGTCCATATTAGCGAGCTCGGAACTTTTATACGCGATACACGTACACGTACACATACACGCAGGACATACCACATCTATCTATCTATCTATCTATCTATCTATCTATCTAATCTATCTAATCTATCTAATATATTTATTTTTGATGACACGTTCCTTTTTCGGAGGTACTTTATTTACATATCAAATTAAACTAAACGATGCGTAGACAAATGCATTATATACATAGACACATGCATGCATGCAACGCATACATAAATACATAATATAATACGTACATGTATACATTTATATACACATAATATAACATAAAATATATACATATATACATACATACATACATACATACATACATACATATATACATACATACATATATACATGCATACATACATACACACGCACGCACGCAACAGTTGCATTCCATTGGTATGCCGAACTGTGAAGTTGTATTTTAGTATACCTTTGAAGTTCCATGATCTCTGTATTCCCCCAATTAATTTTTAGATTGCGATTTTAACGATGATCGACGAATAAAAAGGGCCTTTGACGTTGCCGCTTATAGGTAACGTTTTATGAGGATCTAAAACATGGTTTAATGTTTGTTCAACCAAAAAAAAAGCAAAAAAAAAAAAATTTAAAGAAAAAATATATATATAAATAAAAAAGGAAAAAAAAACGCGAAAAAAACGAAAAAAAAAAATATATATATATATATAAGAAAAAGAACTGTTTTTTCCGAGTGCTCGCTATTGAGCAATCGTAAAGTTATGTTGCATAAACTATCTATCTATATCTCTATATATATATATATATATATATATATATATATATATATATATATATATAGTCAGGTTTCTTGCTTTTTTTCTTTTTTTTTTTATCTTTTTTTTCTTCCTTTTCCCCCGTTTATATGTTTGTTTTTTTCTTTTTTTTTTTTTTTTTTTTATATAAATTTCCATCGGTACCGTAAGATTTAGCTGAGAATGGGGAGATGATGAAGAGGAGAAAAAAGATTCAAAAAAAAAAAAAAAAAAAAAAGAAAAAAAAAGGAAAAAAAAAAGAAAAAAAGAGAAAAAGGAGAAAATTTTGTGAATTTTTTTACCAGCGTTTAAATGTTGTACACTCTCAGCAGGCAGAAGGTATAATTGAAAAAAAATGTTCTATATGATATACAATATTACATTTATGTAAATGATGGGATGCTGCACAACAGCGAGCAAAACGTTTATTTTTAATAATTCGATATACATACAGATACCACACATGGTCCGTGTATTTACTGGGGAAAGAAAAAAAAACAAAAAAAAAACATAATAATAACAGAAAACTTTTGAGAGAATTGTAATAATAATAATAATAATACACACTCCGACAGATTCACTGTGCGTAAACCATGTTTTCCTGAAACCTCCATTGGTGTTTTACTAGGATGAAATATTTCATGAGGCGAAGTGTTTTTAAATGTTCCAAACATCATCTTGTACTTCAAAATGTTAAGCTGTATAAGAATAGTACAACTTGAGAAAAAAAAGGTAAATTGTAAAGCAATATGGAGAGAGAGCGTGTATATCAATATATTTTTTATATGCTAATGAGACGCCAAGGAACATGGGTCACGTTATTATAATCTAATGTATTATTTAGACACATAATGTCTCTGACTATATATGAAATATCGGTTGCCTGAGATAACTACTCAGCCTTTATACACTCATTACTACAAACTTGCTTTTTCCCCCGAATGTATTTCGCTGCGCTTCTCTATCGATTTAATGATTTTTCATAGTCATTAATCGTTTGTCATTATCATTATCACATTATCATGAACATTATCATTATTATATTATTACTATTATTATTAATATTACTATTCTTATTCTTATTCTTATTACTATTATTCTTATTCTTATTCTTATTGTTATTGTTATTATTATTATTATTATTATTATTATTATTATTATTATTATTATTATTATTATTATTATTATTATTTTTATTATTATTATTATTATTATTATTATTATTGTACGTACCGACCCCCCTTTATTTCCTCCAAAGTTTGTCAACGCTAGTCTACGAATATCGATAATTGAAGTCTCTAATTTTTGTTTAATGGCTATCGGCTTTTTTCTACCTTGTACCTAGGAAATTTTAGTTTCTTTTTTATATGAAATATAAACAAATTTATGGTATTATACGTATACACATCTATATACACTTTTACAAACAAAAAAAAAATATTTTAATCTACATAATTAAAGATATGAAATATTTGCTACTTATATATTTGTCAAATGTATTATTAGATTGGAAATATTTTACTATAGGATGGACAAAATTAGACTTAAAATATGTAAATGTTCTCTGTTAATCATACATTGTTTCTCATCATATCAGCTCAATTTGCCATTACCTGTCAATTTATACGTGCTATCCTATATTAAGATATTCTCAAACGATATTACTATGCAGTTCTTTAAAAAAAAAAAAATAAAAAAAAACATGTAGAGAAACATACATTCTTATCTGCGCATAGGCTGCAATGCAATAATAATATATTGTGATGCTCACAAAGCACATAACACAATTTACCAAAATTGTAATGTTTAAATATTTCATGTGATTTTGGAAAATGTTATATCTTTTATTTCCTGCCAATTGTTTAATTTGTAACGTTGTTCTTTGTTCTTTTTCAATAAAGTAAGTAAACTGACCAAACTGATATTTTCATTATAACTTTGCAGATGTAATTGATCAATTAGATATTTCTTAAAATTTCATATAGAAAATATTAAAAATAAGTATTAACTTCGTGCTCGTGTTTATTAAGCTGAATTAAGATTTGTTTTAAACATTTATTAAATTCCTACGTATTACATAAGTAATATACATAATTTATAATAATTACACTTAATCTCCACAAGTTATAAATAATTAATCAGAATCTGACTCCCGCCTGTATTGTTGTTTTTGTAATTCATCTTGTAGTTCTAAAACATGTTCTATTGGTTTTGGTTTACCGTCGTCTCCAATTCTACAAGGTCGTACTACGCCTCCTCTAATGAAAATAAATGAATCAAATATTATTAATAAATAATATATCAGATTATCACTATGATTTATTTTTAGTTTGATCTATTAAAAAAGAAAGCAAAAAAGAAAAGGCAAACCTCGTTAATTGATCTACAAGATTTACAAGTTGTAATGCTTCATATTCCTTTTGTTCTTCAGTCATACCTTCTAAAAGATTTGGTTTGATCTTTTCATAACAACCAGTTACTGGATTTATCCTTGAAATTATAATAATATTACGTTAAAAAAAATATAATAAAATTGATATATCAAATAATTCATAATACATACTGCTCTTTGTATTTTAAATATTCTTCGGTATCGCTATCTTCTGATTCAGAATATGATATCTTTTCTTGATTACGACCTAATAATCCCTTATTTGCGAACATCCCTGCTGCATTCCCATATCCAGTGTACTTTACCATACGGCTAACTGAACAATTAATATTTTATTAATATTATATTTCATCAAATAACATATAAATAGATAATTGAAAAAAAAAAAAATATTTAAAGTATATGATCTAATTTCATTTAATAAATCATTAAATAAACATATACCATTTTCCTTGCAAAGTATAAAGAGAAATTCAGCAACGATATCTCGCAACTTGGTAATTGGAGAAGTTAAAAGTTTACATAATTTTGCTTTTAAAGTTGTACCCTCTTCTGGACGTTTCATTACATCTTTCAATGGCGGTAAAACCTAATGAATGTGTATAATTATTATTTTATTAATAGAAAAAATTAATCCTTATATCATCTCACAGAACAGTTTCAATTTAATATTATAATATTACCTGTAATCTTATATATTTTCGAATAGATGTGTCTGCTTTTATGAGTCTAATAAGAACAGTGACGACTGGAGAGATATTTTCTAATAAATTTTCTGTATAATTTAATCTCTGATCTAAAAATTCCAATATAATAGATACCGTTGTAACATCAGTATTCTGATATATAGTATTGTTTTCATTGTTTTCGTTGGACTGCATCATTTGTATATAATTGTTCAGTGGTACAGTAGTTAATAAATTTATAACATTGCTAAAAATAATATAATAAAAATAATATAGTGAATGATTTAAAAAAAATCTTTTCTATAAAAGCAATATTTTTTTAATGTCTAATAAGTTTTACCTTACGAGATCGTTATACTGCGACCAATTTTTATTATATAAAAATTTATATAAACATGTTGTTAATTTTTGATTTTTTTCTTGTTCTTCTATCACAGTGTCCTCAGAATGTATATATAAGTTAAATAAAACTTTTAAAATATCACAAATTAACATTACATCATCATTCTAAAATGAAAATATAAATATTATTTATTATAAATAATATATAACACATATGTAACACACATAACGTAGACTTATACCTTGATAGAAAATGACATAGATACATTAGATTTATGTTGTTCCAATAATTCATCTAATATATTAAGTAAATATGAATCTCCATTTAATTCTTTCACAGTATTTCTTGTAGTTGTATTTAACGCAGTAATTATAAATAACATTTTAATGTCAAACAATTTCATTTCATAGGACGAATTGGCAGTATATTTATTAATGCGATTAATCAGATTTTCTAAACAATTTTTTTCTCTTACTAATTCTCGCACTTTAAAACTATGATATAATAAGTTACATAGTACTTTCGCAGATTCTACAGAAACTGAAAAAATAATAAATAAATAAATTAATATAAATCTTTATTGTATATCACAGATATAATAATTACCATTCGTAGATGGGATCTGTTGTTCATTTTTCTTACAATCAAGTTCTGCTAATCGTAATAATAACGTTACCATCTCTGCAGTAACAATTTTATCTAAATCAGTTTTGTCTCGGCTATATATGGTAAAAAAATAAAAAAAAATGTAAATCATATTTTTTTTTTGGTCTATTTCTAATTATAATAATCATAATGAATAAAGTTTATTCATATGGAAATTATATTAATATAATTATTAAGAATTACCTACCTAAGTATACGTAATGCAGCTAAACAATTAAGATGCATAGATGCGTACTCAGATTTAGATAGATATTGATATAATTTCTCCCAGATTTGTTCTCTTAATTGACTATTGCATATTCTTTCAATTTTGGTTTTGTCCTCATACTATAGATAAAATAAATCATATATAAAAATAAATTATATTATATATGAAGAATTTAAAAGAAAATTTGTGCAAAAAATACATATCTTTTTACTGCAAATATATTAGCTCTATTATGTATATATGAATTACTCAAAAATATAAATATAAAACACATACAAACAATCAAACAAAGTGAAACTTATTAAACAAAAGTACCTTTTATTTCTTAACCTTTGCGTCCTTAGCAAAAATAATAAAATAATCTTACAAAATTGTATGTTTACTATTTAAAAAAATATAATAAATTAAAAGGTCGTCATATATATATAATGTGTCAAACAAACTTACATTTTTGATAAATACTTGAAGAGTATCTTTAGAAAATTCTTCGTATGTTCCAGAAATTAGTTTTCGCGCTAAATCATCCATAGTAATTGAATGATTCGATTCTTTTACTGGTTTTCGTTACCAGTTTCGTTTATTTCTTTATATGTTTATCTATTTTAATATAATTATACATATATTATGTTTACATCAGCAGTCATCATTTTTATTTCATTCAAATACATTTCATTTCAATTTAATAAAATTAATTTACATTTATTATTTTTCTTCGAGTATGATGTTTATTATCGTTTTCGTTTTTAATTCAATTTATTCTCATTAAAAGATTTTCTATTAATTAAATTTAAAACTGTATTTCACACTATTTGACAAAACAACCTAACCTAAAATATATAAGATATAATACTATAAAAACTTCCTGAAACTGACAGACATCGAATAAAGAATGATTAGATTAGCACACAAGTATATGTACCTAAATTCAAAGTAGAAAAGTATATCATAGAAACTATCTATTCTATGAACTTCTTTTCAACGTTATGACAATAATGACCAATCAGAATATTCCTTAGGATTCTTAAGGAAAAAGCGCGAAATCACGTGCAGAGAAAAGTACAAAGAAAAAAAAACAGAGTGTCCATTGAAATACAGATTTCTTTTATTAATTTTTGCATTTATTAATCTATAGGTTATTATAAAATAGTTGTTATTATGTATGTTTTACAATATATTTAATGTCCAAACAAATTTTTATTTAGTTCACGCGTATAAAAGAATTTGTATCCAAGGTTAGTCCTTTTAAATTTTATTATTATTTCATTGACATATTTGATATTAGATATTGGATGAAAAACAAGGTATATTAATGAACAATAAGATATTAAATATTTAAAAAGAATACAAAATTTAGTGGCATACAATATGAATCATAAATATTTGTACAAGAGACGTAAATGGTGTGAAATCAATGCTGGTGTGTTTCATGCAATTAAAAAACCAAAACCACCTAAGCTAAAAGTTAATAAAGAATCACGTAAAGAAATATCTAAGGACGTTGTTAAATCTATAAATAGTAAACAGAATAGTAAACAGAATGATCTTGAATTTTCTAATGTAAAAGAGATAGATCAAATAAATACCAATAAGGATATGATTATTGAAAAAACAATTCTGCAAGTTGATTCCAATAAACGACTTTTGAAAACAAATGTTTCTAATTCAATAATTCAACAACCTAATTTACCTAATGCAATAGTAAATCCAAATGTTAAATTGAAGGAATTGAATGGTCAGATTGGACGTAACGAATCAAAAAATTGCTTACATAAAAGTTCATGTAAATCATCAAAATCTATGGATTTATTTTTTGACGATGCTACCGATTTGAATGTAGATAAACCAGAGTTTGAAGTTATAATAAAGAAAAGCAAAATAGATGATATTTTAAAGGTATTGGAGGATGATTGGGCAGATGACGAATATGATACAATGGAGACATTAATTACTAATAACATGAAAAATAATGTTTCTCCATTAAAATCTATTATTACACCGAGCAATTTAGAAATACCTTCATCAAATGAACTTAGCAAAATGATATCAATGAATATTAAAGATACACCATCTATTACAAATAATAAAAATTCTTCTTCTACTATACAAAATCTTGATGACATGACAGAAGTTGAAAAAGAAAATAAAGAAAAATATTATCCTATATTTAATAAAGGATATTCTATGAAGAATGCGTATGTATAATGTGAATTTACATAATTATATATCCTCTTAGGATTTTTACAATTAAAATTTATAATGTTTATAGAGAAAGTGACGTTACAAAGCTTACACATGGAACAAAAAAATCAACAAAATGGCAATTATCAGCAAAAGGTAGTGGCAATGAAAATCAATATCAATTAGATGCAGGTCAAAAGAATTTTGGTGCGACGCAATGTTCAGAATGTGGTATTGTTTATCAATTGGGTGATCCTGAGGATGAAAATGCTCATTTGAATTATCATAATAGCGTGAAAACTTTAAAATTCCAAGTAAGTAATTGAACAGTCGAAATAATATAATAAAAATGTGTTTTAATTTTTTTTTTTTATATAACATATATCATTTACATTCATATTATATGTAATAGGGTTGGAAAAATGAAAGAGTCGTTATAGATGATCCTTTAACATCAAGTAAAATAATTTTAATTGAACCAAATGATTCTAAACAATGTTGGAAAAAAGTATCAGAAATTTTAACTGTTGTAGATAGAGATTTAGGACTAGCTGACTCATCTCTTTCAAACTATACTGATAAAAAGGTAAATAAATATTGTTATTTGTTTCTTTGAGAATGAATCAGGATATAGATAAATAAATCTACATTTTCTTTAGGTATATTTATACATTAAAGAAAAGAATATATTAGGCGTACTCGTAGCAGAATACATAGAAATAGCACATAGGATGATACCAGACTTAATTGATTTGAATTGTTGTACTGCTGAAAGTACACCAGCTAAGTGTGGTATAAATGTTGTATGGACAGTAATGAGTCATCGCAGACAAGGCATAGCCACTAAACTTGTAGATATTCTCAGGTATATAGATGTTATTCCATATATATATATATATATATATATATATATATATATATATATATATATATATTATTTATAATTTATTTCTAAGTTTCAATACTATCACAGCAAAATTTGGGATATTCCTTACAAAGAACTTATTGTTTAATATTATTTAGAAAGTGAAAGTTACAGAGTTTATCATTATTATCTAAAATCCATGCATTCTTAAACTCTACTCTTCAAAAATATTAGAAAGAAGATGAATCAATATCTTTCATTTGTAGAATTAGAATTGGTATTTATAAAATCATTGTTCAATATTTCAGATCCAAATTTTTCTATGGATACATAATGTCCTTAGAAGATATTGCATTCTCTGTTCCAACTCCAAGTGGAAAGATATTTGCCGAGAAATATACTAAGACGAAAAGTTTTAAAGTTTATAGTTAATTTTGTTTTTACTTTTATCTCTTTCTGGACGAGTATATAAAACATGAAAATTTCCAAATTGTATCGATGATTAGATTCGTTTATTTATTTTCCATCGATCAAATTGAGTAGTATATTATAGTAAATGATACTTGATTTTTCTAAAAATGTGTACCGTTACTCTCAAATAAACTTATCAGTATTTTAAAAGAGGTTTATCAAGTTATTAATAATATTTAAATCTTTATAATAATTAACTTTGACAACAAGTTTATTTATACCATAATTCAATATATGCAATACATCACATACAACTAATAATATACGTAGGGTTTATATTGGTAAATTTTTACTTTGTCAAAGGATTTGTTTTATATAGGATATATAGAAAAATTAAATTACATTTATTTTTAGAAAATGTTTATATAAAAAAATTACAACTATATGTATAAAAATATAGTTAGTTTAAATAGATTATATTCTCTTTCCCCCCACCCCCCAATCCATGTGTTGATATGTACAAACAATTAACTAAATGATATGTACAAGCAATTAACTAAATGATATGTACAAGTAATTAACTAAATGAAAACATTGCACAAATTCTACAATTTAAGTGAAATGCATTACTTAAAGAACTGATTAATTTGTACAAGATATTTTACATGGGATGGAAAAAAGGTGGAGAAAAGAAATAAAATTAAAATGACAAAAAAAAAGAAAAGAATAACTATATGTAGACTCTGTTGATTAATGGTAAAATTTACCATTTTCCACCCCACTTATTTTGTCTACTGTAGCCAGACTTATAGCCTTGCCCATTCGAACGATTTGCTCGTTCTTCCGCCCGTTTCATTTTCCAGGCATCGTATCTTTCGGCCATACTATATAACTCATCTGGCACCATCTAATAAAGATTTTAGCACATTATTAAACTTTTTATAATACAGGAGGATTTAAAAAAAAAAAACTTTAAATGCACAGAACTATATTTACAACTATAATAATTTTATAAATTTTAATATTACTATTATTACTTACTTGATTAGCCTCTTCTAAAATACTGATAAGTTCTTTGGAATGTGACCAGTCATTTTTGGTCATTAACGTTATACTTTCGCCGGTTTTACCAGCGCGACCTGTACGTCCAACTCGATGGACATATTCTTCTATATCACGTGGAAAATCATAATTGAAGACATGCCTATAAACACACACACGCATATATATATATATAAAAGAAATCTTAGAAAAATATGTTAGAAAAAGTGGAAGAATAAATAATAAAACATACGTTATATCCTCGATGTCAATACCTCGGCTAACAACGTCTGTTGCAAGAAGAATTCGTACCGAGCCATTTTTTAAATCTTCTATGGCTTGTTCTCTATCTTCTTGATCTCTTCCACCATGAATACTTTCATTTTTAACATACGAGAGAGATAGGTCGCTCGATACATCGTCTACTCTTGCTTTTTTAGAAAAAAAAGCAATAATCTTGTCTTCGGGATCCATATTGCGAATAAATTCATAAAACTGATGTAAAAAAAAAATATATATATATATATATATAGATTAATATTCTCCCGTAAAATCAATTATATTATTTATTAAGTATAATGAGATCAATATATAAAATAATTAATTTAGAAGAAAAAACATTGATTATACAATAACTTACCACAGCAAATTTATCTTCCTCGTCGATTATATGAATATGTTGTTTTACTGTATGTACAGCTGATAAATTTAATGATCCAACAAATACTTGAATTGGATCTTTCATATATGATCGAGCTAAGCGTCTAACACCTGGTGGCCATGTAGCACTATTTTAAAAATTAAAAAAATATAATTTTATATATATATATATATATATATGTACGATACGAATATGTATATTAAATACCTTGTCATTATAGTTTGTCTATCGGATCTCACATCAAATAAACTTTTCCTTATTTGAGGTTCGAACCCCATATCCAGCATACGGTCTGCTTCATCTAGTACAAGATATGTAACAGATCTTACATCTATAGCTCGTGCTAATACAAGATCATTTAATCTTCCCGGTGTAGCTATGACTATTTGTACACCTTCTGTTACTATATCTATTTGATCTTGTCGATTACCGCCACCGTACAGACAAACACTAAAATAATGTCAGCATTTTTAAGCAGTTGTTAATCAAATGTATATATATATATATATATATATATATATAATTAAATATGGAAATTAAAAAAACTTATTTACATATAATTACTTACGCTTTAATATTACGATACGAATATTTTCCTACTTCTTTTTCTATTTGTAATGCTAATTCTCTAGTTGGTGCCAAAATCAGAACATTAGGACCAACTCTTTCATTAAAAGGAGTCCTTTGACCATCAATGTGAATTAATGCAGGCAAAAGAAATGCTAATGTTTTGCCTAATAATAATAATAACAACAATAAAAATATTAAACAATAAAAATTATATAATAATTAAATGCTTATAATTACAATAAAACAATATAAATATATAGTACAAACCTGTTCCAGTCTGTGCTATACCAATCATATCTTTGCCGCTAAGTAGAATTGGCCATCCTTGACGCTGTATAGGACTTGGATTTGTAAAGCCTTGTTTTTTTATTTCTTCAAGAACTTGCGGATAATTCTATAATTGTATATATATATATATATTTCTTTTTTTCATACCATAACTTTTCAATTTTATACTTGCATAGAAAGTTTGTTGTAATGTATTGTACTTACATGGAAAGCTTGTTCAAATGTTTCAATAGGATTAGGAATGCAACATATGTCAACATTACTTTCTTCATCGTCAAACACATGTTGAACTTCAATATTATTATTTTGTGCTCTTATTTCTGCTACACGTTCAGCAGGCATATGAGTAATAACAGGATCCTCTTGATAAAAGTTCTTATATATAGGTGGATAAGTAAATGGTTCATCATGCTGTTTAAAATATTAATTTAAATTATTATTCGTTCCGTTTACGAATATATTTATAATTTAAAAACTTGAAATAAAATTTACACTTTTGTTAATTCGATTCAAATTGAATTTCGTTCCCTTTTTTTGCTCAGTTTTCACAGGTTGCGGAGTATCTTTTAATAATTCATCAATTAATTCTTTAGCTTTACTTTGTGCTGCCGGAGATCCGATTAAAGTAACTGTACTAACACCACATGTAGTAGATTGATTTATCTACATGTAAAAAATTATACAAAATATATTTAATTATATATTTAATTTCATAATCTCTTTTAAATATTCAAATATTCCCCTTCATTGAATCTCTTTTAATATCAGTGTTACACTTACATGAATCCTTGTTTTACTTTTCTCTTGCAATTCTTTTATATTGCAACCACACTTGCCTATAAGTTTACCTACTTTCTTTGAATCTATATTTATAATTAGATCATTTGATTTTGCTTGTTGTGAACCATTTTTGGAACTTCTAAAATTATTAAATCTAGTCTTTGTACTATAATTTTTCTTTCTGGTTACTTGTACAGTTTCTTGTTCATCAAATGGATATTCAAATTCTTGATCACTATTCCATCCTTCATTCATTCTTAAATACAAATAAAAAACAATTACACTAAACTCAATGCAATAATTTTGATTTATCATATAAATAAACAAAGAAAAAAAATATAAGAAATATATAAATTTACATATATATATAAGAATATAAAATATCCTTACTGTAATTCTGCCATTGTAAATATTATATTATATTACACGTTAATAAAATATGGAACTTTTCCTTTCAATTAAAATCACGTTGCGATGTATAAAATTTCAAAAGTAAATAATTAATTCTGAATGTTTAGACGCTTTTCTAAAAAGAAAAACAAAAATAACAAACGTTTATAATAATATTAAATGAAATAAAATAACATATAATTACCACATGCAAACGAATAATATATTTGCTTAATAGATAATAAATATATATTATACCTTATATGTTTATTTAAACTTGAAATTAACTGTAAAAGAATCTACTACTACTAACAGATATTTGAAATATTACTTACGGAAGTCCTTTTGAAATGAACGAACTTTTGGTGAATTCCCTTTTTATATACTCTTCCTAAACCGGAAATGGGAATATATAACAGGATGTAACTATTGCCATCTATAAAATTGAAAAGATTGTTACTTTCAATTAACACTAGTACTTTTTGTATAGTTATGTTTAACCAACAGAATATTAAAATCACTCTACGAACAATTACTATTTCTATGGTTAAAGTTTAAGGTTAAAAATAAACCAATGAGAATCCTCCAACTAAAGAATAAATGATAACGGTCGTCTACTGCCCGTAATGGTTGCGGTTTTCGTTTCAGTTTGCGTCATTTTGCCATGTTTCTGAAACTGAACCTGGAGCTAATTTGAGAAAACGGAATTGGGATCTTAGTAGATTAGAGTCTTTTAAGAAATATTTTTGTATACCGACTGATGTTGTACAGAATCGTGATTCACGTATGGTAGAACTATATAGAAGTGAAGAAGAAATTACTTAGAAAGAAAAAAATTTACCAAATCCTGTTTTTACATTTGAAGAAATAGATTTTCCTGATTATCTAATTAAAGAAATCAAGTAAGATGAAAGTAATAACAATGTTATTGTATTGAATGTATGTAATACATAATAGAATGATATTTTTTATCTATCTGCAGAAGGCAAGGTTTTCGTGAACATACATCAATTCAGGCCCAAGGATGGCCAATAGCATTAAATGGATGAGACATGGTTGGAATTGCATCTACGGGATCTGGTAAAACATTGTCATATATACTTCCTGCTATTGTTCATATTAATAGCCAACCGAAATTAAGCCGAAAGGATGGCCCAATAGCATTCGTATTAGCTCCTGCAAGAGAACTTGCTCAACAAATACAACAGGTCGCCGATGACTTTGATCATTCATAGGGTATAAATAATACTTGTTTGTACGGACGTGCTCCTAAAGGGGCTCAAGCTAGAGATTTAGATGGAGGTGTCGAAATAGTTAAAGCCACCTACACCAGGTAGATTGTTAGACTTTTTGGAATCAGGAAGAACAAATTTGAAAAGATGTACATATTTAATATTAGACGAAGCAGATAGAATGTTGGATATGGGATTTGAGCCACAAATTAGAAAAATTATAGAATAAATAAGACCGGATAGGCAAACATTAATGTGGTCAGCTATTTGGCCGAAAGAAGTGAAGAATTTGGCCGAAGACTTTCTTAAAGATTATCCCCAAATAAATGTTGGATCTGTACAGCTTGCTGCAAATTATAATATTTTACAGATAATCGACGTATGCCAAGCTTATGAAAAAGAGTATAAGTAAGTGTCATAATGATTTATTTGATTTTCTTTCTCTCTCTTTTTTTTTCCCCCTTCTAGTTTTTATTTAATTGTAACATGTATTCATTATATGATGTTACAGATTAAGTATTCTTTTGAAGGAGATAATGGCAGAAAATGAGAATAAAACTATAGTATTTACTGAAACGAAACGTCAAGTTGACGAAATTGCAAGAAAAATCTGTTGCAACAGATGTAGCTGCACGTGGTCTTCGTAAGTTAATAATACATTCTCTATTCCTGTTATAGTATAAGATAACAGTATTGTATAATATTAATTAATTCTTTGTTATACAAGGGGATCTATAATTAAAGCAGTAAATAACGTAGTAAATCATATTTATCCAAATTTTGTACCAGGAGAATATTTGTGCAATCCAATCTTCTAGTTATACAATTTAGTGGGCTAGTAAAAAAGAGCATTATTTTAGAATTTTATTATTAGCAAAAAAAAACCAAATGATATTTATTGAAATTGATTTATAAATTGTAGATAAAATCTTATTTAGATATATTTTGCAAATAGTTTGCTGCGCTATTTATCAGTAATTCCTCTTATGAAGCTAAAACAAAAATCTAGTAAAAAAAAAAAAAAAAAATAAAAAATTGATCATACAAATAGTATTTAGTAAAAAAGATAATATATAAAAATTTGCAGCCTAAATGTACATATGTATATATATATAGTTGTACGTTGATATACCAAATTTTTGTATATTTGATTTAATTATTAATGTTAGGATTCGTTTGTTTATTTTCCATCGATCAAATTGAGTATTATGTTATAGTAAATGATACTTGATTTTTGTAAAAATGTATCGGAACTATTTCAAATAAACTTATCAGTATTTTAAAAGAGGTTTATCAAGTTATTAATAATATTTAAATCTTTATAATAATTAACTTTGACAACAAGTTTATTTATACCATAATTCAGTATATGCAATACCTCACATATACAACTAATAATATACGTAGGGTTTATATTGGTAAATTTTTACTTTGTCAAAGGATTTGTTTTATATAGGATATATAGAAAAATTAAATTACATTTTTAGAAGAAAGTATGTTTATATAAAAAAATTACATGTATAAAAATATAGTTATTTTAAATAGATTATTTCTTCTTTCCCCCCACACCCCCAAACCATGAGTTGATGATATGTACAAACAATTAACTAAATGATATGTACAAGCAATTAACTAAATGATATGTACAAGTAATTAACTAAATGATATGTACAAGTAATTAACTAAATGATATGTACAAGTAATTAACTAAATGAAAACATTGCACAAATTCTACAATCTAAGTGAAATGCATTACTTTAAGAACTGATTGATTTGTACAAGATATTTTACATGGGATGGAAAAAAGGTGGAGAAAAGAAATAAAATTAAAATGACAAAAAAAAAGAAAAGAATAACTATATGTAGACTCTGTTGATTAATGGTAAAATTTACCATTTTCCACCCCACTTATTTTGTCTACTGTAGCCAGACTTATAGCCTTGCCCATTCGAACGATTTGCTCGTTCTTCCGCCCGTTTCATTTTCCAGGCATCGTATCTTTCGGCCATACTATATAACTCATCTGGCACCATCTAATAAAGATTTTAGCACATTATTAAACTTTTTATAATACAGGAGGATTTAAAAAAAAAAAACTTTAAATGCACAGAACTATATTTACAACTATAATAATTTTATAAATTTTAATATTACTATTATTACTTACTTGATTAGCCTCTTCTAAAATACTGATAAGTTCTTTGGAATGTGACCAGTCATTTTTGGTCATTAACGTTATACTTTCGCCGGTTTTACCAGCGCGACCTGTACGTCCAACTCGATGGACATATTCTTCTATATCACGTGGAAAATCATAATTGAAGACATGCCTATAAACACACACACGCATATATATATATATAAAAGAAATCTTAGAAAAATATGTTAGAAAAAGTGGAAGAATAAATAATAAAACATACGTTATATCCTCGATGTCAATACCTCGGCTAACAACGTCTGTTGCAAGAAGAATTCGTACCGAGCCATTTTTTAAATCTTCTATGGCTTGTTCTCTATCTTCTTGATCTCTTCCACCATGAATACTTTCATTTTTAACATACGAGAGAGATAGGTCGCTCGATACATCGTCTACTCTTGCTTTTTTAGAAAAAAAAGCAATAATCTTGTCTTCGGGATCCATATTGCGAATAAATTCATAAAACTGATGTAAAAAAAAAATATATATATATATATATATAGATTAATATTCTCCCGTAAAATCAATTATATTATTTATTAAGTATAATGAGATCAATATATAAAATAATTAATTTAGAAGAAAAAACATTGATTATACAATAACTTACCACAGCAAATTTATCTTCCTCGTCGATTATATGAATATGTTGTTTTACTGTATGTACAGCTGATAAATTTAATGATCCAACAAATACTTGAATTGGATCTTTCATATATGATCGAGCTAAGCGTCTAACACCTGGTGGCCATGTAGCACTATTTTAAAAATTAAAAAAATATAATTTTATATATATATATATATATATATATATATATATATATATATGTACGATACGAATATGTATATTAAATACCTTGTCATTATAGTTTGTCTATCGGATCTCACATCAAATAAACTTTTCCTTATTTGAGGTTCGAACCCCATATCCAGCATACGGTCTGCTTCATCTAGTACAAGATATGTAACAGATCTTACATCTATAGCTCTTGCTAATACAAGATCATTTAATCTTCCCGGTGTAGCTATGACTATTTGTACACCTTCTGTTACTATATCTATTTGATCTTGTCGATTACCGCCACCGTACAGACAAACACTAAAATAATGTCAGCATTTTTAAGCAGTTGTTAATCAAATGTATATATATATATATATATATATATATATATATATATATATATATATATATAATTAAATATGGAAATTAAAAAAACTTATTTACATATAATTACTTACGCTTTAATATTACGATACGAATATTTTCCTACTTCTTTTTCTATTTGTAATGCTAATTCTCTAGTTGGTGCCAAAATCAGAACATTAGGACCAACTCTTTCATTAAAAGGAGTCCTTTGACCATCAATGTGAATTAATGCAGGCAAAAGAAATGCTAATGTTTTGCCTAATAATAATAATAACAACAATAAAAATATTAAACAATAAAAATTATATAATAATTAAATGCTTATAATTACAATAAAACAATATAAATATATAGTACAAACCTGTTCCAGTCTGTGCTATACCAATCATATCTTTGCCGCTAAGTAGAATTGGCCATCCTTGACGCTGTATAGGACTTGGATTTGTAAAGCCTTGTTTTTTTATTTCTTCAAGAACTTGCGGATAATTCTATAATTGTATATATATATATATATTTCTTTTTTTCATACCATAACTTTTCAATCTTATACTTGCATGGAAAGTTTGTTGTAATGTATTGTACTTACATGGAAAGCTTGTTCAAATGTTTCAATAGGATTAGGAATGCAACATATGTCAACATTACTTTCTTCATCGTCAAACACATGTTGAACTTCAATATTATTATTTTGTGCTCTTATTTCTGCTACACGTTCAGCAGGCATATGAGTAATAACAGGATCCTCTTGATAAAAGTTCTTATATATAGGTGGATAAGTAAATGGTTCATCATGCTGTTTAAAATATTAATTTAAATTATTATTCGTTCCGTTTACGAATATATTTATAATTTAAAAACTTGAAATAAAATTTACACTTTTGTTAATTCGATTCAAATTGAATTTCGTTCCCTTTTTTTGCTCAGTTTTCACAGGTTGCGGAGTATCTTTTAATAATTCATCAATTAATTCTTTAGCTTTACTTTGTGCTGCCGGAGATCCGATTAAAGTAACTGTACTAACACCACATGTAGTAGATTGATTTATCTACATGTAAAAAATTATACAAAATATATTTAATTATATATTTAATTTCATAATCTCTTTTAAATATTCAAATATTCCCCTTCATTGAATCTCTTTTAATATCAGTGTTACACTTACATGAATCCTTGTTTTACTTTTCTCTTGCAATTCTTTTATATTGTAACCACACTTGCCTATAAGTTTACCTACTTTCTTTGAATCTATATTTATAATTAGATCATTTGATTTTGCTTGTTGTGAACCATTTTTGGAACTTCTAAAATTATTAAATCTAGTCTTTGTACTATAATTTTTCTTTCTGGTTACTTGTACAGTTTCTTGTTCATCAAATGGATATTCAAATTCTTGATCACTATTCCATCCTTCATTCATTCTTAAATACAAATAAAAAACAATTACACTAAACTCAATGCAATAATTTTGATTTATCATATAAATAAACAAAGAAAAAAAATATAAGAAATATATAAATTTACATATATATATAAGAATATAAAATATCCTTACTGTAATTCTGCCATTGTAAATATTATATTATATTACACGTTAATAAAATATGGAATTTTTCCTTTCAATTAAAACCACGTTGCGATGTATAAAATTTCAAAAGTAAAAAATTAATTCTGAATGTTTAGACGCTTTTCTAAAAAGGAAAACAAAAATAACAAACGTTTATAATAATATTAAATGAAATAAAGTAACATATAATTATCACATGCAAACAAATAATATATTTGCTTAATATATTTGCTTAATATATTTGCTTAATATATTTGCTTAATATATTTGCTTAATATATTTGCTTAAATATATATTATACCTTATATGTTTATTTAAACTTGAAATTAACTGTAAAAGAATCTACTACTACTAACAGATATTTGAAATATTACTTACGGAATTCCTTTTGAAATGAACGAACTTTTGGTGAATTCCCTTTTTATATACTCTTCCTAAACCGGAAATAGGAAATTATAACAGGATGTAACTATTGCCATCTATAAAATTGAAAAGATTGTTACTTTCAATTAACACTAGTACTTTTTGTATAGTTATGTTTAACCAACCGAATATTAAAATCACTCTACGAACAATTACTATTTCTATGGTTAAAGTTTAAGGTTAAAAATAAACCAATGAGAATCCTCCAACTAAAGAATAAATGATAACGGTCGGCTACTGCCCGTAATGGTTGCGGTTTTCGTTTCATTTTGCGTCATTTTGCCATGTTTCTGAAACTGAATCCGGAGCTAATTTGAGAAAACGGAATTGGGATCTTAGTAGATTAGAGTCTTTTAAAAAATATTTTTGTATACCGACTGACGTTGTACAGAATCGTGATTCACGTATGGTAGAATTATATAGAAGTGAAGAAGAAATTACTTAGAAAGAAAAAAATTTACCAAATCCTGTTTTTACATTTGAAGAAATAGATTTTCCTGATTATCTAATTAAAGAAATCAAGTAAGATGAAAGTAATAACAATGTTATTGTATTGAATGTATGTAATACATAATAGAATGATATTTTTTATCTATCTGCAGAAGGCAAGGTTTTAGTGAACCTACATCAATTCAGGCCCAAGGATGGCCAATAGCATTAAATGGATGAGACATGGTTAGAATTGCATCTACAGAATCTGTCATATATAAAAACATTGTCACATATACTTCATGCTATTGTTCATATTAATAGCCAACCGAAATTAAGCCGAAAGGACAGCCCAATAGCATTGGTATTAGCTCCTGCAAGAGAACTTGCTCAACAAATACAACAGGTCGCCGATGACTTTGATCATTCATAGGGTATAAATAATACTTGTTTGTACGGACGTGCTCCTAAAGGGGCTCAAGCTAGAGATTTAGATGGAGGTGTCGAAATAGTTAAAGCCACCTACACCAGGTAGATTGTTAGACTTTTTGGAATCAGGAAGAACAAATTTGAAAAGATGTACATATTTAATATTAGACGAAGCAGATAGAATGTTGGATATGGGATTTGAGCCACAAATTAGAAAAATTATAGAATAAATAAGACCGGATAGG
Organism: Vespa mandarinia; assembly: GCF_050613455.1. Classification (NCBI taxonomy): domain Eukaryota; kingdom Metazoa; phylum Arthropoda; class Insecta; order Hymenoptera; family Vespidae; genus Vespa; species Vespa mandarinia. The sequence goes on along the minus strand of NC_140833.1, from coordinate 1,759,184 downwards.
CAAACATTAATGTGGTCAGCTATTTGGCCGAAAGAAGTGAAGAATTTGGCCGAAGACTTTCTTAAAGATTATCCCCAAATAAATGTTGGATCTGTACAGCTTGCTGCAAATTATAATATTTTACAGATAATCGACGTATGCCAAGCTTATGAAAAAGAGTATAAGTAAGTGTCATAATGATTTATTTGATTTTCTTTCTCTCTCTTTTTTTTTCCCCCTTCTAGTTTTTATTTAATTGTAACATGTATTCATTATATGATGTTACAGATTAAGTACTCTTTTGAAGGAGATAATGGCAGAAAATGAGAATAAAACTATAGTATTTACTGAAACGAAACGTCAAGTTGACGAAATTGCAAGAAAAATAAAACGCGACGGTTGGCCAGCTGTTTGTATCCACGGAGATAAGACGCAGCAAGAAAGAGATTGGGTATTCCAAGGTATAAATATAAATATATAAATGGACTTATTTTAATTTCAAATATACGCATGTTATTGCTTAGATTATATTATTACAAATGAATATTTTATTATAGATTTTAGATCAGGCAAAGCACCTATTCTTGTTGCAACAGATGTAGCTGCACGTGGTCTTCGTAAGTTAATAATACATTCTCTATTCCTGTTATAGTATAAGATAACAGTATTGTATAATATTAATTAATTCTTTGTTATACAAGGGGATCTATAATTAAAGCAGTAAATAACGTAGTAAATCATATTTATCCAAATTTTGTACCAGGAGAATATTTGTGCAATCCAATCTTCTAGTTATACAATTTAGTGGGCTAGTAAAAAAGAGCATTATTTTAGAATTTTATTATTAGCAAAAAAAAACCAAATGATATTTATTGAAATTGATTTATAAATTGTAGATAAAATCTTATTTAGATATATTTTGCAAATAGTTTGCTGCGCTATTTATCAGTAATTCCTCTTATGAAGCTAAAACAAAAATCTAGTAAAAAAAAAAAAAAAAAAAATAAAAAATTGATCATACAAATAGTATTTAGTAAAAAAGATAATATATAAAAATTTGCAGCCTAAATGTACATATGTATATATATATAGTTGTACGTTGATATACTAAATTTTTGTATATTTGATTTAATTATTAATGTTAGGATTCGTTTATTTATTTTCCATCGATCAAATTGAGTATTATGTTATAGTAAATGATACTTGATTTTTCTAAAAATGTGTACCGTTACTCTCAAATAAACTTATCAGTATTTTAAAAGAGGTTTATCAAGTTATTAATAATATTTAAATCTTTATAATAATTAACTTTGACAACAAGTTTATTTATACCATAATTCAATATATGCAATACATCACATACAACTAATAATATACGTAGGGTTTATATTGGTAAATTTTTACTTTGTCAAAGGATTTGTTTTATATAGGATATATAGAAAAATTAAATTACATTTATTTTTAGAAAATATGTTTATATAAAAAAATTACAACTATATGTATAAAAATATAGTTAGTTTAAATAGATTATTTTCTCTTTCCCCCCACCCCCCAATTCATGTGTTGATATGTACAAACAATTAACTAAATGATATGTACAAGCAATTAACTAAATGATATGTACAAGTAATTAACTAAATGAAAACATTGCACAAATTCTACAATTTAAGTGAAATGCATTACTTAAAGAACTGATTAATTTGTACAAGATTTTACATGGGATGGAAAAAAGGTGGAAAAAAGAAATAAAATTAAAATGACAAAAAAAAGAAAAGAATAACTATGTGTAGACTCTGTTGATTAATGGTAAAATTTACCATTTTCCACCCCACTTATTTTGTCTACTGTAGCCAGACTTATAGCCTTGCCCATTTGAACGATTTGCTCGTTCTTGCGCCCGTTTCATTTTCCAGGCATCGTATCTTTCGGCCATACTATATAACTCATCTGGCACCATCTAATAAAGATTTTAGTACATTATTAAACTTTTTATAATACAGGAGGATTTAAAAAAAAAAAAACTTTAAATGCACAGAACTATATTTAGAACTAGAATAATTTTATAAATTTTAATATTACTATTATTACTTACTTGATTAGCCTCTTCTAAAATACTGATAAGTTGTTTGGAATGTGACCAGTCATTTTTGGTCATTAACGTTATACTTTCGCCGGTTTTACCAGCGCGACCTGTACGTCCAACTCGATGGACATATTCTTCTATATCACGTGGAAAATCATAATTGAAGACATGCCTATAAACACACACACGCATATATATATATATATATATAAAAGAAATCTTAGAAAAATATGTTAGAAAAAGTGGAAGAATAAATAATAAAACATACGTTATATCCTCGATGTCAATACCTCGGCTAACAACGTCTGTTGCAAGAAGAATTCGTACCGAGCCATTTTTTAAATCTTCTATGGCTTGTTCTCTATCTTCTTGATCTCTTCCACCATGAATACTTTCATTTTTAACATACGAGAGAGATAGGTCGCTCGATACATCGTCTACTCTTGCTTTTTTAGAAAAAAAAGCAATAATCTTGTCTTCGGGATCCATATTGCGAATAAATTCATAAAACTGATGTAAAAAAAAATATATATATATATAGATTAATATTCTCCCGTAAAATCAATTATATTATTTATTAAGTATAATGAGATCAATATATAAAATAATTAATTTAGAAGAAAAAACATTGATTATACAATAACTTACCACAGCAAATTTATCTTCCTCGTCGATTACATGAATATGTTGTTTTACTGTATGTACAGCTGATAAATTTAATGATCCAACAAATACTTGAATTGGATCTTTCATATATGATCGAGCTAAGCGTCTAACACCTGGTGGCCATGTAGCACTATTTTAAAAATTAAAAAAATATAATTTTATATATATATATATATATATGTACGATACGAATATGTATATTAAATACCTTGTCATTATAGTTTGTCTATCGGATCTCACATCAAATAAACTTTTCCTTATTTGAGGTTCGAACCCCATATCCAGCATACGGTCTGCTTCATCTAGTACAAGATATGTAACAGATCTTACATCTATAGCTCGTGCTAATACAAGATCATTTAATCTTCCCGGTGTAGCTATGACTATTTGTACACCTTCTGTTACTATATCTATTTGATCTTGTCGATTACCGCCACCGTACAGACAAACACTAAAATAATGTCAGCATTTTTAAGCAGTTGTTAATCAAATGTATATATATATATATATATATATATATATATATATATATATATAATTAAATATGGAAATTAAAAAAACTTATTTACATATAATTACTTACGCTTTAATATTACGATACGAATATTTTCCTACTTCTTTTTCTATTTGTAATGCTAATTCTCTAGTTGGTGCCAAAATCAGAACATTAGGACCAACTCTTTCATTAAAAGGAGTCCTTTGACCATCAATGTGAATTAATGCAGGCAAAAGAAATGCTAATGTTTTGCCTAATAATAATAATAACAACAATAAAAATATTAAACAATAAAAATTATATAATAATTAAATGCTTATAATTACAATAAAACAATATAAATATATAGTACAAACCTGTTCCAGTCTGTGCTATACCAATCATATCTTTGCCGCTAAGTAGAATTGGCCATCCTTGACGCTGTATAGGACTTGGATTTGTAAAGCCTTGTTTTTTTATTTCTTCAAGAACTTGCGGATAATTCTATAATTGTATATATATATATATTTCTTTTTTTCATACCATAACTTTTCAATTTTATACTTGCATAGAAAGTTTGTTGTAATGTATTGTACTTACATGGAAAGCTTGTTCAAATGTTTCAATAGGATTAGGAATGCAACATATGTCAACATTACTTTCTTCATCGTCAAACACATGTTGAACTTCAATATTATTATTTTGTGCTCTTATTTCTGCTACACGTTCAGCAGGCATATGAGTAATAACAGGATCCTCTTGATAAAAGTTCTTATATATAGGTGGATAAGTAAATGGTTCATCATGCTGTTTAAAATATTAATTTAAATTATTATTCGTTCCGTTTACGAATATATTTATAATTTAAAATCTTGAAATAAAATTTACACTTTTGTTAATTCGATTCAAATTGAATTTCGTCCCCTTTTTTTGCTCAGTTTTCACAGGTTGCGGAGTATCTTTTAATAATTCATCAATTAATTCTTTAGCTTTACTTTGTGCTGCCGGAGATCCGATTAAAGTAACTGTACTAACACCACATGTAGTAGATTGATTTATCTACATGTAAAAAATTGTAAAAAATATATTTAATTATATATTTAATTTCATAATCTCTTTTAAATATTCAAATATTCCCCTTCATTGAATCTCTTTTAATATCAGTGTTACACTTACATAAATCCTTGTTTTACTTTTCTCTTGCAATTCTTTTATATTGCAACCACCCTTGCCTATAAGTTTACCTACTTTCTTTGAATCTATATTTATAATTAGATCATTTGATTTTGCTTGTTGTGAACCATTTTTGGAACTTCTAAAATTATTAAATCTAGTCTTTGTACTATAATTTTTCTTTCTGGTTACTTGTACAGTTTCTTGTTCATCAAATGGATATTCAAATTCTTGATCACTATTCCATCCTTCATTCATTCTTAAATACAAATAAAAAACAATTACACTAAACTCAATGCAATAATTTTGATTTATCATATAAATAAACAAAGAAAAAAAATATAAGAAATATATAAATTTACATATATATATAAGAATATAAAATATCCTTACTGTAATTCTGCCATTGTAAATATTATATTATATTACACGTTAATAAAATATGGAACTTTTCCTTTCAATTAAAATCACGTTGCGATGTATAAAATTTCAAAAGTAAAAAATTAATTCTGAATGTTTAGACGCTTTTCTAAAAAGAAAAACAAAAATAACAAACGTTTATAATAATATTAAATGAAATAAAGTAACATATAATTATCACATGCAAACAAATAATATATTTGCTTAATATATTTGCTTAATATATTTGCTTAAATATATATTATACCTTATATGTTTATTTAAACTTGAAATTAACTGTAAAAGAATCTACTACTACTAACAGATATTTGAAATATTACTTACGGAAGTCCTTTTGAAATGAACGAATTTTTGGTGAATTCCCTTTTTATATACTCTTCCTAAACCGGAAATAGGAAATTATAATAGGATATAACTATTGCCATCTATAAAATTGTAAGATTGTTACTTTCAATTGGCACTAGTACTTTTTGCCTAGTTATTTTTAATCAATAGAATATTATAGTCACTCTACTAAGAATTTCTATTTCTATGGTTAAAGTTTAACATTAAAAATAATCCAATGAGAATTCGCCACAAAAGAATAAAGGATAGCGGTCGGCTACCGCCCGTAATGGCTGCAGCTTTCGTTTCCTTTTGCGTCATTTTGCTGTGTTTCGTCAGTTTCATTCTGAAACGTGTTTTGTATACGTTAAATTTCTCTAGAGTTCCTAATCAAGCACTCATATACGTATTATTATAAGAAAAAGATTTTTTTTATAGAGAATTCAACATGGGACGCTATAGAAGGTATATATGAATTAAATTATTATTAATTAAATTTAAACAAGTTAAAGCTTAGTTAAGAGTACTTTACAATCACTAGAATAGAATGAATTATTTTTAATCGTGTAACGAAGGATTTAATTTTTTTTACAATACGAATCATTTTTATATCTACGATCTTTCGAAAAGATGTAATTTATTGTATTTTTATTGTATTACTTTAGCCCTGAGTTATACTTTTCTAACCTCTCATTTCCAGCTGGAATTAAAATTTTAAATATATGAATTGATTAATATATAACAATTAAATATTATAATAAATCTATCTTATGAGGAAAATATTAACGAGGAGATTTTCGTTTATTTCAAAAACAAATTTTATCCAAATCAAATAGTATATATATTAATAGAAATATTTTTATGATAACGAAATTTTTTGTAATCTTTAATTAAAATAATAAAAACTTTTTAAATTTTAGTCGTAGTCGTGACAGAGACAGGAGACGCAGATCAAGAACAAGATCTCGTAGTCGATCACCTAGAGATAGAAGAAGTTGGGGTGGAGGTGCTGGTCGTGATAGAGGTATCAGTGGTCGTAACAACCGAGGTCAACCCGGAGCTAATTTGAGAAAACCTAGATGGGATCTTAGTAGATTAGAGCCTTTTAAAAAAGATTTTTATATACCGACTGACGTTGTACAGAATCGTGATCCACGTATGGTAGAACAATATAGAAGTGAAAAAGAAATAACTTTGAAAGGAAAAAATATACCAAATCCTGTTTTTACATTTGAAGAAACAGGTTTTCCTGATTATGTACTTAAAGAAATCAAGTAAGTTGAAAATAATAACAATGTTATTGTATTGAATGTATGTAATACATAATATAATGATATTTTTTATTTATCTGCAGAAGGCAAGGTTTTAGTGAACCTACGTCAATTCAGGCCCAAGGATGGCCAATAGCATTAAGTGGACGAGACATGGTTGGAATTGCATCTACGGGATCTGGTAAAACATTGTCATATATACTTCCTGCTATTGTTCATATTAATAGCCAACCGAAATTAAGCCGAAAGGATGGCCCAATAGCATTGGTATTAGCTCCTACAAGAGAACTTGCTCAACAAATACAACAGGTCGCCGATGACTTTGGTCATTCATCGGGTATAAGAAATACTTGTTTGTACGGCGGTGCTCCTAAAGGGGCTCAGGCTAGAGATTTAGATGGAGGTGTCGAAATAGTTATAGCTACACCAGGTAGATTGCTAGACTTTTTGGAATCAGGAAGAACAAATTTGAAAAGATGTACATATTTAGTATTAGACGAAGCAGATAGAATGTTGGATATGGGATTTGAGCCACAAATTAGAAAAATTATAGAACAAATAAGACCGGATAGGCAAACATTAATGTGGTCAGCTACTTGGCCGAAAGAAGTGAAGAATTTGGCCGAAGACTTTCTTAAAGATTATGCCCAAATAAATGTCGGATCTTTACAGCTTGCAGCAAATCATAATATTTTACAGATAATCGACGTGTGCCAGGATTATGAAAAAGAGAATAAGTAAGTGTCATAATGATTTATTTGATTTTCTTTCTCTCTCTTTCTTTTTCTTTTTTTTTCCCTTCTTGTTTTTATTTAATTGTAACGTGTATTCGTTATATGATGTTACAGATTAAGTACTCTTTTAAAGGAGATAATGGCAGAAAATGAGAATAAAACTATAGTATTTATTGAAACGAAACGTCGAGTTGACGAAATTACAAGAAAAATGAAACGCGATGGTTGGCCAGCTGTTTGTATCCACGGAGATAAGACGCAGCAAGAAAGAGATTGGGTATTACAAGGTATAAATATAAGTATATAAATGGATTTACTTTAATTTCATATATACGCATGTTATTGTTTAGATTATATTATTACTAATGAGTATTTTATTATAGATTTTAGATCAGGCAAAGCACCTATTCTTGTTGCAACAGATGTAGCTGCACGTGGTCTTGGTAAGTTAATAACACCTTCTTTATTCCTATTACAGTATAAGATAACAGTATGGTATAATATCAATTATTTCTTTGTTATACAAGGGGATCTATAATTAAGGCAGTAAATAACGGAGTAAATCAAATTTATCCAAATTTTCTACTAGAAGGGTATTTGTGCAATGCACTCTTCTAGTTATACAATTTAGTAGGATAGTAAAAAAGAGTATTATTTTAGAATTTTATTATTAGCAAAAAAGAAAAAGAAAATGATATCTATTGAAATTGATTATTTATAAATTGTTGATAAATGCTTATTTAGATATATTTTGAAAATAATTTGTCGCGCGCTTTATCAGTAATTCCTCTTATGAAGCTAAAACAAAAATTTAGAGAAAAAAAAAAATTGATCATACGAATAGGATTTAGTAAAAAAGATAATATATAAAAATTTGCTGCCTAAATGTACATATATATATATATAGTTGTACGTTGATATACTAAAGTTATATATATATAATTTAATTATAAATGTTAGGATTCGAAAACTATATAGAAAGCATAGAAATATTTTAGAACTATATTGAATAGGAGGAAGAGAGCCAAAGATATATATGTAGCTAACGCGGCTGGATGTTTGTTTGCATTGCAGAGGCACATTGCGCGCAGGCCCACGCCGGGTAATGCAAAGCATATTGGGGGTGCCCGCCGCCTCTTTGTTCGGTGGTGCACTAGTTTGCATTGTCTGCGCTGGCTGCGGCGCGTGCCTCTATCCGTCAATTACGTGAAGGGCCAGTCCGGGCCAAATCGGGATCTACTTTACTACCTACATACTGGATATCTCAGTCCTACGCTGCGCTGTACGCCATCTGGGCTGACCAGGTCGTTGTTGCCAGAATAGTGTCCCCTGCGTTGGCTGCTCGAGCTAATCAGACCCAACAACGGTCCGATGAGGCGGTGGCATGAATAGCAGATGCCAGAGCCTCAATGTGCCCTGTAGCAACAGAGCGGCGGAGGCTGTAGCTGGAGCGAGCGCAAACAGCCAGGCCCTGCCCGTACGTTGCTAGCGACACTCGCCCACTGCCTAATTTTATAGTATGATAGTCAAATCAAGTTAATCGATATACACACGATATATACGTTACATATAAATACGTATGTACGTATATACATATATATATATATCTCTATATATATCTATATATTTACAAACAACACACTCTCACGAACACATAGATGCATACACACATACATACATATATGTATACGTATACATATAATATTTATATCCATCTAAACTATTTTACACTTCCTTCTATTCCTTCTAATCCATGTGATAACTATATTTCTCTATTCTCTCATCATTCTCATATTTTATATTACTAACTATAATCTTCAAATCAAATTCTCTAAGTATCCGTGACTTTGGTCCATTTTCTAATATCGATCTCTTTTTCTCTATCCTTTTAGATTGATATCGTCGTCTCTGAAGCGTACACATCAGATATATATCTAATTTTCATTAATTATACAATTCATTATTTTTTCATTTTTTGTACTTCGATATTTTTAGAAAGTGACTGAAGTCATTTTTAATATATAAGAATTATTTCTTTGTTTAAAATTTTTATATTTTATAAATGCTCTCTAAACGCTCTCTAAAGAATCAGTATAAATTCAGCTCTCTACAAAAAAGTATAAAATAAAAATAAATAAATTATATATATATATATATATATATATATATATATATATATATTTATATATAATTTATATTTGTTTTAGGAATTACTACACTTTTATTATTTTTTTTTTTCGTCATACATTATTTACTTTATTACATTTCCATTCTTTTTAAGCATTAAGAATGATCTATGGTTTCTTAACTAGTTATTACATATTTGAAAAGAAGAATCAACTAAAATTACAGTATACAATGAAACTAAAGTCATATATATATATATATATCTTTTTTGGAGAGTGTATTAACTTTTCATTTATTCTACAATTTATATTTCGAAGTATAAAATCTATATCTGATGCAGTGTATTTCATTTGTCGTTACACTGCTTTCTACATAACAGAGATGTGTGTTTTAAAAAATTTTATTTAATAGGAGAAACTATTAGCTGACGTAATTCCTTCATTTCAGACGTTGAAGACGTCAAGTTTGTTATCAACTTTGACTACCCTTCTTGTTCAGAAGATTATGTTCATCGAATTGGACGTACAGGTCGACGACAAAAAACTGGGACTGCTTATACATTCTTCACACCTAATAATTCTAACAAGGCTAATGATTTAATTCAAGTATTAAAAGAAGCAAATCAAGTTATAAATCCAAAACTTTTAGAACTTGCAGAAGGAAAATCTGCAGCTTATGGAAGGCATAGAGGTTGTTATCATATTAATAATTATTTACTATTTATATACTATTCATAATGATTAATAGATCATGTATTGCATTTATTATTCCTTATGATATATAATTTCTTATGTCACTTTTAGTTTTTCTTCCTTTCCATTCATTCAATTGCTCTTAAAAAAAAGTCCAATTGTTTTATTCCAATGTATAGTAAGATTTTGAATATGTGCAATATAATAAATATATTTTATATATATATATAAATATATATAAACAGGTGGAAGAAATCGATGGCGAACTCGAACAGGTCGTAATGGTAAAGAACGAAGTTATACAAGAAGTCGAAGTCGAAGTCATAGTAGAGAACGTAATGGACGAACGAATCGTCGAAGTTATAGTCGTAGTTATTCCCGTAGTCGTAGTCCAGTGAATAATCGTACGGGTAAGTGAAATCAAAATGATTAAATTTCTATGTAGAATATTAATATTATAAAACTATAGTTTTTCAAATGAATTTCAATATTCAAAGGAACTCTTTGAAATTCGAGACTTTATTTTTTTTTTCAGAAGTTATTGGAAAAAGTTATTGGAGTAGCGAAAGATGATCTTCTAGTAATTAGATTACAAGACAATGATATATAACGCATGTAAATTCTTACATCTGTTATAAGATGAAAGTAATGTGTGTGTTATACATATGTACTGTAAAATCTCTATTTAACAATATTCTTATCATGCATATAGCGTGTACTTTATAATAGAGTATACAATTGAATATTATTAATTCACGTGAATCTCTTTCATCCATTTTTATTTACCATCTATTTATATACAAATACATATGTGCACAATATTTTCAAGATTCTGTAACAAAAATGTTTTGTTACAAAGACAAAAATTAAAAAAAAAAAATAAAAAAAAAAGAACAAAAAATATATATATAATAAAGGAAAAAAAACAAAAAAAAAACAAAACAAAAAAAAACAAAAACTAATGCAATAATATTCAACGTATGCCTGCTATAATTATAGTAGTATTGATCAAATTAATTAATTAATTAGTTTTCTTCAGTGGAAAGTATAAAATTATTAGACAGAATAACATAAATTGTTCAAAAAAAAATTTATATAGAATTTATTTAATTTATGCTTTCATATTTGCAATGCGTATTAATTTTGGTAGATTAAGTTTATTTGTACAAAAAAGAAAAAGAAAAAAAAAACAAACAAACAAAACTGACAGATTGTAGTATAAGAATGATCTAACATCGAATTTATTAATCATGATAATATCAGTATAATGATTTTATTTAAAAAGTGATTATCGTGAATGTAAAACATAATTTGAAGGTCAAATAATTTTATCTTCATATGTATTTATATATATATATATAATACAAATATATATATACATACACACACACATAATATATATATATATACATATACATATATATATTATAATAATAGATCATATAAATGTTAAGTATTTCCTTGCAATTCTTGCAATATGTCTATAAAAATAGAATTAAAGGACTAATTAATTAATGTACAGTATTTAACATATGAATGTAATAAAGAAATTTGTTAAAATTATGTACGTAAAAAAATAACCCAATGTATTCTCTCTTTCTTTTTTTTTTTTTTTTATATATATATATATAATTCGATAATTAAACAACAGTTGATAATTTAATCAATAAATCTTTCATTTAATAATAAATCTTTTCTATTTCCATACGTCGATCGAAATATCCTATTAATTTAATCTTCTTTAAATTTGCAAATTTTGCATTAATCCTTACGAATTTTCAAATTATATCACAGATGTCGCCCTAATGACGTTTTATTTATTTTAAAAAAGAAAAAAAGAAGGAATAACGGAAATGTTCATGGAGGATATAACACAAATTATAAAGATATTTATAAATATAATTATTGTTACTTTTTCATTTCAAAAATATAATATTCGATGCTCATGTTGGAATGAATAAATATAAATGATGGTAAAAAGAATTATGTGAAAAGTATTTTATATTCAAAGAAAAAAAAAAATTAAAAAGTCAATCCAAAATCAGAAATACTATAATATATTTTAGAAGAAAGGAGTAAGTAATAGAATAAATAATAATAATAATATTATTATTATTATTATAAGTATATGTTTATTTATAAAATCTATGATTTTTTTTTCTTTTTCTAATGGAAAAACTTGTAAAATATTAGACGAGAAAATTAATTGATATTGTACGATCAATTTGAAATATTAACGAAGTTAACCTAAATCCATACATAACAGGTATCCATAAATCAAACGAATTAGGAAATAAAGAAATATAAGAATGTACATATATATACACATGTGTATATATATATATATATATATATCGTATATCGTATATCGTATGGACAGAAATTTAGGACGAAAATTCTAGAGGATCCGGCTATGATACGTGGCCATTGCTAGAAGATCCGCACGAAGAAAGAGAAGGAAGAAGAATGGAAAGGAGTATCTCGGTCAGTGGGCCTTTTCTCATATCGTGACGGTGTGGGGCCCTCGTTCGTGGCTTTGGGACCACCTTAGGAATCTCTTGCAAAAGTATCCAATCTTCTAAATAATTTTCTTTCTCCTTTTTTTTTTATTTTTACTTTTTTTTTCTTTTTTTTTTTTTTTTTTCCTTGTCCTCTTTCGTTTACAATACAGAGTGGGCTCAAAGATTTTTAAAAGATATTAAAAAATCGATTAAATTTTTTCCCTAATTTTTTAAGCTTACAGTTAGACATGTAGTTTTAAAATCTAAGTAAAAAAAAAAAGAAAAAAAAAATTAACCTTAAATAGTCTGGTAAAAGAATAATCGATTTTTTTATAATTATCTAAGGAAACTTTTGACCTATTATGCATTTTTCCAAATTTTTTTCTATTTCTGAGATATGTTTCATTTAAAAAACGTATGATAATTTGATTAAAATGTTTCATCGAAAGTCGATCGAATAAAGCACGATAAAAATTTGCTCATTTCGAAGAAAGAAAATAATGAGAAGATAGTGTTATTTCGTGAAATAAAAAGAAAAAGAGAGAGAGAGAGAGAGAGAGAGAAGGCCAAGTGGTCTATACATTTGATTGCATGTGCTACGTTCTGATAACGGACGTTGACTGCGGCAAGGTAATTCCGGCTGGTTTTGGGTCATCTGGTCGATCGATGGTCCGTTTCGTTTGTTATAGAAATGATCGGGTATAATCACTGAGAGAACTTGATTAATCCCATAAAAATCTGAGATTGATTCGTCGTAATTATCTTATGTTGGATCATTTATCATTATAGACCTCGTAATCTATTAGATTACTTTTATTACATGTTCATTTATATCTTCACATTATCGTACTAATATCCATAGGAAATAATTTTTATAATATATCTCTTTTCTTTTTTTTTTTTTTTTTTTCTTTTTTCTTAACATACATGCTTAATTCTTCCTAATTTGAATAATAATAATAATAATAATAATAATAATAATAATAATAATAATAATAATATTAATAATAATATATAATTATTCCTTTAAAAGACAAGAGTATTATAATTCCTATAAAATACAAATATATAAAAGATAAAAACATTTCCAATTTCAATTATATTCGTATAAAAAAAAAAGGAAATTTTGTTATCAAATGATCGAGAAATTTAAGTCGAAGTTACATTTTTTTTTTTTTTTTTTTATATTATTCTTTTTTTTTATTTTTCATTTTTAAACGATTCAATTCGAGCGTCTTCTTTTTGCATCAAAAGTCTGATTTAATCTAATTCAAAAAAAAAAAATAAAAAAAAAAGAGAAGAGAAAATAAAAAAAAGATGGAAAAGAGGAAATGAAAGAAGATCTAAACGCAAGGAATTTGGAATATTGATCGAAATCGATCGGGCGTTGGAACAGGTCGATGGCGTGTTCTCCTCGAGGTATCTAAGGAACGATCGTCGAGAAGAGCGTTGAAATTTTATAAAGGGGGTCATCATACGAGGCCAGCTCCGGTCTGGTTGAACGCATCGAGCCAGGACGACAGTCTTCGGTCGTCGTCCGATCTGGACTGAACGGTGATACGTAAGAGTTCGACTATTTCTCTCTCTCTCTTCTCTCTTTCTTTCTCTCTTTCTTTCTTTCTCTCTCTCTCTCTCTTTTTTTTTTTTTTTTAATATCAAATGTGTAACAAATGTGACACGAACGATTTCATCAAATTGTGAATTTTTTTTTTCTTCCTCCTCTACTTCTTCTTATTTCA
>NC_140833.1:1725000-1742500 GCF_050613455.1 Vespa mandarinia | reverse complement strand
TTTTTGTTATTTATCATCAAGGTGGAGGGAAAAAAAAATAAAAGAAAAAAAAAAGAAAAACAAACTAAAATCGTTTTGTTATTCGTACGACTTAATTTATTCTTATTAATGATTTACGATTAATGACAAGGAAAAGAATAAGACTTTCGTAAAGAAAGAAATATCTTTTAAAAGCGGATTTCAAAGAAAGTATTCCACTGATGACGCAGAATGGGGAATGTCATACACACATACATACATACATACATACATACATACGCACATGTATATACACATATACATATATTTATAAATACATACATATATATATATATATTTATACAAACGCAGTGTTGAGTACGAGTATGACAATAGAAAGTTAGCAACGTAGTATAAAAGGTATCTCTACCGAAGAGAGGTGTACAACTGACCCGGAAGAAACGTCGATGACGAACTGACCCACATCCGGCATTCTCTTCTCTAAAACATATCCTTTTATTTTTATCCATCCAACGCTTTTGTAAATTTTTAATTAAACGTCGTATTCATTAACATTCATGTCCTCGTTTATAATATTTAAATTAATAGAATAAAACTTGATGCGTGGATTGAAATTATTATTTGGAATGGAAAAAAGGAAGGAAAAAGAAAAAAAAAAAAGAAAGATATTTATTTAATAAAAAAAAAAAAAAAAAAAAAAAAAAAAAATTTTAATTAACTCAATGGAGGCGCATTAGATCGTAAATATTAAAATTCGAACAAAATCGCAACTGCATACTACTTTTAATAAATATATATTCACGATTATTATTATTGTTACTATATAATACATCAGATACATACACATATGTGTGTGTGTGTGTGTGTGTGTGTGTGTGTGTATATATATATATATGTATATATGTGTTTCCTAAGGGAGTAGATATATTAATAATAAACTAGTAACTTGGAGGTAAGGAATCAATGTAATTACTTACACGTTCGACCCACTGAAAGCAACATCGTCGTTTCGTGAGCCACCCTTCATGCATTATTCATAAGACAGGATACACCCTAAATTTAAAGGCTTCCCAAAGGATGTAACCGTCAGTAATTTCACTGTAAAACAACCGCAGTCTCTCTGCTTCACCTTCGAATTAATTCTAAAATTAGATTGGATGACTGGGAGAAATATTTTACTTTCTTGTTATATATATATATATCTATATATATATATATATATATATATATATATTTATTTATTTATTTATTTATAACTTTAATTATTGAAAAATATTTTATATATCAATTTAAATATCTGTGTATTTATTTCAAGAGAAATATATAATAATAATAATAATAATAATAATAATAATAATAATAATAATAATAATAATAATAATGCATGCATAATATAATAAATATATATTATATTATATTGAAGAAAATTATTAAAATATTTTAGATAATATTTTCTTTCATGTTAATCATAATATGTAATTATGTAATATGAAAAAGAAAAGAAAATGAAAAAAAAAAAAAAAAAAAAAAAGAAATAGAAATTTAATCATCGTTGTATTTTACTATGTAATACTAAGATCAATTTGTTCAGATTAGTGTAAATATTTTTAGATGTTTTAAATTGAATGTAGAAATGGAAAAAGAGAATGGAATTGGTCCGTGACGATTCTTACAGTCGAGTTCACTTCATGAATAACGTGGCAAAGCCCATTAGAATATTATCTACATAGAATAACAAATAAGGAAAGAAAGAGAGAGAGAGAGAAAGAGAAAGAAGGAAAGAGAGAAAGATAGTTGTAACTTATTATTATTATTATTATTTTCTTTGTCTTGATACTGAAACGAAAGAAGAATAGAAGGATGGGTCAAAAGTTCTCAGGCACAGATTTAAAAAATCAATTATCATTTTTGAGATTTTTCAGGCTAATCTTTTTTTATTTTCTTTGATAATAAAATCAAAAGAGAATTTAACGTAAAAAGTATTTCGAGAAGAAGTAATTTACTTTTTTTTTTTTTTTTTTTTTTTAAATTATCTAGGAACTTTTGTTTCATCCTATATATACTATACCTTCGCTCGTGTGTTTGCTCTGTTAATATTTGCGATTTTATTACAAAAAATTCAATTCTAAAATATAATTTAATCGTGTGTATATATATATATATATATATAATATATGTATCATATTGTAAATATATTTATAATATATTTTACAGATATAGTGGTTGGTCAAAACATCACTTGATGCGTTGAGGATGCAACGTGATCTTTGCAACGGTGGGCTTGCATGCGCCGTTGTGTGGGTGTCATCGACCTGCCTTCTTCTTCTTCTTTCATTGTCATCCTCGGTTGGAGCTGGTACGTCATTACTTCTTCTCTATTATTACATTTATTATTTATTAATTCATTTTCTTTATTTCTTTACTTTTTTACTTGATCGACCAATTCACATCCAATTCCATGGTATAATTTCATCGTTATATAAAAACCCATTGAAATAATAGTCCCATTAGCAAACAATAAAATTATTCTTGCTTACTACCATCTGGCAGAGGATCGAGAGGTTGATTAGGGTGGGTGGGGAGGATGCAAACGCGTTTAGAGAAAAAGAAAAAAAAAGAAAAAAGAAAGAAGAGATATAAAAAGAAGAAGAAGAAGAAGAAAAAAAAAAAAGGAAAGTACGCGCTCTCGAAACGGACGTGCATCTGCATATAATGCGATGTGGTAAACGTGATCGGATTTCGAAACTATTCTTAAATGATTCTCTCGTCCTTGCGACAACGCAAGAAACGTTTATGAAACGTTTCGATAGAATCATCCATATTATAATCCGATCTTTGTTAATTGAAAAAAATTCGATCGATTTTTTTCTCTTTTCTTTCTTTTTTTTTTCTTTTTTTTCTTTTCTTTTTCGATCAATTACGATCGGATTCGAATAATAATTATTTTATTGATTGTTCGATATTTATTATTGATTTTATTATTATATATATATTTGATTTTATTATTAATATATATATGATATATATATATATATATATATATATATATTAATATATTTATAATAAATTTTTATTATAATAAAATATTTAATTAAATATTTAAATTTATATATTTATATTAAAGATTTATTATTAAATCTATATATTAGTTTATTAAATAATTATTATTAATATTAAACGACTTTTTATTAACAAATATTTATATATTTATACGTATAAGATTATTATGAATAATTTAATATAGATAATTAATTTTCCAATTAAATTCTCATTATTAATTAAAATCTTTTGGCCTAATAAATTTAAAAATATCTTTTATATTAATATTTAACTATCTATTAATAAAATCAAAGATGTCATAAATACAAGATTATAAAATAATTATTGGCATTTTAAATTTATTTATTATTAAATTAATATATTACTTCTTATATATATATTTTTTTTTTAATTTTTATTAATTATTAGATATTATTTATTATATAACATTTAATTTTATATATCTATATATATATATATATATATATACATATATATATAATTTAATTATTTATTATTCCTGAAGGAAGTTGTCTTAATTTCTGATTAATGTATGATCAAATAAAGATCTTAAAAGAAGGATAAAAAAAAAGGATCAAAAAAGAAAGAAACAAAAAGAAATCTAAGATAGATACATCAGAATAAATAATGTTAAACATTGAAATAAGATAAACGGTGGCTTTTTTTTAATCTCATCTCGGTTTCTTCTTTTTTTTAATCTTTTTAAACTACAGAAGTCGTTCCTCTATAGTCGTTCATCTTGTGCATTTCTTTTTTCGATGTTTGGACAATGAATACACTTCCAAACTTTTCTTAACCGGTCCTCCTCCTCCTCCTTCTCCTCCTCCTCTTCTTCTTCTTCTTCTTAAGCATTCATGGAATCACCGGGGAATCCGATGGGGAAACTTTTTGCATTTTTAAATCTTCACGAACATGCACATTTATGGAACATGCAGTTCTATGAACATGCACAGATTCTATGAACATGCTAGCTTTGGAAGTAATCATTTTCTACGGTCGATCGACAATGATCAATAATCATTCGCTCGCACGATCATGTCGTTGGAATGGCGGCTGATACGTTGCCAAGTACTCTATCGTTTATTTCACCACAGGACGTCAGGTTTTCTTTTTTTTTTTGAGAAATATATTACTCAGTAGTTCACCCGAGCGACGCTATAATTTCGATCGATTTTATTCCATCCTAATGGAAGAAAAAAATTAATAAAGATTGCACGCTGTTTGTATTTATTTTTTTTCTCCCCGAACAAAAACAGTCGCACATTTCAATCTTTTAAATGGATACCATAAAGTGAGTTATAACGCGCTTGAATGTGGTTTATATAAAAAGCACGTCTATAATACGGTTTTGTCCAGTAATTTTGAAATTTTCAATTATTATTATCATCATCTTTTTTTTTTTTATCTTCTTCTTTCTTTCCTTTTTTTTTTTCTTCTTCTTTTTAATTTGCGGTCTAACTGAATTATCGACAAGATAATATTATACCGCATTTGAATGATTTAGTATCTACAAAACGTTTTTAACTCCAGCTAACCAGCAACAAGCCGGTTCTCTCAGCCCGACAATTTCTGCTATGCCGTTTTACTCATCCCGCAAAGAATGTGGACCCGCGTTTCTTTTAAAAATCTTTCCCATGTTTTTATATCTGTTCCCATTTCCAACGAAAATATTGAAACGAAAAAACAAAAAAGATTAGGAGACCTTTGAACTCGACTAATCTCATACTTTCTAGACTTATATATACATATATATATATATATCTTTATGCCATCATGTATCCACACTTTCTTTTGATAAATATTTTAAAATATATATATATAAAATATATATATATATATATACATATATATATATATAGACGTATATAAATCTAAAATGTAATATCTTTCTAAAAATAAAATTAAATCGAATGAGAACGATTTAATAAAAAGAGTTATTATTATGCGAAACTCTTCCACGTATATCACGCTTTTTGCTTTTCGTTATTAATCACTTTCGTTAGAAAGCTAGTTATCGTGTTCCCATCGATCGAAATATCTCTCCATTTTCTTTTCATATACTGTCTATATTTGATCACGTACTTAATTCGTTTAAATTTCTACGGTCATAAAAATTTTCAATATTATCTAAATCAGACACATATATATATATATATATATATATATATATATATATATATATATATCAGCGTTTTTATTGATGGAAGTATCCAGGAAACGTGTTTGGTAGCATGCTTAGGTAAGTGTGGCAGTAGGGTGCGAGAAACCGTTAGGATTGACTCTATTTATTTGTATTATTATTATCACCGTGTTACGCACGCGCGATTCTATGTATATATATATATATATGTGTGTATATGTGTGTATGACACATAAAGATGAACGAAGGAACGTGTTTGCTCATCAATATCTCTTTACTAATATGCGATATTAATAAGCGCACAGAAAAAAAGAAAAGAGAGAAAAAAAAAGAAATACTTTACCAACGTGATATAAAATATTTTTTACAGAGTCATCTCTAAAAGCTACAACAGGTCGATGTCCATCCTTCGAAGAGCAAAACATTTGTCCATCGAGGTCACCATCCTGTAAGATAGATTCCGAATGTCAATTATTCGAAGAACGTTGCTGCAAAACAGCCTGCGGATTGAGATGCGTCGGTAGCGAACTATCAGGATGCGAACAATTGGCTTTGGCAACTGTTAAGAGATTCCGTGCTCTTGACAGTTGGACCGTGATATCGCAATATATACCAAAATGTAATAACAAAACAGGAGATTTTGAGAGGGTACAGTGTGATCCCGAGAAAAAACGTTGTTGGTGCGTCGACGAGAAGATTGGTAGTGAAATTCCTGGAACGATAGGATCTAACATCGATGATATTGATTGCAATAATCCTAAACCATGTCCAGCACATTCTTGTCGAATGTTTTGCCCGCTTGGATTCGAAGTAATTTTTCTATTTTTTTTTTTTTATTATTATTATTATTATTCTTGCATACTTTAACGTATCAAATTTTGCTCTTCTAATCAGAAAATAAAAAAAGTATCCCTTTGGTTGGATCTAAATTTAATTAATCTAATTTATTTAATCGTAATTTGTAGATCGATACGAACAGTGGGTGTCCCAAGTGTGAATGCAGAGATCCATGTCGTGGTATAACTTGTCCAAGTCCGGGTCAGATATGTGAATTAATCGATGTACCCTGTGCACGTCCTCCGTGTCCACCGGTGCCAAGCTGTCGTAAAGCTAAATCCCTCTTCAACGTATGCCCGGCAGGTGAACCATTGCAAATCACAGATTCTTTGAGACCATTCCTATGCGGTAATACAGCAGGAAAACCAAGTTGTCCGCCGATGTATAGATGTTTGGTAGATCCGAAACAGGAATATGGGGTTTGTTGTCCCTCAAATTTCAATTTAACGAGAGCCGGTACTTGCCCAAACGAGGAACCAACGATTTGTGGTAGAACGTGCCAACACGATTTGGAATGTCCACCGCCACAGAAATGTTGTCAAAGTGAACGCTGCGGTGGTAGTTGTTTTATACCCGAAAATCTTAGCGTATGTCGGCATGATCGTATGCTGGCAGAAATGTTAAGTATTTCGGAAAAACAGGGCCGAGGTTACATACCGCAATGTACGGAAGGTAAAGAAAATTAAAAAAATCTGTTCTCATTATATTATCAAGTACGTACATATAACTCAAGTGTTTTTAAATTAATGATTAAAAACGAATGATTTTTTAGAAGGAGAATTTCAAACTAAACAATGTTCGAGGAACGGTCTGGTATGTTGGTGTGTCGATGATGTTGGTCGAAAGATATCTGGTTCAATGGGACCAGCTGATAAAGTAAATTGTACGTCGATTGCCAAGGCAAGATCTTTATCGACATCTTGCATTCAACAACAGTGCGCTCAAGTTTGTCAATATGGATTTAAAACTGATTCTTCCGGTTGTTCTACATGCGAATGCGATAATCCTTGCGAGGGGTATGTAAGAGTAAATGAAATTCATAATGCGTTAAATTGAAGCACATCTTTTTTCCTCGATTTGTTTTACATCCTTTTACTTCTCTCATTCAGTTTTCCATGTCCACCCGAAGAAGAGTGTGTGCTCAAACAGGAAACGAATTGTCCTGATTTTCTTTGTCCTACCAAGCCAGAATGTAAAGCAAAAAGAACTTATAAAAGCCCTTGCATTTTCGGTACACCTCTGAGCGACGAAGAAGGTAATGCGATCACGTGTTCTAACAATCAGACCTGTCCATATAATTACGCGTGTACAGTGGTACCGGAAGCTGGACAATCAATCTGTTGCGCTATACCATCGACCACAGTAAAAAAATTATCAAGTAAGTTTTCAAAAAATATAATCGTTTAATGATTTTTATTGACGATACAAATATCAATTAATTTTAGTGTGCGAATATCTGCGAGATTTCGGTGAACGAATGGAAGGTACGAGAGAAGGTATGTCCTTGGCTGTTCCACCACCGCAATGCGAGGAAAATGGTACTTACAAGCCTTTGCAATGTAATAACGGTACCTGTGCTTGCGTGAATCAGTACGGAGTTATTTTGCGCGGTGACGTCAGTCCCGAGACCGATTGCAAAAGTCTTAAAAGTCCTTGGCAAGTGTGTACCCCGATATCGTGCGATTTGGTATGTCCTTACGGTTACGACATAGATACGAATGGTTGCGAGCAATGTAATTGTCACGATCCTTGTAAAGATGTGTCTTGTGGCCTACGAGAAGTTTGCACAATGGTGGACGTAAATTGTGGCACAGGAGAATATTGTCCACCCGTTCCTGCATGTCTGACAACGAAACCCGGACAATGTCCCTATTTGGTACCAAGTTCGTCGAGCTGTGAATTACAATGTAGTAACGATCAAGAGTGTTCGAATTCGGATAAATGTTGTTCAACAGGTTGTGGTACGCAATGCGTAGCACCTGTCATGGCCACTGCTTGTCAACATGCACAGGCTGTAGCCAAGCACGCGGCTAGAGAATCTGGTGAACCAGCGAGAAGAATTTATATACCTAGATGTGACGTCAATGGGGCATTCGAGGCAGTCCAATGTCACAACGGTATGTGTTGGTGCGTCGACGTGGAAGGAAGAGAAGCTGCAGGTACACGCGTTCTCGAAGGTATCGTACCGAGATGTAACAAGCCTCAAAGATGTCCAGAAATCGATTGTAAGCTCGATTGTCGATCGGAAGGTTTTGAATTGGATCTAGATAGTGGTTGTCCTATGTGCTCATGTAGAGATCCATGTAAAAGAGTAACTTGTCGCGGTGAGAATGAAGCTTGTAGAATGGTCGAGGTGGCTTGTAGTGTACCACCTTGTCCACCAGTACCAGTTTGTTTACCGAAGAAGGATAATCCATGTCCAAATGGAACGCCTCTTCTAGATCAAAATAGATTACCTGCTACTTGTGGTCCTCACGGTCATCAATGTCCATCTACACACAAGTGCGAGTTGTCGCCGTTAGATGAATATGCTGTTTGTTGTCCAAAACCACGTGAGGTTTGTTTTGAACCATTACGTACAGTACCGTGTAATACGACGACGATGTACAATGAAACAAATAGATGGTACTTCGATCCAGAGAAAAACGAATGCAGAATAAAAACCGAATGTACGCATGGCCATAATGATTTCTCAAGTCGTTTGATATGCGACACCGTTTGTCCTGTCTTGTCTCAGTGCGAAAGACTCCGAGAGAAAAATTTGAAAACATCACAAAGATTAAAACAATCGACATTTCTACCTAGATGCAATCAAGATACTGGCATGTGGGAATCTGTTCAATGTTTGGAACACGTTGGTGTTTGTTGGTGTGTTAATAGAAAAGGACAACCCATGAAAGGATCGCTTATCAGAGGACTCGAACCAAAATGTAACTTTAGACAGGCTAGACGTGGCGGTAGAGGTCCTACGAATCAAGAAATAGATTACAAGATTCAGGCCTTCATGGAAGGTACTTTGTTGGAATTATTAGAGGCTGATGAGAAACAAATGAAAAAGATCATCGTTACCAGATGCCAAGCAATGAGAGACAGAGGTCATGTATCGGCTATATGCGATCGTCAAGGTAAATTTGAACCTACTCAATGTGCTGGTGATACATGCTGGTGCGTCGACGAAGCTGGCAATCAACTGGTTGGCTCAGAACCATTTTTAAAAGGAACTAACATATGTTGTAAGTTAATAATATAGATCATATATAATAACCGGTTTACATATACGTATGTACAATGTTATTTTCCAAATGATAGATCATAAACTTTTATTATGGTATTTCAGTACCAACTCCAATTGAGGCAGTAGAAGTCATATTACGTTTTCCAGGAAGATTTTTAATAACCGACAAGGTACGCTTTAAAGGGGAAGCTAAAAAATTTTTGTACGAATTAGGTGCAAGGATAAAGGACGATATTGAAGTAGATCTCGAACGTGATTCGGCCTTTTTGAAATTTGATATTATCGGTACGAATAAGGTCGACATAGCTTTTCATTTGGAAGAATTGACAAGGATGCAGAAACTATTAATCCTTGGGTCATTGGCCGATGAAACGACGTCACGATTCACACATAAATCTATGCCAGTCGCTGTTGAAAACAGGATCGTTGCGTTAGAGCAACGGGAGATTCTAACGGAAGTTGAAGCACCCGTTTATCAAACGGCCACTTTGGTTTTAGCGGCAGCCAGCGCCTTTGTTATCAGCAGCTTGATAATCCTCTTAATGTTGTATCGAAAAAAGGTATTATCATTTGTAATTAGAACTAAATATATGCTATAAATTATATCAAAATAATTATAAAGATATTAGAGATATTAATTTATACAAGGTGACGTTCAAAAGTTTATAGATAATTTTAAAAATCGCTTTTTTTTTTTCTTTTTTTTTTTTCAAGACACTTTTTAACTTTGCCACAGTAAAGACTTAGTAATTTTGTAATCTTATAATCTGAAGGGGGGAAAAAAAGAAAGGGAAAAAAGTTTGAAAAGTTAAAAAAAAAGAAAAAGAGTAATTGATTTTGAAGATTACCTCAGAACATTTAAATGGCCCACCATATATATATATATATGTGTGTTATGTAATGATATATGTTTATATAAAAAAGAAAAATCTTAATGACATTCTTAATGATATGATTGATACAGATGAAGATGAAGGATCCAAGAAAAACTTTGCCGATGGATCAACATTTCCTTGCTTATAATCAACAACCGGTTTACGTAATATCTGGCCTGGAAAAAGATGAGAAGGATGCAGGACAACTACAAGAAAATGTTAATCTTTCTGAAACAACTGATAATAATGCATGAATGATAACATTGAAAAAATATGATTATATATATATATATATATATATATAATCGTTTTTCGATCATTCATGTCCCGAAATAGGATTTAAATATCATCATTCACGTTAATGAGGTCATAACTGTGTTCCCTCGTTTCATCATAATTCATAAAATATTTATTCAATATACATATGTAATAAATAACAAAATAGCGATTTGTAAAATCGCCGATCGACCAAATTCTGAGAGGGAATTCATTGATAAAAGAATGTTTGTATTATTGGGTTATATGGGTAAAAATTTGATAATTTTAAAAATCGATTATTCTTTCGAAATATTTCTTCTTTTTTTTGTTTTTTTTTTTTTGGTCTTATAATCAGGCTTTTGATTTTCACAAGTTGGACGTTATAAATTTTTTTACGAATCCGAAAGAAAGAAAGAAAGAAAGAAAGAAAAAGGAATACAAAGAGAAAAAAAGAATTAACCTGTAAAATTTACGAAAAGGAGTGATCGATTTTTTTGAAAAATCATTTAGAAATTTTGTGAGCCCATTTTGTTTTCCTTTTTTTTTTCTTTTTTTTTTTTCTTTTTTTTTTTTTTTTTTTCTTGTTTTCTTCCCCTTTACAAACACTTCAATCGAAAGTAAAAAAAAAAGAAATACATATCACAATGAATTTGATCGATCGTTCGATACGAAAAGAAAATTGAGATTTTCTTTTCGTCTCTATCATTTTCCTTTCAATGTGATCAATGAAAAGATGTTGATATCATAATGATTGTTCGACGACATCGTTACATTGATACGCTAATGTAAATATTAGATCCATACTTTTACTCCCCTCACCCCTCTACCCTTCTCCCTTCGATTATTTATATAAAATCAATAAAGAACGCGATTTACTTACTTTTCTTTTTCATTTCTATTTTTTCTTTTTCTTCTTTTTTTTTCAACACGTAACTTTTATTATTTCACAATGTCTTCGTTCAATTTTTTAATTCACACATTACAGATTCAAATATCATCGGATAATAATAATACCTTAAAAGAATATAACTTTCGTTCTTCAGTTTCATTTTTAAATATTTCTAATATTTATCCTTTATTAAGATCATTATATCAAAATGATTTATCTTTGCACTTTTTTTTTCATTCATACTATCAACAAATATGAAGTTATTTTTTTTTTTTTTTTTAAGAAAAGAAAAAAAAACAACTATCCAAATTCATTTTGCATGTTTTATATTATGTCAACAGGCACTTGCTACGAGACAACCATTATTGAAAATCTTTCGATCCTCGACATATTCAGATTGATTTTTACGAGATATAATTAACAGGTTATGTATCCAAACTATATTAACATATAAAAAAAAAAAAAAAAAAAAAAAAAAAGAAAAAAAAAATCGCACGACGAATCATCGTAATGATATTAATTAGAAAAAAAAATCGATTCACGATAAATAAATCATTGTTAAATTATTAATTACGAATTAATAATCCTTCCTCTCTCTCTCTCTCTCTCTCTCTCTTTATCTCTCTCGCGCGTGCTCTCTCTCTTTCTCTCTCGTAGGCATAGAGGATATGAAAATGGCGCTTGAATTTTTCAATATGAATGTCGATGTTCCT
This sequence comes from Vespa mandarinia, assembly GCF_050613455.1. Taxonomy (NCBI): domain Eukaryota; kingdom Metazoa; phylum Arthropoda; class Insecta; order Hymenoptera; family Vespidae; genus Vespa; species Vespa mandarinia. The sequence goes on along the minus strand of NC_140833.1, from coordinate 1,730,514 downwards.
TTTTTTCTTTTTTTGTTTCGAATAAATCGATTCAGGTCTAATCGAAAAGAATCGATGAATAAAAAGAAATCGATATAGTGTTTCTCAAGAGTGTTTCTCTTTTTTCTGGGCAAAAAAGTTAAAGAAGCCGAGGGATTTACAACTCTATTATGGTGCTCGCTTGAAGATGGAAGAAAAAGGGTGGGGATGATATAAGAAAAGAGCAAGGAACTTGACAGAACGAAAGATAGGCTTGCATTAGATTAACGGAGAGAGAGAATGAGAGAGAGAGAGAGAGAGAGAGAGAGGGAATGAGTGAGTGAGTGAGTGAGTGAGAAATTAAGAGTGGGGATGGAAGAAGAAGAAAGAGTGGGAGTGGGAGTCAGAGTGGGAGAGAAAAAGAGTGGGGGAAAAAAGAGAAAGAGGAAGATAGAAAAAGAGAGAGAAAGAGAGAGAGAGAGAGAGAGAGTAAAACGAGACAAATAGCGATATATAAAATAAACGAGAAAGAGAGAAAAAGAAGATCCGTGTACGAAGTGCGTAAATCTGTACGTCATTACTCTCATCTTTATCGTGCGAATTAGTGCATCAGTATTTACGTCTTTGGTAAGTTATTAATAATCTCTCTTTCTATGAAAATATATATCTGTGTATGTGTGTTTGTATGTGTGTGTGTGTGTGTGTGTACTACGTTTTGCTTCTTTTCCTTATTTACTTTTCTTATCTTCTTATTTTTTTTTTTTTTGTTTACGTTCAATATTATTCATAATTCGCGGAATTGTCGTCAATTGTAAAGAAGACGATCGCGCCCGCTCTTCGAATTGTTTATTATCCTATTTTTGAGAAATCGTTAATATTATAACCTTGAGCGTTTCAATAATAAATTGTTTTTTTTGTCTTCCTTTAGTTAAGTTTCGTAATGAATAAAGCAACAGTTTTCGTTTGATCGACGAAGCGTACGCACATACGACTCGTAGTTTTTATTCGTTACTTGTTCTTTAGTTTTCTTTCTTCTATTTCTTTTTTTTTTTTTTTTTTTTTCTTTATATATCTTTTATTAGGATAAGTTTATAACGAGTTCATTGACGTATAATATTATTTCTTGAATGATGTTTACGGGTACGTTAAAGATCGAAATATGCGAAGCCATAGGACTTAGAATGAACGAAAAACAACAAGATTTTTCTCAAGAGGAATCTATATTAAATTGTTACGTACAAATTGACATCAACGAGAATCATCTTGATCGTTCCTCGACCAAATACAATACCCTAGATCCCGTTTGGAATGAAATCTATACGCACGAAGTTCAAAATGCTGTTGTACTTAGATTAATTCTTTTCCACGAAGTTGATTTACCTTATGATTATTTCGTTGCCAATTGCAGTATTCCATTCGAGGAACTCATTGGAGGAGAGCTCGACAAAACTACTGATCTTTGGGTTTGTAGTTCGACCCAAATTTTTATGAATTTTTTTTTCTTTTTTTTTGATCTTTTGTTTGTCATATATCGACAGGATATTAAATTAATCGATAGACTAACAGAATATTGTTATCGTTATATTTAATTTTATTGATATATCTAACTTGCAATGTAACAATTATTGAAGTTTTATTCAATGACATAAAATATCAGTTTTTTTTTTTCTTTTTTTTTTCTAGGTCGATCTCAAACCTCAGGGTAAATTACGCGTGAAGATAGATTTGATATGTAATAACGATACAGGTATGAAAAATGATATTTTCTTTTAAACGATTATAAATAAAATATATTATGAATATTTTTCAGATCTTGATAAAATTGCTAAAGAAACTATTGTTAATGGTAAAAGTAATAAAAATATTAATTCCGTAAAAGAGTCTAAAAGAGAATCTAAAGATTTTCAAGGATTTAATCATCAAAGAGGTACCATGAGTCATAGAATTCATCAAGTCTATGGTCATAAATTTATGGCCGCATTTTTAAAACAACCATCATTCTGCTCACATTGTCACGAATTCATATGGTTTGTATGGAACTTTTTTAATGGCATAATTATTCAATGCTAAAGATAATTATATGATATAATATTTATTATTAATTATATGGGGTAATAATTTCATTAGATAAATTGCAAATCATTTTCATATGTAAATCTTGCTTGATAGGTGAATGTAACATATCTTTTTAACTACAGAATGTCTTGGATTTCATAGACATATGCCAAAGATATGGGATTTTTCTTTTTACGTTTGATTTTGATGATTAAAAAAAAAAAAAAAAAAAAAAAAAAGAGAAAAACAAAAGAAAATAATGACATTTTAGATAGCATGCTTGAATGTTTTCATTTATTTAAGTAATTGTTTAATCTTATTGATCTTGGCATCGTCAAAAGTTTTAATTGTAAATGGTTGCATGTTTTGAGTTGCCCAAGCAAATATTCCATATGTGAGTCCGAATTCTTTTTAAGGCTATTTAAATGTGAATTTTATTCCTAAATAAATTTAAATTGATAAATGAAAATAGATTCCACTTGAAAAACGCCAGTCAACACTTTGTTCTATATTAATAATTTCTTTTTCTTTTTTTCTTTTTCTTTTTCTTTTTTTCTTTCCACATTTTTTTTTTTATACATTTTTTAAGAACCTATATATGGATGTCTAATTGTGGTATATCATTCAAGGAGAAATACATATGTGTTTTAAAAGAGAATATTTGGGGAACAATGTGATGTGTTTTGTCTATTATGTTTCAGGGGTTTTGGCAAGCAGGGCTATCAGTGTCAAGGTGAGAAAGACACATACACATTATTGACAAATTATAATTATGTACTCTTGCTTGTTGAATCTGTTTATAATGAATCCACATTATTATTCAGATTATTATTAAGATTATTATTATATTATTAGGATACAACGTTAATCATTTTTACAATGGCATTAAATCATTTTGGATGAAGGACAGTTTTTGTAATTTATAAAAATTGAATTTAGTTTGAATTTTACAATAAATTCAATTTTGGCCATTGGTATTTATATGCTTTCTTTGATTTACAAATTGAATGTGCTCAAGTGCTTATAAACCAGCATCATATTCAATAGGAAAACTTATTTGCTTTAATTTGATAAAGTGCCAAGCTTGATAAGTCTTTTCACTGTATGATTTTATTATTACATGCTTAAGTCAGTTTTGGTTATGCTATTTGTAAAAAAAAAAAAATATTATTATTATTATTTTTTTTTTTTTTAAAGGTATAGATATTATTATTGTTATCGTTTTAGTTTGCTCTTGCGTAGTTCACAAACGATGTCATAATTTGGTTATTGCAAAATGTTCTGGAATGGTAGATGAGGTATGTTATTTAATAAATATTCTTGCTTTCTTAGCATATAATTATTTTATTCGCTTATTAATAAAGAAAAAATTTCTTTATTACAATATACAAATGTACCAAATAAATTTTAACATTCTATTAAATTAATTATATAATTTGTATTTTCTTATTCTTTTTTTTTTTTCTTTTTCATGATCAATTATTTAGGACAGAGAGGCTGGACTTCAATCACATCAAAATGAAATAGACATGCCACACCAGTTCTTTGTTCATACTTATAAAAGATGTACATTTTGCGATCATTGTGGTTCTCTTTTATATGGATTATATAGACAAGGTGTACAATGTAAAGGTAAATTTTTAACAAATATTTTCTTAATACGATCTTTTCTTTTAATGTAAAAAAAATGACAATTAATTATTCTAATCCTTTTCTTAGCTTGTAACATTAATATTCATAAAAGATGTCATAAAAATGTGGCCCGCAATTGCGGTATAAACGCGAAGGAGGAGGTGGCATAATTTTAAGCAAAATGTTCGTTTTTTTTTTTTTTTCCTTTATTCTTTTTAAAAGCAGAACAAATTTCAAGAACAAGGATCAAGACTAATCCAATTTTGGCAAATGGCACATAATAATCTTCTTAATGTTATATCTCCAAAGAGAAGAAAGTATGATTTATAATTACAATAAATATACGCAAGTAGATTATACATGCATATATATATAGATCATGATATAATATATGGATTTTAAAGATTTTAATCTAATATATATATAATATATATATATATATATACATATAAAAGTTATGTCAAAAGTTACTTAAGCGATTATCGAAACTTAATTATTATTTTTAGAAATTTTTTTTTCGCAAAATAATAATCGATTTTTATAATCGCTTATGAGAACTTTTGACCCATCCTATATATTTTATAAATGTTTTAATCGAAACTAATATATATATATATATATTTGATGATTTTTTTTGGACGAGAATGATTCAATAATATTGTAACATTGTGTGTGTGTACACCAATGTAAAAAATTTTAGATCTATAGAATACTTCGATTGTTTACACAAATTAATAAAGATCGCGATTTATTTTAATTTCCTATTTTTCAACGTTACTTTTGTTAATAATAACTCGTATCTTTTCCTCCCTTACCCTCTCTCATTCTATCTCTCTTTCATTCCTAGTCATAGAGGTTATAAAAATGTCTCGCTTGAAATTTTTACTGCGATGAAGATTTTTCATATTTATTTAAATCGCTTGAATAGAATTAATTATCGTAAATAATTCGTATCTTAGTTTTAAATACTTTTTCAATTGCAAAAGGGAATAGAAATAATATAAAAAAAATTATGATACGAACCGATATAATACAAACAAATATAATGACGATACGAATAAAATTACGAGAAGATTTTTTACAAATTTCATTTATATTTAAAATCTCAATTATTATCATCATACAATGATTACAAAAATTAATCGATTTATATATATACGATATGTAACGTCGCCAATCGTACCAACCAATTTTTCATTCCAGGGATGCCAACGTATCGATTAGGTAACTAACTTTTCGCGACAGTATGACCAATATCATAGTTAGTAACATAAAAAAAAAGAAGAGGAAAAAAAACAAAAATAATAAAGAAAAGAAAAGAAGATGCATTTTAAAATCATAAATTTTCATTTTCAATTTTACAATATGGTCGAATAACGAAATGATTTTTCTTCAAATAAATGAAAAAGCAAAGAAGAAAAAATCAATTAACACTCAATTCTCGAGTCAATATATTCAAATCGATTAAAAATATCGACAATCGTGACTCGTGCATAAAGATCGATCTTCGAGAGATCGATTTAGAAATCGGCATTCTCTTCTTTTTCTCTCTCTCTCTCTCCCTCTCTCTCTGTCTGTCTCTCTCTCTCTTCTTAATTGCGAAACGTACGATGGAGAAACGAAAGAGCGAGGAGATAGATTGTGGACCAATCGTGAGATTCGAATCTGTGTAGTGAGTTCGAGATAATAAAGGAGGAGTGAAAATACGAAGGAAAAAAAAAACTGTCGTAATAAAAAAAAAAAAAAGAAACAAAAAGAAAGAAAGAAAGAAGAAGAAGAAGAAAAAAACAAAAAAGAGTAATGCTTGAATGAATTACACAGAAGGATTTTCTTTCATCGGTTTTATTATTACAACGAGGGTTACAATCG
>NC_140833.1:1717500-1722500 GCF_050613455.1 Vespa mandarinia | reverse complement strand
TTTGACATTTAATTTGCTATAAAGGCATTAACATTTTTTTTTTTTCTTTTTTTTTTTTTTTTTTTTTTTTTACATACATCAAAGATAATAATTAATGTTTACATTTGATTCCATGAATTTTCATATATATAGTTTTAGATTTTTATCAATGTCAGAGTATAGAATTTGTCAAGACTATGTTAAATTTGTTTTAAAGGTTGACCTGGAACCACAAGGAAAATTGCGCGTGAGGATAGATTTAAAATGGAACGATTCAGGTATATTATGACGACAATTGATATTTCTATTTATCTATATACCGATAAAATATATCATAAGATATATTTTACAGATCATCAAACGAGTTGTCGGAGTGGGGTGGATGGAGAATCTATTGGTATTGGTAGAAGTATCGGAAGTATTAGCTCAGGGAAAGAACCTAGGAGAGAATTTAAAGAATGGCAAGGATTCAATCGTCGGAGAGGTGCTATGAGGCGCCGTGTTCATCAAGTGAATGGTCACAAATTTATGGCTACATTTTTAAGGCAACCAACATTCTGCTCTCACTGCCGCGAGTTTATATGGTATGTATGTGTTTAACGGCATGAGGGTCAAGTGCTTATTAGTTTAATATATATATATATATGTTTATATATATATATATATATATATATATAAATATATATTTATATTTATATTTATAATTGATTTCTAAAATCAAAATTTACATGGGTACTACATTCACTTGTAAATTGACATGTCTGGTATATCTGGAATATTATAAATATGGTATACTAATTATATAAATATGTGAAAAATTTTCTCTTCGGTCATTCATTGAAATATAGTTTTACGAAGAAATTTTTAATAATACAAAATGCAAACTGTCTTTAACTTTATCATTCTCTCTCTCTCTCTCTCTCTCTCTTTCTCTCTCTCTCACTCTCTCACTCTCTCACTCTCTCACTCTCACTCTCATTCTCTTTCTCTCTTACTCTCTCTCTCTCTCTCTGTCTCTCTTTTGTGCTTTATGATTTATTAATATTATAAAGTAAGAGAATGACCGAAAAGACAAAAAATGTGCCTTAATTTGTTTCAGCAAATAGAATTTTGCTTGCTTGGTTTGGTGTGCTTCTTTTGAAAAGATAAAGTAATTTAATTATCAGTACAGATACCAATAATAAAGTGAAAATTTTGTTTAATTGAATATAAAAGTCTAATTGACTTTTGGCACACCAAATCTGCATGGTACAATGATATATAATAATCTTGCAACTACAGGATCTGCATGACTGGGATGTTGGTTTTCCTTTAAATTTGATTTTGGTAATACCAAGAAAGGAAAATAGTGACTTTTAGATAGCATGCTTGAACGTTTCCCTTATAATAAAAATTGTTTAGTCGTATCGATCTTGGCATTGTCAAAATCATATCAGGGGATTAGATAAAACTTTGCGTTTATTTTGGGTTTTATCGTATTTATAAATAGAAGGTTTGCATGTAACAAATTTTACAAGCACACATATTCATGTGTTGCCATAAATTTTATTCAAGATTATTGAGGTGTTGGAGCACTCATGTATCAATGCTGTTTGGCCAAAAAGAAAATAAGATTTTATTCCAATAAATGAAAATAGATTCCATGCGTAAAGCACCAACCACTTTGTTTTATTAATAACTTTTTTTTCTTTTCTTTTTATTTCCTTTTTTTTTTTTTCTTTTTTTTCTTTTTTTTTTCCTCACATTATTTATACATTTCTTAAGAGTCTACAATAGATGTCTAACTATGGTATATGGTCCAAGGAGGAATACGTATGTGTTTTAAAAGGGAATATGAGGAGACAATGTGACGTGTTTTGTCTGTTGTATTTCAGGGGCTTGGGCAAGCAGGGCTATCAGTGTCAAGGTGAGAAAGACACATACACGTTATTAACAGATTATAATTGCGTACTCGCTTGCTGAACCTGTGTATGATGAACGTGTTATTATTAGGAATGTATACATGTTATTAGTTTTCACAATGACATGAAATCATTTAGGGTGAACGGCAATTATTGCACTTAATGAAATAAAATTTTGACACTTTGAATTTTCCAATGATTTCTTTTTTTTTTTTTCTTTTTTTTTTTTCTCTCAATAAATTCAGTCTTTTTGATCATGGTATTTATGTGCTTTTTTTCTTCTTTTTTCTTTTTTTTTTCTTTCTTTTTTTTTTGATTTGCACTTGCAAATTGAACTTCAGTACTGATAATCCATCACCATTCAACAGGATATATTATTCGCTTTGATTTAACATGGTGCCAAGCTTGGAAACTCTCTTCACTGCATGATTTTATTTTAAATGTCAATTGAATAAACTAATGCAAGGTTTGAATATCTTGCTATGCAAGGGATTATTTGCTCCTATGTGACACCTCTCTGAAATTATTATCTAATTCTATTATTATTATTATTATTATTATTATTATTATTATTATTATTATTATTATTATTATTATTATTATTATTACTATTATTATTATTATTATTGCAACAGGTTGAATTATATTTTATTTTTGCTTTTAATATGATTTTAAACAATTAGGATGCACTTATAAACATGCATGCAACCAGCTTTGGTCATGCCATTTGGTGTTATTTTTTTCCTTGAGAAAATATAGTGTACGTAATATAGACGTGTATTATTGTAATTGTTTCAGTTTGCACTTGCGTAGTTCACAAGCGATGTCATAAATTGGTGATAACAAAATGTCCTGGAATGAGAGATGAGGTAAGATATTTCATAAATAATCGAAGCTTTCTTTGTATATTATTTTTTATTTGTTTACTTTGTTAAAAAAAGAAAAAAAGAAAGAAAGAAAGAAAGAAAGAAAAGAAATTATATCTTTTTCAATATCCAACGTGTTAAACAAATTTTCAGCATTCTATCAAATTAATCTTTATATAATTATTTATCTTTATATAATTATTTATTTATATTATATGCATCAATCTGTTTTCATGATGTTATAAGTTATATTTTGTTTTGTTTTTTGTTTTTTGTTTTTTTTTTTTTTTTTTCTTCCATTCCTGTTCTCAATTATTTAGGGTAAGGGAACTGGATTGCAGTCTCATCAAGATACAGAAAGTCCACGCTTCAGCATAGATGTACCACATCGGTTCTTTGTCCGTACATATAAAAGGTTTACATTTTGCGATCATTGCGGTTCTTTATTATACGGATTATATAGGCAAGGTTTACAATGCGAAGGTAAATTTAATAATTATTTTCTTAGATCAATCTGTTCTTTTTATTATAAGAAATAATAGGAATAATTTATTTATATTTTTTCTCAGCTTGTAATATTAATGTTCATAAAAGATGCCACAAGAATGTGGCGAACAATTGTGGTACAAACACAAAGGCGATGGCAGAAATTTTAAGCGAAATGAATATTTCTCCGGATAAACAAATCAAAACGCCAAGGATTAATTTTACGACTTGTCAATCTAGCCAAATACCATCTACTGTTGCTATAACCGAAACATTAACGACAGAAGCATCACAGGCAACAGTACAAAGACAATTGGAGGAAAGTGAAATAGGAATTAAACAGAATGCAGTGTCTGTTAATGAAAATGAAGTGAGAAAGTTTGGTCTGGAAGATTTTAATTTTATCAAAGTACTTGGAAAGGGTAGCTTTGGTAAAGTTATGTTGGTTGAACGAAAGAGTAATCCCGATGAAGTATATGCTGTAAAAATATTAAAGAAGGATGTTATTATACAAGATGATGATGTTGATTGTACGATGACGGAAAAACGTATACTAACATTAGCGGCAAAACATCCATTTTTGACAGCTATTCATAGTTGTTTCCAAACGAACGATCGTCTATTCTTTGTAATGGAATATGTAAACGGAGGTACGTTATAATAAAAATTCTCAATTGAAAAATATTCTCACGTAATAATTGTATATATACGAACAAATGTTATATCTATTTATAGGCGATTTGATGTTTCATATTCAAAAAGCACGTAAATTTGATGAGGCAAGGGCACGTTTTTATGCGGCCGAGGTAACGCTAGCGTTACAATTTCTACACAAACATCACGTTATATATCGTGATCTTAAACTCGATAATATTCTTCTCGATCAAGAGGGCCATTGTAAACTCGCAGATTTTGGTATGTGCAAGGAAGGAATTGTCGAAGGAAAAACTACGACTTCAACATTTTGTGGTACACCCGATTACATTGCACCAGAGATTTTGCAAGAATTAGAATATGGTGCAAGTGTCGATTGGTGGGCACTTGGTGTATTAATGTATGAGATGATGGCAGGCCAACCTCCTTTCGAAGCAGATAACGAAGATGATTTATTTGAGTCTATTTTACGTGATGACGTATTATATCCAATTTGGATATCGAAAGAAGCAGTTTCGATATTAAAAGGATTCATGACTAAGAATCCAGCTAAACGATTAGGTTGCGTGGCTGCTAATGGCGGTGAAGCTGCTATAAAAGTTCATCCATTTTTCCAACACATGGATTGGGAAGCTTTAGAAGGTCGTAGAGTTAAACCACCAATTAAACCAAAAGTTGTAAGTTAACAAATGCAAATTCAATTTGAGTTGATGTTTATATGAGTCTGTGATTATGAAAAGTACAAACAAAATCATTTGAGATATTGAATGATCTATGCACATATAAATATATATATATATTTGTGTCTCCATTATGTGCCAATTAAAAACAAAGTTTTTTAATATTTATTAACTCGTTCAGTAACGTTCCTGCGTTGTTTTTTTTTTTTTTTTAATATCATAGAAAAAAAAAGACAAAAAAATAATTTTTAAATAATTCAAACTCAAATGTGTAACAAACAAAATGTATAAACACATTTTTAAAAGGAAAGATATATATATATATATATATATATATCACCGTCTTATATAAAAATCCAATATATTTGTGTGTGTGCGTGTATGTAATAAAACTCATTATTAAATTTATTTTATCTATTTGAGAAAGATTATTT
>NC_140833.1:1705000-1707500 GCF_050613455.1 Vespa mandarinia | reverse complement strand
AATATTAAAACAATATATATATATATATATATATTGTTTTAATATTAATTTTTTTCATACTTTTATTGTTTAATTTTATTTTACTTTTTTTTTTAATATGCATATATATATATATGTATATATGTATGTATGTGTGTATTCGCTGTACTTCGACGAAGATTAATTTCATTATTTTATTATATCATGAACAATATATATATATATATATATATATATATATATATATACATACATAATTTAGAGCCAAATACATATATAATAATTAGAAAATCAAATAGCAAAAGAATAAACTGTGCAAAAATTGCTTTAGTGTCGTAGAATAAGTTACAAAGGAATAATATCCATACACATGTGCTGGGACCTTTTAAAATTTTTACTTAAACACTTTTGTGTATGTGTATATATATATATATATATATATATATATATATATATATATATAAAGAAAAAATTGCCTAGTCAATCACCGAACGCAAATATCAAAGTAACATAGTTAGTGACAAAATATTTGTGTGTATGAGTGTCATTTTTGCCAGATCAAACAGACGAACAGACAGAGATAGACAGACAGATAGACAGACAGAGAGACAGATGGAAAGTGTACAATTTGAAAGAAAAGAAAGAGAAAAAAAGGACAAAAGAAAAACAAGAAAAAAAATTAGCAATCAAAATTACGCGAGCTTGGTATATTTGAAAATTTTTTGTTCGTTCATTTTTTTACATTAAATTACATTAAACATTGTCATTTATTGTTTATTCAGACCTGCCCTTTAATATCCGTCATTATTTGTGCATTTCAACGATATTGGTATATTTTTCATTTATATTCATTCACACGTTAGACGTTATATATAAGCTCTGTGTGTAAAAGAAATGGAATATGTAATAGATTTAAATGATATCTTCCTAACCTCCTTTCCACCCTCATCCCCATTCAACTTAGTCCAATCCAAGCCTATCCGTTTTTCTTTCATTACCAAAAGAAAGAAATAATAGAATAAATAATAAAAAAAAAAAAAAAAAAAAAGAGAACAAAAGTAAAAAATACAAAGAAATAAAGAATGGGAAACGTGGGACCAACTTCGTTGAAGTCTAACGAAAATTATGGATATTATTACGGGTCTGGTAAAACAATGAAATACATGGGTCACGAATCTGTATATAATATATTATTATTATTATTATTATTATTATTATTATTATTATTATTATTATTATTATTATTATTATTATTATTACTATTATTATTATTATTATTGTTATTAATATTAGTATGTCTGTGCACAAAAATATTTGATGAATATATATTCCATCGTAATTTTGAATCACGTAGAGATATTACAATAGATAGATCGATAGATCGATTCTTTTCGAGGTTAACGATTGCCGTACATATATATATATATATACGGCAATCGTTAACCTATATATATATGTATATTGATACATACTCGTTTCTTTAAAAGAACAAAAAAAAAGAATATAAGAAAGAAAAATCTCAATGAGTAAAACGTCTTCACGAGATTTCTATTTCTATTTCTATGAAAGTGATTAATCGATATAATATTTGGAGGGTGTTATTTTTGTAGGAAAAAAAAAGGAAGAACAAAAAGAAAGAAATTCTAACCTTCCTTTTTTTTTTCTTTTTTTTTTTTCTACAGTAACGAAAAGTATGTCTCAGTTTGAATTGTTTGGTTCGAAATTCGTTTTTCGTTTTCAAATAAAATTGCGCGACATATTTTTTAATCATAAAATTTAGAAAGATGAATAATAAGATAAAGACGGAAGAAGCATATGCATTGATATGCGCCATTTTGTGCTTTGAAATTAATTGCTGTTACGTCATTTTACTATGTATTACGCGGGAAATTTCAAAATTTATTTCTCACCATGGTGTATGTAATCTTTAAGTTTCTTTCCTTTCTCTTCTCTTCTATTATTTTATTTTTTAATTTTTTAAGAGCATACAAATCCGATCCAAGAGATTTTCTTTAAAAATAGATTAATGTAAACACACACGCACACACACGCACATTTTATATATATATATATATATATATATATATATATATATATATGTAGAGAGAGAAAGAGTGTGTGTGTTAAATTAAAATTTAATCGAACGTTTATTAGAACGACGATCGATTATGTGCTTCTCGCGCGCGCGCGCGCGCGCGTGTATGTGTGTGCGTGCGTTCTGTTAGATGTAAAAAAGAAAAAAAAAAATAATGAAAAGAAAAAGAAAAAGAAAAAAAGGTGGCACTGACGTAAATCGAAGGATGCTTTTGATCATCGCACGTTGACCTCTCTCTTCGTCGCTTATGGCACCGGAATATAATATAAGGACTTTTAGTCGAGCGTAATCGACCGAAAATGACTTCGTCGGAGGGATACAAAAAACTAGGAAAAAGAAAACAAATCTAAATCCCGACGATGAATTTAATCGATTAAAGCTATATGTGTGTGTGTGTGTGTGTGTGCGTGTGTATATATATATATA
>NC_140833.1:1662500-1695000 GCF_050613455.1 Vespa mandarinia | reverse complement strand
ATTTGGATCGGGATGATCGGTCGTTTGTTTGATCAATTGCAAATACAATTCTCCTAAAAGATTTTCCTTTCTAATACACCTTTCCATAACGGTCTGTATTAGATTGACGTGTTCGTCTTCGACTCTACGAACGGTGTCACCATTTTGTCCTAAACCGGCATAAGTTAAGATCAATTGGAAGACGCTAAGGGCCATTTGTTCGTCCGGATCGGGCAATTTTGAAAGGCTCTGTGGTATAGGCTGTCTACTAAAGGCCCAATAAGCATAAGGAAAACCTTTATAGGTTTCACCATGATCCGTAGCACTACCGTGTTCTTGTCGTAACTTTTCGATTCTATGCTTCGATAATCTTCTCAATGTATTCCTTAAAAAACCACCACCGGAATCCTGTGGTTTTCTCAATATTTCACCATCAACCAATGTTCGACGGCAATTGACCAAATTATGATAAAGCCTAATACGATCCTCATTTGTTATACCCTTGAATTTTTTCGTAGGAACTTCATTCTCCGTAATCCATCCTGCTAAAGCGGGACAATAACTTACGATCAAACTTCCTATTTCATTTTTTTGCGCTGTCTCAAATACAAAACACTTGTGCGAACTATCAGGATTGTGTCGTAACAAGGAGATCGTTATAAAGGAATCACTTGGATCCAACATTATACTTTCAACATCCTGATAACGATATTCCGATAATACAAATTTATCGTCTGGCTTGATCAACATTAAACCGTCGCAATTAATACCAAGTATCAATTGATTTCCATAGGACCAATATCCTCGATACGTAACATTGAACATCGTCGTACCATATAACGGATATTGCATTACACAAGATAGATATAATACTTTAGCTGCTAATTCCTTTCGACCAGCTCCGTATTGTCTATGAGCTTGTGCTATTATCGGTACCCAAACGTCATCACCACGAGCCCGACTTATTCTATATGGCAAAAAGCTGTCGACCTCGCTATAATAATCTAATCTGTCGTTATCCTTTGGATCGCCCAATGCTACCTGAGCTTGCAATCCTGCCAATTGTAAAGCTACTTTTTCTGATACTGGAAAATCGTCGCACTAAAAAAAAAAAAGAAAGAAAGAAAGAAAGAAAGAAAGGAAGAAAGAAAGAAAGAAAAGAAAAAATACAAATACAATTTATGAGGACACATTAAATTCAACGTTTATAAAGATTCGTTTTACGTTTGGCAAAAAAAAAAAACAAAAAAAAAAACAAAAAAAAAACAAAAAAAGGAAGAAAAAAAAATGGGGATCATCATACCTTAACAACATTATATACAGCTTGAGCATAAAGCATATTCACTTCTACAGGATCTTGCGAGATCTCTCGCGTGTTACGGAAGAGTCGCCGTTTAAATACGAAACGATTGTCACCGCTTCCCAGAGTTGCATTATTTCCGCGTCGTAACGTCGAGAACGTTGATTGAGATGTATTCAATTTACATTGCTTCCTATGAAAGATGTCGAATTATGGTCACGATTAGACAAAAATGGGGAGATGAAGAAAAAAAAAAAAAAATAAGTACAAACAGGTTGCAATGAATTAATTCGTTACAATTATCTTATTTGAACAATTGAAAATACTTACATTTCCCACGCGGCTATCACATCGTATAAATAATCATGCGCTCTGACATGTTCCTCACCGTCCGGCCTGCTTTGATAAATGGCCCAACCTTCTAACGATCTAAGGCCCAATTTATCGGCTAATTTGGCTACTGCATCAGCCGCGGTATCGGTTGGATGTACGTCTATAGCTTTTGTTCTACCATCGAGAAAAAAGAATCGGCATACTATCGTACCCAATCGTCTCATCGCAGCAATCTCTACGGTCGAGGGTGGATATTGTCTGCAAGATACCTTTGTATTCTTGCAATTGTCGATGCACCATTGCACGTATTGTCTAAGTTTACCCTCCAATACTAAATTCTTTCGAAGAAATGAAACGAAATATTTATAAAGCAATTTGCTAGGTTGAAACGCTACGATTGCCAAACAGAGTAACAACCATACGCGTTCGGCCCATTCGGGATTAGGATTATTAGTTGCTTGTCGCATACACTGTACAAATATTTCATCCCTTAATTCTTCCCTTTCTATACC
The DNA here is from genome assembly GCF_050613455.1 of Vespa mandarinia. NCBI lineage: Eukaryota > Metazoa > Arthropoda > Insecta > Hymenoptera > Vespidae > Vespa > Vespa mandarinia. Next base: position 1,692,876 of record NC_140833.1, on the reverse strand, counting down.
ATATCCGATGATACTTTGTATAGTCGCTATTTCTAAATCAAGTTTCATCTCCCCACGAATATATTTACATAAATCCCTGAATACTGAACAGGCAACGTTAACGTTATCTGGATCATACATATGAATATGAGAATTTGGTATACTAGATCCTTTGTAATAGGTAACCATTTCGTATTTTGGTATATATTCGACACTTTTCCCACGCGATTTTCTCGTCAGCGTAGCCATTATCGTTCCTTCCGGTGATCTCTCATGGCTATTGAAATAATTTTGAGCAAATTCAACGATATCGTGATACGTAGTTTCGATATCTTGTTCCCTTTTATCCTCAAGCTCTTGCAATTTACGTTCCACCCTACATTTCCTTCTCTGTTCCCTTTCAATAGGCGGCTGAGGTACTTGCGATTGTTGCTGTTGTTGTTGTTGTTGTTGTTGCTGTTGCTGTTGTTGTTGTTGCTGCTGTTGCTGCTGCTGTTGTTGTTGTTGTTGTTGCTGTTGCTGTCCCTGCAATGGCTGATGTTGTTGCTGATCGTGACCATTTTGTTGGATTTGAGGTACTTGCGTTTGATGATGATGATGATGATGATGATTGTGATGTAAATGATGACCATTGGAATTTACCGATTCTGTTAACGACGGGGGACTACCAGCTAATTGTTCCTTCATTTTATTAATCGGTACTGGTGGTGGAGACCCACAAGAGTCACCGTTCATTTGTCCCGGGCTACCATTGATCATAATGGGACTACTAGGCCCATTCTCTTCTCGCGGTAAAACAGATTCATATATTGGCTCTCCATTATCACCCGAGGAATCACCGTTCAATGCCAATGGAGGAATAGGTGGTGGTGGTGGTGGTGGTGGCTCGGTTGGTTCTGGTAAACTCGGTTGACCCAATTTTCCCGTACTTCCACCTATTCGTTGTGCCTGTTGTACTGGTGTAATGTCTTGGCCATTAGGCGTATTCATTTTCGATTCGACTTTCGAATTCATTTCCATCTCCTGCTGTATCACCGTTTCCAATTCAACGTCCAAATCTTCTACGAGGTTATCCATCTGTTCGCCGATTTCCTCAATTATCTGATTGCTTTTTGTCGATTGAACATCCGATAAAAAGGAAAATAAATTGTCCAAATCGACCGACTGCAAATCAGACGCCGCTATCTTTGAATTCATTTGTTCTGCCATTTGGGTCAATGTAGCTATCTCCTCTTGTGCTTTTCTGAAAATTTAATAATATCAATTAATAGAAATATCTTCGGAGATTTTTTTTTGTTTCTTTTTTCTTTTCTTTTTTAATTTCAAACGCTTCGTTAAAAAGAAAAATAAATAAATAAACGAGAGAAAAAAGCAAAAGCTAATTTGATTCTGTTGATATTGCCACATCACATTATTGATCAGAAACAAATATCTGATAATAGGTGATACATATATATATATATATGTATATGATACATTCACACACTGACATGCTCACTTTCGCATTATTATAATATGCATGCATCAAAGGGTCGTTTATTCGTCAGCCATATTTTTTTGACGAACTTACCCTGGTTCCATTCCAACAATACCATTGTACTGCGCGCTATAAGAGACACAAACGAAATACTATTAACGTATCGTCGACTGCTCTATTTATCAATTATTCCCAGACGAATGTAAGACTACCGTTAGTACAGGGTGCTCTTATTACTTGTCAATTATGTTCGAAACAACTTGTGATAGTTTAATATTCCATAGAAAAGTATTTATAATTCTAGAAATCATTTTTCTTTTTTTATTTTTTTTTTTGGAGAATACAGAATGGATGAAAATTTGTTTAATTTAAAAATTTTTTTTAAAATCAATTACTCTTCATCGAGACTTTTTAGACTAATAACTTTTTTATTTTCTTTCTTTTGGTTTTTTTTTGTTTTCCCCAGATCGTCAAACTACAAGCCTAACTACAAGCCTGCGAAAAGTTTCGAAAAAAAGGGAATAATTATGAATTTTTAAATTTCAATTAATCACTTTTCAATCCATTTGAGGATTTTTAATATAATCTATAACGTCATCACATTTAATCCACATGATATGCATTTTCATTCAAATGGATCACCCTGTACACCGAACTATATCATGCACATAGACGAACAAATTTCATATCGTTCACCGTCCGTTTTTCATATAGACAATAATGTTTATAAAATACCTTTGACTTTCCTCCAATGCTTTCTTGTCCTCCATCAATCTTCTTTCTTCCTCCAATCTCTCTCTCTTTCTCATTTCTTCATCCACGCGTCTCATTTCGCGCAATGCCGCAGCTACTTCCCTGGCGAAAACACCTCGCAAATGGCTTTGTATAATAATGGCGGCTCTACGTTTACGAATAAATATTATACGCAATTTCCAGCCTCTGTAAGCGTGTTGGACCTTCAACGCTGCCTCACGAATCTTTTTGTACTCTAGAAAAAAAAAAAAAAAAAAAAAAAAAAAATTTGAAAAGAACCATTATTACCGATAGCAAAATTAAATAACAAATAGTACTTATCGAACAACAACAAAATATATATATATATACATAAAGAGAGAGAGAGAGAGAGAGAGAGAGAGAGAGAGAGAGAGAGAGAGAAAGAGATATATACCCTTTCGTACTATGTAGCCTCTCCAAATTTTTTGTATCATCAGGGCATTACTACTGACCATCTGATTCCTCGAATCTTCCAATGGTTCGTGTACATAACTCCTAAGGAATACTTTGGTTCTACCAATTTGCCATTCAGTTTCTGGTATACCTTGGCTACTTATCAATGATCTAACAGCTTCCCTATCGTCACGGGACAATAAATTTCTTCCTTTATCAAGGCATCGATATCTAGCTACGAAATCGTGAAATCTCATATGTATAGGGAAACCTTCTTTTCTTATACGAATAATATCCAACATTCCTAGATATTTGAGTTGATCGAGTACGAGTTTTTCGTCATAATGATTCGATACTTTTTCCATGTTCGGTTTGATGCAACGCGCGTACCAAGGTGTAGTTGCTTGTAATACGTCCACTAATGCCTGTAATTGATGTCGAAAGGAATCGCATAACGTAGGTTTGCCCTTTGATGTACCGCGAGACATGGTCGCGGCTGCATTGCCAGTTGCACGGGCCACTGTACATCCTAAGAGATCCTGATAAACGGTTATCTCTTGGACAAATTCATTAGTACTCCTTGACATAAAATCAAAAAATACATCCTGCTGTACATCCCTGTTCTTTTCGACGAAACCTTCAACGGTATATGTAACGCAACCGGCATAATGCCTTACACCAAATTCTTTTTCCCATCTCCGACGATCGTCACCCTTAACGTAACACGAATGATTCTCAAATTCCGCGTGTAAATTAGTTAAATACGCGAGATCGGAACCCTTTGGCATATGGCATTGTTCGGTCAATAATTTTAAAACACATCTAGGTGGTTTCTCGATCAATTCCAAACACATGGTATTGTCGGTGAACGTTATATGAGAATATTGTATCTCCTCTTGACGATATAATTCTTGTTCCAATGCAAAAACGTAATGATTGAAAAACTTATGTAACTTCTCGTTGGTATAATTAATACATAATTGTTCGAAGCTATTTACAGAAAAATTTTCAAACCCAAATATATCTAATACACCGAGAAATCTCGAACTGTCCTGTCCTGGATTCGTACAATTATTTATATGATTTATAAGCCAGGCAAATGTTCGTGAATATAAAGCCTTTGCCATAGCGTGTCGATTTTCTTTGGCTTCTTGCACCTTAAGTGGTATCTCGGTTATGTTACCACGTACATTGATCTGACGTATCAATACAACCTTTCTTAGATCCTCAATTTGAAGACCTAACAGTGGTGCTACCGTTTCAATTATGTCGTCATCCTCTTCCCTCAATTCACATTTTTCGCCGTCTACATCTTCGAAATTCAAATTGCCCAACCATAAGATCGCCGATAATACACGGAATATTCCTTCGCACATTTCTGGTGCAACCTGTTAAAAATTGATTTATATTTCATTAGAACTATATATATACATATATATATATATATATATATATATATATATATGTATCACAATCATATTAAATTACAAATCTCTCTTATAATCTAAAAGATAAATGATAATAATCTCACCTGTAAAACATTAAAAGCCAACCTTAATGCATCGAGTTTCTTCGAGTCCGATATACCACCAATTTTAACGCAACCAGACTGATTAAGATATTTATAATGGATAGCTGGCATAAGCTTGTACTGTTCGGCAAATTCCTTATCCCTTGTGCCAGCTTCGACCAGTTGATAAAGTACATGATAGTTACGTTCTCCGGGACTTTGAAATGTAATACGACTTTGTTCTAATAAATAATCCTGTATAATGCAACCCTTTATCATCCATTTACTATCGAAACAAACTTGCATGAACTTTCCGAATCTCGAACTGTTGTCGTTACGTACGGTCTTTGCATTACCTGTTAACACGCGATATCAATAATGCATTATACAATATTAATAATACAATATAAAAATTGTTTTAAAACGGGACGATTAAGTTTATCAAATTATTTCAAGGATCATATTAACATTTGTAAATTTTTCAATTAATTTTTTCATTTCTTTTTCTTTTTTTTTTTTTTTTTTTGTTCTTTTTGCGACTTTTCTTCGAACTACTATAAAACTACAAGGCCCACCTTGCAGATTGGGACTCAGGTCGAGGCCCAGCTGCGCTTTTCCACGGTATTTTATTATTGTAATATTAATGTAATGGGGACGGAGGGGGACGGGGGCGGGGAGAGGCATCGTGGATACACAAGAAAAAAAAAAAAAAAAAAAAAAAAAAAAATCATCTTAAATATTCAAGGCATCGTTCGATATATTGCAATGTCGAAGAGTACATTACGATTCTTATTAATCCTCCCCTTTTTTCCCCCATGACCCAGATTCTACCCCTCGCTACTGCATTTTACACCTGAATTGCCACGCTCGTCCTTGACTCCGACCACTGTGAATCCTGCCTTTTCATTTGAAATGTGACATTGCCAAGGATGCCATTGCACAGTCAACGCGAATGAAATACGACGACGGTGGACGGGAGGAGGAGGGTGGGGGGAGGCAGGAGGTGGCACGGATGGCGAAATCATCCGCGATTCCTTTCATTCATTTCAAATGACTTTCGTTCGTAATATTTACAATCGAATATATTGACAAAAATTTTATGTCCCATGAAAAATGAGGAAAATTTAAACGAAAAATTGCAATGTTAAATAAGAAATATTATTGTTGTTTTTTTTTTTTCCCCCTTGTAGAGAGATTTCGTTATCGCCAATAAGAAAATCGACTTGAAAAATCCAATCGTTCTCATTTTTCAAGATATCCCCTTTCTCAGGTTTATCTCAAAAGTTTCAAATTTGTAAACTGTTCCTTCGGATTATTATGATTTAGAAAAAGGCATGGTGCGATTAACTTTGTATTTATTTATTTTTTTTTTCTTTTTTTTTTTTTTTTAAATCACCATAGCAACACCGATTTAATTCGATTGATCGATGTGAAAAACGAGACAAGCGAGAAAAAGAAAAGAAAAGAAAAGAGAAGAAAAGAAAAGGAAAAAAAAAAAAAAAAAAAAGAAAAAATCGCATCAATCAATATAACAATAATTACCGAAAGCTTCGAGAATCGTATTGGCTTCCAATATCTGTTGTTCCACCCACGTGTCGACGTTGCTAGTAACCGAACATAAATACTGCAAGATGAATTTCGTTGTTTCGGTTTTTCCGGCGCCGCTCTCGCCAGATATAACGCAGGATTGATTGCTTTTCGTATCTTGAAGGGATCTGTATGCTGCCTCGGCCAATGCGAAAACATGCGGCTCGAGTGCACCCATTTTCTGTCCATGATAACGGCTCACGTATTCCTATAAAATTGTTCAACAAATCAAATATACAAAGTCCGTTCGTTTGTTTATATATCTATGAAAAAGAAAGAGAAAGAGAAAGAAAGAAAGAGAGAGAGAGAGAGAGAGAGAGAGAGAGAGAGAGAGAGAGAGAGAGAGAGAGAGAGAGAGAGAGAGAGTAATTATTATTCATTTTTATTCATCTTTATTCATTTTTATTCTCAATCAAATTCATTCTTTTTTCTTCTTTTTCTTTCATTCCATAAATCGTCGTCTGACGATTTCTTCCTTTCTTTTCTTTTTTTTTTCTTTTTTCTTCATTTGTCATATCTAATGAAAAAAAGAAAGAAAGAAAAACAAAATCCAATCGATTTATTTATTTCGACAATCGATGTGGATCAATTTGTGAATGATCGATGATCAATTTTTTTCTTTTTCGTTTCGGCTTAATTTTTCATTCATATTTTTTTAAGTAAGCGTGTGTGCGTGTGTGTGTCTGTAATCGACGTATAAACGTATCCGTGATGATTTCTCGATAACAAACGGATTCGTAAAAGAGGGTAAACGACACAACTACGATGAGTATGACTACGATTACAACTACACGACTACGTTGAGAGGGTTTTACATACATGCTACTCTCTTGTTAAGCCGATTAATTGCAACGCGATCCGATGACGTATGTAGAAGCTACGATATTTACGAGCAAGTTTCACTGATCCCCTTTTAGTTTGTAGGCTAACTCCCACGGGAACGGTACTCTCGATACATACATATGTATGTACGTATATATATATGTATGTATGTATATATATATGTACATTTGTATGTATGCTCGTATGCAAATATCTGTATATACGGGTTGATCTATAGATTTTATGTATATTTCTTGTTAACGAGAAGCTATGTATTATATTTGGAAATAAAATCAGAAGATTGTTTCAAACTCATTTTCATGTATGAATTATCACAACTATATAAATCATTATTATTATTATTATATATAAAATAAAGAGTTAATATATATATTTTTTTATTATTAACGAGAAGCTACGTATGTAATTTGAAATTAAATCAGAAGATTTAATTAAGGGGTAAGAAATTTGCAAGATAAAAAAAAAGAGAGAGAGAGAGAGATAAAAAGAGACAAAAATAAAAGAAAAGAAAAGAAAAGAACCAAGATACGAATTAGAAGCAAAATTTAATATAACCTAAGGACATTCGATTGAATTGCGGTTTTTTTAATCGTACCCACCCTCCAACCCCCTATCCTTCTTATCTTCTTCCTCCTCCTCCTCCTCCTCGTTCTCTTCTACGAACGCCGATAAAAATTAGCGACACTAAATTGTTAGAACCTAACTTTTGAACTCTTAATACCATTAGATTTACGAAAATGTTATCAGCTTGCATTTAGCTTCGATTTACACCGGATACATTGATACATACGTACATATGTACATATATACATACATAAATACATACATACGTTATGTATGTAAGCAAACCGTCCCACAGAAAATACGATCTCTCAGAACACTCCCCCTACGCCATTTTCTCTCTTCCTATTAGGTGTGGAGAGGAGAGTTTAGCTTGCTTGCTTGCTTGCTTGCTTGCTTGCTTGCTTGCTTGCTCGCTCGCTTCGAAGTAGAGCAACCCAGTTTTGTGTCAGACGCGAACAACTCTCTCTCTCTCTCTCTCTCTCTCTCTCTCTCTCCCACTCATTCTCCCATTCTCTCTCTATCTCTCTCTATTTGTTAATCGTGACGTACGTTAAATCATAAAAGGAACTTTTCGATAGGTAACGAGATCGATTAAAAACTAATACTCAATATCGAATCGATACTTATCGATCCGATTTTCCGATCGATCATCGAAAATTGATTTATATATATATATATATATATAGAAACGGGTGATAGACGTGGCAAAAGTTTCAAAAGCTGATTTTAAACATCAATTATACGTGATCGAGTACACTTCACTACGAAGTTGTTGTTGTTACATTCTTGTAATTTACTTATTTCGAATAAGCATTAACGAATTTTCTTATGAAAATTGTTATAAGAATCTTTGACCTATATTCATCGTTGTAAACATCTTGTTTGTTTTTGTTTTTGTTTTTTTTTTTATTTTTCCCCCTTTTTTTCTAATATTAAAATAATGTCTTACATATACAAAATTGTGTGTCTTACATATACAAATTCTGTCTAATGTCAAAAATAATAATATGTATATATATATATATATACACACACACACACACATATATATATATATATATGTTTAACTTTCGCTTATGTATTTTTGTGATCGGATAAAATAAGAAATTAGTTTAAAATTGTTTCAATTGAAAATTAATGATAATATCAATTGCTTATGTACGTATATATAGAGAAAAAAAAAAAAAAACATTCGAAGAAATTAAACCGCATTAAAGTATAGATGTTGTTAGAAAATAATTGATCAAATATATATTATCGATATTATTACAATTAATCGATAACGCAATGAAAGAAGAGATCGATGACTCCTTAATTCCCCTTCCTCCTCCCATCCCACCCTCCACCCTTCACCCCTCCAACCAATCCTAATGTATTTAAATTTACGATTGGACATTGTATATTTTCGAAACACCAAAGGGTGGATCTCCTTTACTCCTTTTGTTTTTCATCCTCTTTTTGTTCTGTTTTGCTTTGTTTCTTTGTTCTTTTCATTTCTTTTCTTTTTTGTTTTTTTTCATTTCTTTCTTTTCTCTTTTTTCTTTTCTTTTTTTTCTTTTTCTTTTTTTTCTTTTTTTTTTTTAATCAAACATCACTCTCTCATCTCGTGTGTCTATTTTTGAAAGGAAATTATCTTGAGGGTATATTTTTATCGTGACCCTTATGGATAAGCTCTTTCAAAGAAGAGAGAGAGAGAGAGAGAGAGGTAGAGAGAGAGAGAGAGAGAGAGAGAGAGAGAGAGAGAGAGAGAGAGAGAGAGAGAGTGAGAGAGAGAGAGAGCTACTGGCCGTAGATATCATCCGAAGGAAAATAAACGAGAGTTTAAAAATAACATGCGTGCATACAATATGTAGTATATGTATACATACATACATACATACATATATATATATATATATTCCTTTAATGCGTCCAGGTGGTGAGTCTGTTGATGCTCTGAAAGCACATCGATAACACTATCCTCCTCGTTTTCTCATGGAAAAAATCGAGAGATGCATCCACGTTAACATTATTATCCAACGTTCTATTAAATAAACTCATTAAAATTTATAAAAATTAAAGAAAAAAAAAAAAAAAAAAAATGAAAAATGAAACAAAAAAAAAAAAAAAAAGAAGTAAATGATCCATCTGTATTCGATCTTATAGAATAAGGATATTGATGAGTAATTTTTTTTTTCCCCTTCGTACTTTCCTTTTTTTTCTTTTTTTTTTTTCTCTTTTTTTTTTTCTTTTTACTTCAATACTTCACCGATCATCTGGTTCGTTCCTGTGATTTGAAAAAAAAAGAAAAAAAAAGAAAACAAGAAAAAAAAAAGAAAAGAAGAAAAAAATGATTTGATTCATCGTTCTATTTCAAGATAAAAATGTATTCACACTTGTTAATCGTGAATTAGGTATGCTGATCGATCAGTCTCTTTGAGCTTAGAGATTGAAGCTCGTAGCTTGGCAAACAGTGGATCCTCCCGAAGTATGAGCTTTCTCTCTCTCTCTCTCTCTCTCTCTCTCTCTCTCTCTCTCTTTTCTTTTTCTCTTTCTCTCTGTCTCTTCGCTGCTCTAGCTCGTTCTTCTCGTCAAGTATGACACGTCGAGATACGCGGAAATTACACGAAGGAAATGGGGTTGCGAGGCTTACACACCGAACGTGAGAGTGTGTGAGAGAGAAAGAGAGAGTTCACCACTTCTCAGTTCATTTCTTTATCGGGTCAAATCGTGTTCATTACCATATCGGTTGAGAGATTTAGAAGTGATCGCGATGATCCAGTTTAATATTTTTAAAGAAGAAAGAAAGAAAGAAAAAAAAAAAAAGAGAAAGAAAGTGATAGAAAGAATAGAAAAAAAGAAAAAAAGAAAAAAGGAAAAAAAAAAAAAAAAGAACCAAGTGAACATCCCCTTTCAATCTTTCAAATAATTATTAAATCCATAGAAAATTACGAAAACTTGAATATTATTTTTCTTTTAACATATTATATTATTTTTTCTTCTAATACCATTCAAAATATCCTTTTTAAGTCTTTTTACATCTAAGAAGATTATTAGAACCAAGATAGTAATTTTTTCTTTTTTCTTCTTTTTTTTTTGCGTTTGCAGATACGACACTGTCGAGGAATTTAAAATTGTATTTAAAAATCATTTTTTTTTTTCATCTATTTTGTTGTTACTATTATTGTTGTTGTTATTGAAAAAGATGATTAATGGATCTTTAAAAAAAAGGATGAATGATCAATTTGAAATTCGTCGCTTTAATAATGAACGTTCCGATCGATTGCAAAACGATAAGTTCAATTAATTCAATGGCGTTAAACGTTTGTGGAATCGAAATGAAAAGATTTCCTCTATTATCGGTGATATCTTAGAACTAATAATCAAGATCACGAGTTATTCGCGCGACATGGTCAAACCCCCTATTCCTACCTCTACCCCTAACCTTTGCTACCCCTTTCACTCTCTCCACCATCCATCGGGTAACGGGAAATTGCATTTTGCTTTTCTTCGCATCGATCAATCATTTGCTCTTTTTAAACGAATTAATCAATTCTAAATACGAGACATCGCGTCTGATTATATTTATTAAACTTCCTTATCGAAGGAATACCTATAATACAAATCGTAATATTTGACGTAAACGAAAATATTGATACAAATCTATATAATACGAGGTACGATAGTAATTGCCATAGGATTATAGAATTATTATAGATTCGTTATAAAAAAAAAAAAAAAAAAAAAAAAAAAAACGTCGAATAAAATCGAAAGGATTAAGATTAATGTTACCAAACGTTTAACCAACTTTCTCTCGTAATTAAATAAATCCAAGTAATTAAGGTCAAACCTAAATGTTCCTTTCATTAGACGTTTATTATTCTTCTAGAGTGGTGAAGAGGGCCGTCGGTGATAGTCTTTCCTACACGATGGACTTTATGACGAACATTAGCGAGGCAAAACAGAACAGAGAAAAAAAAAAAAAAGAAAAGAAAAGAAAAGAAAAAAAAAAAAAAGAAAAAAAAAGAGGAAGATTGAGTATTACTCCGTACGATAAAAGAGGAGAGTTAGTTAAGTGGTACACGCGTGCTGTCTGTGAACGAGCGCAACTGACAATGAGAGATAGAAAGAAAGAAGTAGAGATAGAAATGATGAGGTGGGAGAGCGAAAGGGAGAGGGAGGGAGAAAGAGAAAAGGACGACTATGAAAGAAAGTATCCGAAGGCTTTATATCTGTGAACCCGCAGCTACCACCATCGACCACTACCATTCACCACCATTGACACCAAGTCATCACAACCACCATTACCACCGCCACCACCACCACCATCATCATCATCATCATCATCATCATCATCACCATTGCTGTCGACGTTGCAGACGAGGATGACGAGGATGACGAGGATGACGAGGATGAGGATGAGGACTAGGACGACGAGGACGAGGACGAGGACGAGGACGAGGACGAGGACGAGGACGAGGAAGAACACTCCGAATCCGATGTGAACGAGCTACAGTTCGATCAATAACGCGGGGCGTGCACACCATCTCCATCACCCTCCCCCCCTTCTTTACCGTCCTTTTCTCCTTCTCGTCTCTCTCTCTCTCTCTCTCTTTTTCTCTTTAAAACAAGAACGAATTCTTTTCTATCTTTGTCTCTGTCTCTGTCTCTCTCTCTCTGAAACGTGTTCATTCATTCTCCCTTGGTCCGTTCTGCGTTTTACTGACCTTCAAAAAAGGACTTGGGTTTAAACGGGGATCATTCCAATTTCCCCACCATCCATTTACTATCAGCCACAACCACAACACCACCTCCATCCCCTTTACGCGCTCTGTCTCGACACCACTGTCTCCCCCAATTACCTCAACTTCCTAAAAGCTTATCTCCAGTTTGATATTTTTCTTTTAATTTTTGTTTGTTTGTTCGTTTCTTTTCTCTTTTTTCTTCTTCCTCTTCTTCTTCTTCTTCTTCTTCTTCTTGTCTTCTTTTTTCCTCCACCCTCCACCCTCCACCTACCACCTCCACCCTCCTCCCCCTCCAATATCCTATCGCGTTATCTCAAAGAAAGAATTAACGAGAAGAACGAATTCTCTTGCTTGAATATTTTCCATGTCACGTGAAAGACGTCACGTTGCCATTTCATTTTCAATGGCCTTCTTGGAAACATTTTCACGTCGGTCGATTTATCTTTGAAGATAAAAAGAGAAAAAAGAAAAAAAAAAAAAAAAAAAAAAAAAAAGAATCTACGAATTTCTTCACAGACACTTTTTTTCTCTTCTCTTTTCGTTGCCTTTTCTTTTCTCTCTTTTTTTTTCTTTTTTTTTTTTTTTTTTTTTTTTTTATTTCGGCTTTTTTTTTCTCACAGTAATACATCATACAAAATTTTAATAAGATCAAGATCCTTTGAAATTTATAGAATTCATAAATGAAATAGTAAAATATAGAATGAATAAGCTTCCATGAGTTCTGTCTGATGCAGGAAGATCGATTCTATCGTTTAAGAGAAAGAGAGAGAGAGAATGCTCTTCTCTCTCTCTCTCTCTCTCTCTCTCTCTCTCTCTCTGTCTCTCTCTCTCTCTCTCTCCTTCTCTTAAGGAGAACATGCGTTTTATGTGCAACGAGATTGTCAACGAACCGTATTTAGGTACAAAGTGGCTGCCACTCGATCCCGAAGTAAATTCTTCTTTCAACCCTAAGCTGTACGAACGTGCTTGTGGTATACTACCCTAACGCGACACAGAAGCATGGGTACTTTCGAGTAGTTGATGCCACTTTAAGTACATACATACATATATACATGCATGCATACGTGCAAGCATCCATGCATGCATGCATGAATACATACGTAACTACGTATGTACATCGTATCCACGTTAATGCTGCAAACTTATCGTTCGGTGTGTTCGAGGCACCACGTGTGGCCAGAAATAGAGATTAAACGGGTCTTTAAAAAAGAGAGAGAGAGAGAGAGGAGGAAAGACCCAAGTAGACCAATGACGACGTCCTTTTTGGTCCTCGTCATCGTCATCTTCAATTCTTTTCAATTTTTCTCGGTTATCGTCAGGATATCGTTCCGGGATATCGTCATAGTCGTCATAGTCGTAGTCATCGTTGTCGTAGTCGTTAATCCTTTTCAGTTGTCGTCGTCATAGTCGGTACTTTTCGGTCGTCGTCATAGTCGGTACTTTTCGGTCGTCGTCATAGTAGGTACTTTTCGGTCATCGTCATAGTCGGTACTTTTCGGTCATCGTCATAGTCGCTACTTTTCGGACGTCGTCATAGTAGGTACTTTTCGGTCATCGTCATAGTCGGTACTTTTCGGTCATCGTCATAGTCGTTATCGTCAGTCCTTTTCGGTTGTCGTTATCGTCGTCATAGCCAATCTTTTTCGGTTATCATCGTCATAATCGTCGTCTTCGGGCACAGTCGGTCGACACGCAAACATCACTTTAAAATGCATCCTTTTTTTCTCTTATCTTTTTCCTTTTTATTTTTTGTTCTTTGCCTTTACCGGATGGCGATAACTGGATGACGTGATAGATCATACTCGTAATTTGATTAATAATGTACATACGTATATCCGTTCTTAATATATATATATATATATATATATATATATATATATATATATATATCACATATTCGTAAAGAATTGTCTACATTGATTGAAATTCAAAGAAGAAGATTACTAATGGAATGCATCTTTTTTTTTTTTCTTTTCCCATAGTAAAAATTCACTGCTCAAGGTTCCGTCCTATCGCGACATAGAGACATTAATCGCATAATCAACATACGCGGTATCGTCATATCGTCACAAGAACGCACTTACCACGGCTTCCGTTTCCTGTTTTCAGTCAACGTTTTATTCCGATAATATCGTATTGATAATGGCCGTCCTTATTTATATCACTAACGACATACTTGAATTCTTTTCTAACTTTATTGATCTTCCTTTTTTTTTTTCTTTTTTCTTTCCTTCAATCTAACAGTTATTTTCATCGCTTATTACTTTTATTTTTATCGAACGTGATCTAGAATCTTTTTTACTTATATTAAAAAAAAAAAAAAATAAAAAAAAAAAAATAAAAAAAAATTACCAAAATATTTTTATAGTAATTTGAAAATTTTTTTCATATATATGTATATATATATACATATACATTTGTTTTTCTTCGGGGGTAATTTTACTGTTGAAAATTTATTTCTAACAATTAATATTATAACGATCGTAAGCAAATGCTATAATTATAATTCTTTTGTACGATATAACAAAAGAATATATAGCGGCTTATCGATCGACGATCGATAACCTTGATAAGTACTTACTATGGGACAATTTTCTTTACTTCTATCCGGGCATTGTATGGCCAATATTTACTATTCTTTGACGACACTTCCGGTTAATAGTAGTCTGTTAAAACCGGAAATGCACAAATAATTTCGCATTGACGTATACATGTATATATATCTATATATATATATATATACGCGAGACATTTTTTTTTATATCAATCCTGCCTAAAATTAAATTTCCTGTTCCTTTTATCTTTTTCTTTTTGTTTTGTTTCTCTCCACTTTAATCATCTCGTCAACGATTTTATAATAACTTATCATTAACAACAGCGACAGAGATTTACGTGATCTTTTACATTCGGCATTCTCTATCCCGTCTCCCTCCCCTCTTCACACGACGACATAAATTTATATCGCATAAAATAAATTTAATTCGATAACTTCGATAACGATTATATAGAATTATTTAATTCTATATTTATTATCATAATCGTATTTAATTAATATTATTTTTTCGCGTTTACATCGTCACGAGAAAATATTATTATTTTAAATCCATCTGTTTAAAGTCCCGAAATATATGTAACGATGCGTGAATAACCTCGAACGTTAAATCCGTGTCATTGATTAAATTTAACAGATATTTACATTCGATATCGCTAGAATGACTGTCATAATGTTGAATAAATTAAAAAGAAAAAAGAGATTAAAAAAAAAAAAAAATAATAATAATAATAATAATAATAAACAGTGTGATTAACTTACGTTCGTATAAAAGTCGACCTCCTTGTAGGGATTTACAGCTACGAGTATGGATCCTGTGTATGTCTGCGTGAATCCATTTTAATGATCTATGTTAAGGAATATATAGACACATTTACATCTACACCCATCCACCCCCACACATACACACACCCACACATACATACACATGCAATTTACATAGGGCGGGCCAAAAGTTCCTAAGTGAGTCAAATCAATAGAAGTTCCTAAGGTAGACAAAGAAATAAATAGATAGATAGATAGATAGATAGATAGATAGATAGAGAAAGAGAGAAAGAGAGAGAGAGAGAGAGAGAGAAAGAGGTAGATATTATAGTCCCTGGATAAAAATAAAGATATACTTATGTTAAGTAAAACGATGAACAAAGTGGTGTGGGTGGTATAGGACTTGGGGTATAAGGGATGCAAGTTAGATTTGGTATGACGTCAGACGTGCGATGGTTATTTGGGGGGATGACTCAGAGAATGGTACGAGTTAAGAATAAGGGACAAGTAGGAGAGGTAGGGGGAGGGGGAGGGGATAATATATCCATAACGGTTACCCTTCTGTGACATTTTAGGGGTACGATGAAAGCCCCCAGAACGATACTCTATAAACGTATAACGTAAAAATGAAATATTTTGAGCACGATCGAAAGGAAAAAAAGAGAAGAAGAAGAAAGAAAAAAAAAAAAAAAAAGAAAAAAAGAAAGAATAAAAAAGAATAGTAGATACGTATCAATGAAATTTTTAATTTGTTCGGTGTATCGTTCTTTTTTATTTTTCTTTTTTTTTTCTTTTTTTTTTTTTTTGTTGATCTATATGCGTCGCAAAATTTTGAACACCGAAAGATTTAAAGGTCATTGTAAAAATTAATCATTATTTTTCGAACTAATTTTAACCTAATCTTTTTTCTTCTTTTTTACATTATCTGCAAGCCTAACTGCATAATCCAAAGGTTAATCTCATGAGGGTATAATTAATTTTTAATATCACTTAGGAACTTTTGACCAGCATATAATAAATAATATATATATATATATATATATATGTATATATATATATGTATATGTTTGTTTATAAACTACATTACTATAATATATGTAACATTGACGTCATAAATCAATGACGTTCCAATTTTAATGTTTCAAAAGATCTACTTGACAATTGGAACACAATTAATTGTCAATTAATTAGATACAACAGAACGATCATGAGCGATGAACTATGATGAAAACGATCGTTTGATTGGTTTGCGCCTTTTTCTTGTTTTCCATTATTATTATTATTATTATTTTTTTTTTCCTAAGTTACCACATTCACTTAATTATAAAATTATATCTTTAACATGATCTTTAACACTTTGTCAATGAATCTAATGTAAAATAATCCGAAAGAATAGTGATATGTTAGTGTCGTGCGATAAGAGTATTATTTTTGTGAAACTTTGAAAGAAAGAAATGCAATGTTCGAATGTTCACCCTTAATATTTCTCGACTACCCTCAATCTTTTTTTCCTTGTCCCGTTCTTCTCTCTCTCTCTCTCTCTCTCTCTCTCTCTCTCTCTCTCTCTTTCTCTCTCTTTTTCTTTCTTAACCCTTTGCACCCTGTCATGGCCCAATTTCTTCGCTTCGACGGCTTCAGTAAACATGGGATATGCTAGCTTCTCGAGACTCACTGTACATCCGGTTTTCTGACCCTCGTATTTCTCTCTCTCTCTCTCTCTCTCTCTCTCTCTCTCTCTCTTTCTCTGTCTCTCTTTTAGCTGCGCTAAAAGGTGGGCGAGCTCGTTCTACTCGACGAAAGCAATTGAAGCCGGCTAAGAGCGCTTTTGCTAGCGAGAAGTTAATGAGAGCGCACTGCTACCACCCCTTTCTACCTCCAAGTATCTGTCCTGCTGTTTCCTATTCGCCTATATGCGTGTATATATATATATATGTATTTATACATGTGTGTGTGTGTGTGTGTGCATATGTATGTTTGTATGTATGCACGTATTTATATAGTTAAAAGATGACCGAAGATGAAAAAGACGAAGAAGAAGTTGAAGGAACGTGTCAATTTGAATTTTTATAATCATTGCTTTTATTTTTCTTTAAGAAATTTTGTATTAATGAGATGAAAACTTTTTCAAATAAAAAGGAATAAAATATAATAAAATAAGATAAAAATCAAGTAAAGGGAAAAACAGAAAATCCCTGTCATACTCATATCGGATCGATAAGGATAACAAATACACACACACACATACACACACACACACACACCATATATATATACTTTTATTAATAAATTAAAGGATATCTTATATAAACACAAAATATGTGTGTGTGTGTGTGTGCGTGTGTGTGTGCGTATGCATAGCAGGAGCGAGAGAATTAATAAATTTCCCCAAATTGATATTAAAAATCAATCGGCTTTTCTCTGCCCGTTAATTAAAAGTTAAATATATGATTGAGGCGTAAAAAAAATTATTAAAAAAAAAAAAAAAAAAAAGACAGAGAGAGAGAGAGAAACGAAAAGCTAATAAAAAGAAAGGAAAAAGAAAAAAAAATTGATTTTTAATATCAAACTCATATATTTTCGAGCACGGCTCAAAACTAACAAAAGTGAGTTACAAAGAAGATGAGGGAAAAAAAATTTGTTAGCTCAATTTCTTTAGATCTCTATGATGACTTCTCTGAACGATCTCTGTGATAATAAACGCATACACACACACACACACACACACAAATGCAACCTACTTACCTACCTACACGACCCCTCTCTTTCTCTTTCTTTCTCTCTCTCTTTTTCTCCTATTGTGAAACGGACGCGTTTAAAACAATAATTCGCCGCTCACATGAGGAAATGTTCATTAACGAATTACTTTAAACGATCTTACCAAATCGAACGGTCGAAACGGGATTTTCTTTTTGTCCCTATGTAATTCCCATTTTTAAATATCGATTATTCGATTAGTCCTACATTAGAAACGAAAGATATTCAAATCTCCATCTGTTCGAATAACATAATTATAATCGAATATTATATTTCAATTTGATAATTAACCGTAATATTAATAGAAATAATTAAAAAATGAATTGTAATTGATTAAAGAATTAATTTAAATCAAATAGAATCCAATCAAATTATTATATTATATTAACAGATAAATATATAATTGATAAAGTATTAATTATTTAGAAATTATATATAATGTATATATTACACACAAATAGACACATACACACACACACACACACACACACACACATCTTCTTCATATAATTTATAAAAAAAAGAAGAGAATTGATCTGTCCCTTTCTCTCTCTTTCTCTCTGTCTCTCTATGTTGTATAATATATATGTTGATATATTCGATTTACACGATGTAAATGACAATTTACAATCGAAGAGTGAGAGAGAGAGAGAGAGAGAGAAAGAGAGAGAAAGAGAAAGAAAGATAGATAGAGAGAAAGAAAGAGAGAGAGAGAGAGAGAGAGAGAGAGAGAGAGAGAGAGAGAGAGAGAGAGAGAGAGAGAGATGACGGAAGGGACGTAGGAAAGGGAAGGGGGTTGGAAAGGGGTTGACGGGAGTCTCCGAGAAGCAAAAACGACAGTGGGTCGTCGGTGTCGGTCGTTGGGTCGGCAAACCAACGAGGAGATGAATGGGTCTGGCCCTGGGGTGGTTCACCAGCTGACTGGGGTTGTCGCCATGGCAACCAACTAACCCGGGAGCAATGCCCCACCCCTACAAAATTCATACGTCTTTCTTTCTATCTCTCTCACTCTCTCTCTCTATCTCTCTTTCTCTTTCTCTCTCTCTCTCTCTCTCTCTCTCTCTCTCTCTCTCTCTCTTTCTCTCTCTCTCTCTCTTCCTCTTTTCCTGCTTTTACTTTATATTCCTTCCTTATTTCCAACTTCTTTTCTTTCATTCTATTATTCTACCCTATCTTGTTATATTCTATTCTATTTCATTCTACTTCAACCCTTTCTTAAAATCAAATTTCTTTCAATCAAATTTAGATATATATGTATATAAATAAATATATATATATATGTATATGTAAGAAAATTTTCGATTCGTTTGTTTTCTTTTTTTTTATTTAATTTTAATAAATTAAAAATAAATAAATACCCAGCTTTATATCTTTTTTCTTAGAAACAATAAAAAGAAATGTATATATATATATTTAAATAATAATATAATAAAATGTGTGAATGTGTGTGTGTGTGTGTGTGTGTGTTAAGAATAGTTTCATTATTTCAAGTGTAAGATATTTGAAGAGAGCGAAAAAAAAATACCCGACTTCCGGTAAAACCTTTTAAAATTAAATAATCTTTAATCTTTTTTCTTACGAAAGAACATTCTATCCTTATTCTAATTAATTAATTAATCAATCAATCAATCAATCAATCAATCAATCAATCAATCAATCAATCAATCAATCAATCAATCAATTAATTAATTAATTAAATATTTCAATGAATAATTAAAAAAAAGAAATTATTATACTATTTTATATGATCGATGACATTTTTACGATATTACATTTACGGATACTTATGAAACGTATTACATCGTGACCTTGAACTTTCATTAGACGAATAAATTAAAAATCTCATATGATATTAACATTATAATTGTAATTATCAAAAAAAAACAAAAAAAAAAAACAAAAGAACAAAAAAAAATACACACTTTTCTTTTCTTTGGATAAATTCGAAAAATTTGAAAACGTTTAAATATTAATGTCGACTAACATTTCTCTACGTATCGAAATGTTCGTATCATAAAACGTGACATACATTTTGAAATACAAATACACATTCGATATACTCTCGTGAATAATCATCTTTTTACATCACTTCTATCCTCGTACACCACACCTTCACCATTATCAACATCTATCTAACCCATCCCTCCTCACACGCTAACCCTCCTTTTTTACTTTCTTGATCCTTTTCACGCCACAATGCTCGTGTCTTCCTAAAGAATTTTTTTTTTTTTAGCTCCTATATAAGAAAGAGTGAGTGAGTGAAAGAGAGAGAGAGAGAGAGAGAGAGAGAGAGAGAGAGGCGAAATCCTTTAAATACTTCCGAAAAGAGTAAAAGTAGAATTTTGTGAGAGTTTGATGTTATACATACTTAAAGAACGTCTCTTACGATTCACCATTTCTATAGACTATTTACGAGACGATTTCTTCCTTCTTCGATATTTTTTTTTTCTTTCCTTTCCTTTCCCTTTCCTTTCTTTTCATTATATATATATATATATATATATATATATATATATATATATATATATATATTCGCCCTTGTACTCGTAAATTCTGAAGAAATCAGCAGTGAAGAAGAACCAGTCAAGAAAGAAAGAAAGAAAGAAAGAAAGAAAGGAAAAAAGAAAGAGATAGAAAAAGAAAAAGGAAAAGGATACATATATCTGGTCCCTCTCGTATCGGACTTGAAGATTCCGATTGATGCCGGTCTCGTCGATATCGCTGATGACCGTCATATCCGGCACCCCGAACTCGGGGCTTGAGCCTGAAAAAAAAGAAAAAAAGAAAAAAAATAAATAAAGCAGGATATATTATACAAGATGATTATTAGTACATATTTCTGACTATATATATATATCGATCGATGGAACATGATATATTTTTATACATTTTAACAGAACGTCATTTAAACCGACCATTTTTTTTTATATATACAAAAAAAAAGAAATTAAAATTAAAGTAACATCGATTTGTCCATATAAATAATTATGAAATATTACTATTATTAATAATAATAATAATAATAATAATAATAATAATAATAATAATAATAATAATAATAATACGATTGTTATTAATACATATTAAAAATTTCGAAAAATTATAAATCCAATGAAATAAGCAATACAGAGTAAAGTTTCTAATTAGGTTTAAACAAAAAAATAAAAGAAAGAAGAGAGAAAAAAGAAAAAAGAAAAAAGAAAAAAAAAGATCATTAAATCCTTGATAATTGAATCGTTGAATACACCCGTTATCTCTGACAATAAATTGGATAAAAATATAAAAAGTGATTAAAAGAAAATGTTTCATTAAAATTACATTCAAGTTCGTTATCACGGAATAAATAGTATATGATGCATACGGAAGAATGACCAATGTCGTGATAAAATCGATGATAATAGTGATAACTATGTAACAAGCTGTCTCCTACTAGATTGAATTGGCTAGGTGAAAATCAAAGGAATATCGAGATATTGTCTAACAGACCACCTGTTAACCAACTGATTGGTATTACTGGTATTACAAAGAAGATTGACACTTAAATCTTAGTCGATTGAATACATAGTACACAGATGTAATATACACACGTATGTACATACGTATATACATGTAATAATTTTATCGTAATCTTCTTTCTCTTATCAATAAATAAAATCAATTGTTATCAATGTTTATTTTCAATCTATACGATCACGATTGTAATTAATCGTAGATATGTTAGATTTTTGTTTGTTGGTTTTCATTTTTCTTCTTTTTTTCTTTTTTTTTTTTTTCTTTTTTCTTTTCTTCGGTTTACAGTGACGAAAAAATTTACGAATTAATTTTTTTGAATTCTTAGAAATTTTAGTTTAAACTTTCTCAACATATACATGTGCGTGTGTGTGTACGTGTATTTATTATTATACTAAATAGTTTTTTTTTTTTTTTAATATATCATGGTATTGCTTATTACTATATTATATTTTTATAATACGATAATATTCCTTCTATCTTCGATATAATAATTTACATATCATACATTATATCATATCATAAATTTATTGTAATATAAATTTTAATACAACTATTAAAACGTGCGAATTAATGAAATATCCTGATATTGCGAATAGGCTTGAGAACGTCGAAAAAAAAAAAAAAAAAAGAAAATCAACGTTGTATATAACAAATGGAATTGTTTAAAACTAATGTTTTTTTGTTCGCGTATCATAACAAAACAATAAAATTAATTAAACACTATTTTCAATGATGCAATAATATTATAATTTATAAAAAACGTGAACGTGGAAAAGGGATCGTTTAAATGAAACAAAAAGATGAATAAAGGAAGAATAAGAGAAATAGACATTGATGGAAGGAGTTTGAAGAACGAGGGTGGTTAATGATCGAGGGTGCTTTTAGTCCCACTCGTTTGGACATTTATACACGTAGGTAAGAGGGATAGACCGATAAAAAGAGAATGGTATAGTACAATTTCGGTTCATTCTACGAGATCACGTTCATGATTGTTCAAAACAATCGTTCCATCGTTTAAATGATACCTCACTCCATTCCACCCCCTTTACCCTACTCCAAACCCGCACCACCAGCTCCTGAAACGAATCATTCGTAGGGACTTGCGGATTTAACATTTCAAGTATTTAAGAGCCTGCAAAAGTATTGCCTTATATACCATGTATATATATATATGTATATATACATGTATGTATGTATATATGTATCTGTGTAATAAATAAACACGGCCATTATTATTACGATTTATTTAAACGTATATAGAATAGTTCATCAAAATTTGAAAAGGAAAATAATCGCAAATTAAAAATCGACTTGTGCTGATTCTTGAAAAAAAAAAAAAAATAAAAAAATAAAAAGAAAGAATAAATAAATAAATAAAGCAAAAAAGAAAAAAAAAAAATATATATATATGGCAGCTGACGCGCAGGTGTCACGGTCATGATGCAGGTGCATAGGGCGCGTGACTGATGCACCTGCCTCCCAAAAAATTGCACGTCTTCTTATCTTTACGTCTGATTTTTTTTCGTACCCTTCGTACGTCTCAACACGTCTCTCGACGAAACAAATCTTTTTCTTGTTTCCTTTCTCCTTTTTTCTTGTTTCCTTAATGGCTCTTGATTTTTCGATGCATTCATAAATTCATATACAAAATTTATTCATAAATTTATATAAAAAAAATTTTATTATTGAAAAGAAAAAAATAAATAAAAAAAAAAAAAAAATTGGGGAAAGGAAAAAAAAAATTGAAATATTTCAAAACGCGCAACGCGAAAATTGAATATTAAAATGAGTTTGATATAATGTTTGTCTGTATTTGTTTGTGTGTACATGTATTAAGGTGTTGGTAAAAATGCAACGACGTGTATGTGTGTGTGTGCGTGAGAGAGAAAGAGAAAGAGAGAGAGAGAGAGAGAGAGAGAGAGAAAAAGAGAGAAGCTTGCATATTCGAGCTTACATAAGAAAATATAGGGAGATAATAAAGTGTCGTTTGTGAGGTACGAAACCCAGTGTCTAATTACGTGACGGAAAGTTTAACGAGACAACAAGTTGTAAGCTCTCTCTTAAGAAGCTTAGCTGCCCTGGACTTGCATCCGTATGTACTTATATGTATATATATATATATATATATATATATATATATATATATATAATTTATTTGAGTTTAACTATTTCTCTCACGTAATCTCATTATTCCTTGAAATTTTCTTTTCATAAATATACATATATTTTATTTATTATTATATTATATATATATATATTATTATATTCATTATTATATTAATTTATTACTATATTATATATATATATATAAAATATGATAATTTAGATTGATAAATAATAGTAAAATAATAAATATACTAGTGCAATCAATTTATATTTATTATTAATTATATAAATCTTTAATATTAATTATATAAATCTTTGTAGATTAGAAATACTGTCAGAAATATCAACATACAAACACACACACACACACAGAGAAAGAGAGAGAGAGAGAGAGAGAGAGAGACGTGCATATATTTAGAAAAATTTCTTTCTATTACTATATCAATTCCTTTTCTTTTTTTATCAAATCCATACGTTATCTAAGAATAATTCGTTACATCACGAGGATTTATATTTATCACAAAAATAAATCGAATCGATTCGAATATTTCTATAATTTCTGAGTACTCTCTTTTCATTGCCCTCCATCCCTCTCTTTCTTTCTCTTTCTCTTCTTTTTCTTTTTCTTTTCCTTGCACATAATACTGTCGGTCGTCGTGTTTTTTTTTTTTTTTTTTTTTTTTTTATAGAAGACGAAAAATCGTGGTGTCGATTCGAGGTCGAAAGTTTCATAAAACGTGCCAACTAAGTGCGACTCCGAGAGTTTATTCTCAGGGAGGTCGACGACACCTAACAACGGGAGGAAATAATTAACTCCGTTCATTACCATAGACGCGCCATTTTAACCTGTCCGAAAAGAGATCTATGGTTTATGTATATATGTATGAATTGTCTCTCTCTCTCTCTCTCTATATATATATATATGTATATACACATACGTACATACACACACACACACACACACACACATATGTATATATAAACATATGTGCGCGTTCACGTGCTTGTGTATATATGTGTATGGGTCACATCATCTTGAATCGTCTTCTCACAGGGAATAGGAATTCGTCCATTCGACACCGACTGACTCTCCAGGATGAGACGAAATTCCAAGGAAGGCGGAACAACCGCTAGGATGCCTCTCATGACTCATTCTACGTGCATCTGAGAAAGAGAGAGTATATACGAGTGTGTACGAGAGTGTTAGAGAAAGAGAGAGAAAGAGAGAGAGAGTGAAAGAGTGAGAAATACTCATTCCAAGTCCCTCGGACTTCTTTCACGTTCTCCGTTCATTCCTAAGTCGAACACCATTTTTTAAATAGATCTAATCCTACGTGAGAAAAACTAAATAAGTATTCCATATGTATGTATGTATGTGTATGTACGTGTACGTGTACGTGTGTATATATGTGTGTGTATGTGTGTGTGTCAGAGTTTCCCAAACTTATATTAATAATTAACTATCAATAATTAATATTAATTTATATTAATGTTAATTTATCACTCTTGTGCATTAAGCTTTACGTAATATATATGGGAAAAATAAATGTTTGTTTGTTTGTTAATTTTTTTCTTTTTTTTTCTTTTTTTTTGTTAATTTTTATTTTTTCTCACTCCTTTAATATTTTTTTTTTATTATTGACGATTTATTCATCTTATATGATAATCAAGTTGATAGATTAAAATTTTATAATTACTTAAGATGATCCATCGTAGGAAATGTTTGGGAAACACTGATATGTATGTATGTGTGTGTGTGTGTGTGTGTGTATGGGTGCATGTCATTTTCTAGGATAATCTAATTTTTTTTCTGACTTGTCATTCAGCAGTCAATTTTTCCAAATTATATTCCCCTAAAATAAAAAAAAAAAAGAAAAATGATTTGTAGTTATGGATTATTCAATCTTTTTTCGCATAATCTTAAAAATAATAAACGTGTAGTTATTTCACGTTGAGAACCACTGTTATAAATCGTATCTAATCGTAAATTATTAAATATTTTGTAATTCGAAATATTAAGATGACGTATCAACCAATGATCATGATTAGAAATATCTTGAAAATATACCACTATAAGTATGTGTATATATGTGCGCGTGTGTGTGTGTGTGTATAGTATTTATTATTTATCTAATTCGATATCATTTCAATTAATTTAAAAATCCTCGTATAAACAAAAATCATTACAAAGAGAAATTATTATTTCTTATTATTATTATTATTATTATTATTATTATTATTATTATTATTATTATAAGTAAAAAAAGTTCTATAAATAAAAAAGATAACATCAAACGCGTTAATAATATAAAATAACTAAATTGTAAAAAAAAATCGTTCCTCTCTTTTCAATTCGCATTTTAATTAAATAAATAAATTCATATGATTTCTTTTATCTTCTTTCTTTTTTCCTTTTTCTTTTAATAAATTCATATTTCAATTAAATAAATAAATCACGTTTCTTTATTAAATTCAAATTTTAATTAAACGAACGTATCGCGTAGATATTCTTTTTCATTTTTAATAAATTCATAGTTAAACTTAATAAATAAATAAATAAATAAATAAATAAATAAATAAATATATAAATAAATACATCGAGCTTTCTTATAAATTCATATTTTAATTAAACGAATAAAACGCGTTTATTTATTTATTTTTCTTTTTCCTTTTTTTCTCTTTTTTTTTTTTTTTTTTTTTTAATTCACATTTTAAATGAATAAAATCAAAATAAAGAAGGAAAAAAAGAATAACCAAATAAATAAATAAATAAATAAAGTAACTAAATAAATAGAAACAATAAAAAAGAATAAAAAAATTAAAAGATAAATAAACAAAATAAATAAATAAATAAATAAAAAGAAATAACTAAATAAATAAATGAAAAAAAAAAAGTAAAAAAAAAGAAATAAATAAATAAATAAAGAAATAAATAAGCAAATAAATAAATAAATGAATGAAAAGGAATAAATAAAAAAGTAAAAGAAGTAGAACAAAAAAATTATGCAGACGTATAACATATTATATTATATTATATTAAATTTGTATTGTTATTGTTGTTGATGTTCTCTCTCTCTCTCTCTCTCTCTCTCTCTCTCTCTCTCTCTCTCTCTCTTTCTCTCGTTCTCTCTCTCTATCTCTATCTTTATCTCTTTCTTTCTATCCCTATTTTTCTTTGTCTCTTCTCGGAGAATAAGAATTTTAAGAGAACGGATACTCTTAAACAACATCCGTTTACCGAATCGGTTCTTCGTGTGGTTTGTACTACGTGACATCCACATCAAGGAGTTCACCACCACTGTTCGTGGATGCATTTAGGTAACACACAACGTAGCGTTTCATCGTGCTAACTTCCCTTTCGGTCGAAGTCACCGAGTGCTTTGTACTCCTCTCCTGACACTGGATACATACAGAGTACGTATTTATACCGTAAGTGGCTTTATCATACGCGCCTTGATATCTCCTGGCATTTAACGTATACATATGTATACGTATACGTACATAGAACAAACATAAATACATATATACTGATATGAAATACATAAAAAGTAATGACAAACAAAAGTATTTCCTATGGAAATTCGATTATTCGATCAAACTTTTTTATTTATTTATTTCTCTCTATCTCTCTCTCTCTCTCTCTCTCTCTCTCTCTCTCTCTCATTTTTATTTCCTAAAAATATATTTGTCCAAAATCACCGAAAACTATTTTATTTTATTTTATTTTATTTTATTTTATTGCATTTCATTTTATTTTATTTATTATAGCTCATCGACAATTCTTATGATTGAATTCGGAAATTTGTGAAAAAGAAAAAAAAAAGGAAGAGAGAGAGAAAGAGAGAGAGAGAGAGAGAGAGAGAGAGAGAGAGAGAGAGAGAGAGAGAGAAAGACAAAGAAACAGAAATGTCCATCATCGTAGACCTTCCACTTTATCTAATCTGTCTTAGTTCGCGTAATCCGAAGAAAGGAAGGGACACTAAATTCCGTTTGGATGTGTCAAGCGTTTAAAAAAAAAAAAAAAACAAAAAAGAAAAAAAATGAAAGTCAAATACGAAACCGTATCATAAAGTACAATCCCTCTCTAACGAATAATATACGACTGTACTATATAATACATATTCAGAAAAAGAGAGAGAGAGAATGTGTGTGTGTGTGTGTGTGTGTGAGAGAGAGAGAGAGATGAAGAAGAAGGAAATCAAATCACGAAAAAAGTTTTAAGAACTTAATATTAAATTTCATACGGCTGTTGATGATATTAATTGCATCAGCATGTATTTTTAAATTAATCCCCTTAGTTTTACTAAATCTGATCGAATTAAATTAGATAAAATCAGTATATATAATATAATAAAATATCGGTAAGTAATGTGATTGACATAATGACTGACGTTTAATTATTTATACTACTTAAAAAAAAGAAAAAAAAAAAAAAAATATATATATATATTGATCTATTTATTTTACGAAATATACTTAATGTTAATTAATAAATAGAAATGATTTTATTTAATATTTAATTAGAAACATAAATCGATTGGTATTCATGATTATTAATTAACTGTTTATTTATTAATTAATTTATTTATTTAATTAACTTTTTGTTTTTTTTTAACACACACATATATATACATATATATAACTAATATATAATGGATATCGTGTGTTAAATATTAGTAAATGGATATTAAGAAATTTTTTATTGAACAAATGAAAAAATCGAACGTAAGGTAAGTGAGTACTTATACGGACCGAGATTCTCGACTATGTATATCGATCGTTTTACGAGATATGATATAAAACTTGTATATGATACATATCCATATATATATATAAATATATACACATATTTGAGAAGTAAAACTAGAAACGGAAGTTGTAAAACTACCGACGATTCTATGAAGATTTTTATTTGTTTTCTATTTTTCTTTTATTTTCTTCGACGTATATTTCATATATATATATATATATATATATATATATATATATATATATATATTTTTTTTTTTTCTCTCTATAAAATATTTTTAAAAAATTTAATTTTCTATTTTAAATAATACGACGAAATTTTTTATTTCTATTAATATATTAAATGATGATAATAATAATAATAATAATAATAATAATAATAATAATAATGATAATAATAAACTATTCTTTATCTCACATTGACTTCATTGTTCTGGAATGATAATACATGTTTGTATTTATCAATATAAATATATGCAAAAACATATATATATATTTATATATATATATATATATATATATATATATATATGTACAATAAATGTGATTATTAGGGACTTTCCATTGATATACATATGATTAATAGAGACTTTCTATCAATATGGCGCCAGCAAAAGTTGGAAAATTCCATCCTCGGTAAATATTATCGAATGAAAAATAAAAGTAATTCTCAGCAGTGATCTCTCAGTAACGTTTTCTTCTTTCTTTTTTTTTTCCCTTCTCCATTTACTCGTAACTACTATTATACTTCCTCCTTTCTTTCTTTTTATCGAACGTCCCCCGTGTTGTCGGCTTCGAACGGGTGCATATGTGTATGGGTGGTATAAGTATTAACGTCTATGGGTGTACGAGTGAATCGAGTTAGCAAGTATGTATGTATGCATGTGGTGTTTGTCTCGTGCTCTCCATACGGCCCAGATTACGCGAGCGCAAATTAATCGAGCTTTAATTCGAACGCGTTTTAATAAGGGCCGCGAACTTGATACTCCGTCCCTTTACACTTATCTCGGTCAGACCCTTTCCCCATTCGTTTGTTCTTGCATCATTTCCTTTTCTTTTTCTTTATCTCTTTCTCTCTTATTATTATAATTATTATTATTATTATTATTATTATTATTATTATTATTATTATTATTATCGTTGTTAAAATTATTTTATTTATTTATTTATTGATAACGTTCGTAATATGAACTTTCGAATTTCCCGCCGTTTCCCAATTACGACTCTTTTCATCACTTTTCTTTTGTCACTTATTCATTCATTTATTTATTTATTTATTTATTTATTTATTTATTTATTTATTCCTTTTTTACTTATCGATATCGTTCATCATTCGAACTTTCGAATTTCCCGCCACTTTACAATCACGACTTTTTTGATTACTTTTCTCTTGCCATTACAATCATTATTGTCAATTATTTCTTTATTTATTTATTTACTCATTTTTTATTTGTCGGTGTCGTTCGTAAATTGAACCTTTAAATTTCCCGCCGTTTTGTATTCCTCTTGAGAAGGAAAAAAAGATTCAAGTAAGAAGGAGAAAAAGAAAAAGGGGTAGAGGGGAAGAAGGAAAAATTCTTAAACGAAAGAAAAGTTTTTTGTCAATATTTTTAACGTAGCTGTCTTTCGTATTATCCTAACCTAAGGACCTAACCTAGCTTCCTGTTACGATAAATATTCGTCCTCTCTCTCTTTCTCCCTCTATATATCTCTTAACCTTTCTTCTTTTTTCATCTATTTAACTTTCCTTTCAAGAGTTTTCACGTTAGAATGCTTTTACCTGGGCTTCGGGGGAGTGGGGACAAATAAATCTTTATCAAACAACGAAAAAAGTATCAAAGAGAAAGTGAAAGAGAGAGATAGATAGATAGATAGATAGATAAATAGAGAGAGAGAGAGAGAGAGAGAGAGAGAGAGAGAGAAGATAGAGAGAAAGAAGAGAAAGAGAAAGGAGAGAGAGAAAGGAGAAAGAGAGAGAGAGAGAGAGAAATATAGTTGACTATCCCAATGAATTTCCTTGAATAATAATAATTATAATGTTTATATATAATTACATATACGACGACATAACCTAATAATAATATACT
>NC_140833.1:1605000-1657500 GCF_050613455.1 Vespa mandarinia | reverse complement strand
AATCCAACGATCGTTGTTGCTTTTTTATGAATTAATTATAACGTAACGTAGGTCGTAATATATGAGTCTACGAATGAAATTAATTACATGATTACATGATTACAACTATATATATATATATCTTAGGATATTATTTACTGCGTATCCATGAAGAATCCAGTTGTCATCAATCAGGTACAATATTTAATACGTAACAATAAAATGTAAGGTGGTACTTACACATATATATATATATATATATATATATATTTTATTTACTTTCTCATGGCTATATACGCGTTATATATTGTAATACATAATGGAATTTCTAGATTATATAAATAATATATATTTCGATGTTACATAAAATTATGGAATTCTCGATGGAAGATAGTTTTTCACGTTCACGTCATACACAATACAGAGACAGAGAGACAGAGAGAGAGAGAGAGAGAGAGAGAGAGAGAGAGAGAGAGAGAGAAAGAAAGAGAGAAAGAAAGAGAGAAAGAGAGAGAGAGAGAAAGAGAGAAAAATGACGATACAAAATGCGATAAGCGTGAATGAATCCTTCCTCATGATTTTGCATTCATTACGAAATGAAAAATGAATTTACATCGTACGTATATAATATTCTCGTTGGTTAAACAAGATAAATATGTTTATGTTCAACTATATAAATTCTTTTACGACAGAATGCTTATATTATAATCTTGGCTATGAGTTTTAAATATAACTTATGCTTTTGCGTGAAAGAAAAATGAGCATTGGTTTTTTTTTGTATATACCCTTCGTGAACGGGGTATAACAATTTCAAATTTAAATTTTTCAAATAATATGCGTTCACATATATAACGACATTTGTCATCTTGTTGTTTATTTTCCTCTTTCTTTCTTTCTTTTTTATTTCTTCCTTTTTATTTTGCTCCTTTTTTCTTTTTTTTCTTTCTTTTTCTTCTTCTTTTTTTTTTTTTCTACAAACAGTAAACAAACAAAGAACACGGTACTTATTTTTCAAGCGATCATTTATTATATATCTTATAATTTAATTATATACGATTTATAGGATCACTATAAATAATAAGACGTTTATTGACGAGGATTTTCACTTGGATTAGATTTTCGTCAATGTTCAATGAGAATCAAAATATAAAAAAAATATTCATCATCTTTCTCTTTCTCTTTCTCTTTTCGTGAACGCCGTTACGCGTTAGAGAAACCGCAAAGCGTGCGATTTGGCTCTCTCTCTCTCTCTCTCTCTCTCTCTCTGTCTGTCTTTCTCTACTTTTCTTCTTCTGTATTTGCCGCGTGGGTGGTTCCTGCACACTCCGTTCACTCCTCTACAACCAAATGATCTTGTAGTAACGTCACGCTTCGTGGAGGGAATACAAAACCTGTTCCTCCTTCCTCTCCGCCAATTCCTCCTTTTTTTTTTATTTTTCTTCCTCTTCTTCTTCTTCTTCTTCCTCCACCCCCTCACCAATCCCCACCAAAAACTTCTTTCTTTCTTTCCCATCATCGGAACATACAGACCGGGTCTCTATGCCGCATGAAGAGAAATATGTACATTTGAAAACATATATATATATATATATACCATCATACACGAAATAATATATATATATATTTTGTGTCTTTCTAAATGTACATATTTGTGTGCGTGAATCATATACATATACATATATATATATATATATATATATAATATGTCGCGTATGATGGTTTTTATCTCGGATATGTTTAACGAGTTCTCTCTCTATGCAGATGTACATAAGATATTAATGTCGCTGACACTTTGACCTGGGAATATACAAAACCATGTAGCGACACCATAGAAATGATTCATACGCTCTTTGATATAGATACATACATACGTAGATATCCTATGGATATTCTTTTTTCAATATTTCTTTTTCTTTTCTTTTTTTTTTTTTTTTTCTAGATAACATAAAACATATGTGATCGAGAAAGAATGTGAAATCAATATTAAAAAATTCATTTGAAATTAGTACGGTATAATCGTACAAGACGAATTTTCACAATTGCCCTCTTTTAATCGTAAAAAACTTTCGACGAGCTACGAAAGCGATAAAACAAACGAAAGAAACGAAAAGCAAAAAAAAAAAAAAGAAAAAAAGGAAGAAAATACAGACAATATATATATATATAAAAAAGAAATCCAATAAAGAGAAAAAGAAAAAAAAAAGAAAAAAGTAAAATAACAACAACGATAATCAAGAGAGAATGGAAAACAAAAAAAGAAAGGAAAAGGAATGAGAAAGATGGGAGGAGCGATGGTGGTGGTGGCGGAGGAGGAGAAGGTGGAAGAGAAGGAGGGGGAAAGTAAAACATAGAACAAGCTCGCACTTTTCTCTATCCGTATAATACTCGCTCGCATTTTCCCTCTCTCTCTTTCTTTTTCTTTTTTCTACGTAGTACTCTCTAGAAAAGTGGAAGCCTGCATACAATCGAACAGAGTGCAAGCGATACGAACCTCCTTGTACTATTCCTCGCTACCTCCTCCCTCGTCATTCCTACTCACCTCTCCTCACCACAGCAACATACCGACGCGCCGGACGAGGCGCGAGTGAGAGAAACACTTAACGAACTCGAAATTGGGAAACGCGAGGTAACGCGACGTGGGGTGGGGGGACGCGAAGGATGGGTAGGAAGAGTGGAAGCGTGGCCGGAGGGAATAGTGGGGAGACGTCGGCGGGATAGCCGCGCATGCGCCGAAGGAAAGGAGAACATTTCCATCGTCCTACGTGTGATGGCGCTAGCGTCGTTGGATTACGTGCGACAGAAGGAATAATCGACAGTAATCGTCCGTCCGTCGAGGCGAGTACGCGTTAAGTACGATGTCGGTCGTCGTGGTTACGATCAGGCGACTGGCTGTTCGAGCTGGACGAGGACGTTCGCGGAGTACTTTGTTGAGGGTACTCGAGGAGGAAGAGGATGCGTCTGTCGCTTAGCCTCGGGATAGGGAGACCGTCATAGAAGACGAGAGTACGTCAAACCCCTTCGTTCTAGTCTATCTACGTGCTTCCGAGCGGTGCAAAAGAAGTGTTAGAGAGAGAGAGAGAGAGAGAGAGAGAGAAAGAAAAAAGAGAGAGAAACTGACGGTGGAGGAAGCAAAAGTGATAGAGAAGAAGGAGGAGGAGGAGAAGGAGGAGAAGAAGAAAAAGAAGGAGGAGGAGGAGGAGCAAATTGAGGAAGAGGGAAAGAGGAGTCAACTAGGAGACCGAAAGAGAAACGATCCATGCGCTCGGCGTAGCCATGGCTTCGGTTAAGGTGGCTGTCAGGGTTCGACCCTTTAACAAAAGGTGTGTGATTATATATGTGTTCTCTCTGTGTGTATGCGTGTGTGTGTGTGTACGATTATATGAGTGTACGTGTATACATTTCACTCGTATATGGATTTTTCTGATTTAAATCTTTACGAAGGAATATATCGATAAAATAATTGTGAATAGTAACGTGTCGTGATTTAACCGATCGTACCTTTTGCCAACGTCATTCTTGTCTCTATGTGTGTCTCTTTCTCTCGCTCTCGCTCTCTCTCTCTCTCGCTCGCTCGCTCTCTTTCCCTTGTTCTTTCTGTCTTACTGTTTCGTCGTAGTGACATGAAGAAAACAGAGAGAAAGAGAAAGAGAGAGAAAGAGAGAGTGAGAGAGAGAGAGAGAGAGACATGCGTTTAAGAATGTACGAAAAAGGATGATCGACGGTTCACCACCTGCGGAGGTTCTCTGTTACTTCGAAAGCGTAACGCGTACGAACGCGCGTGTGTATGTGTATATATATATATATATACATATATATGTAAGTATATATATATGTATGTGTATATGTGTGTATGTTGTGTGTCTCTCTCTCTGTGTGTGATTAGAGAAGAGAGACACTTAACTGCTGTTGGATGTTGCTGTTGATACTACTGCTGTTCTGCTGTTGCGCCGCTGCTGTCACATCTTCTTCTTTTTTTTTTCCCTTTTTTTCCTTCCTTCCTTCTTTCTTTCTTTCTTTCTTTCTTCCTCTCTTTCGGTTTCTTCTTTTTTTTTTTCTTTTTTTTTTTTACAGAGAGCTGGCCATGAACGCGAAGAACATCGTGCAAATGGATGGAAAGAGAACCCGCATCTTTGGCACCAAGGTATTATATGAAATCATCATTCTCTCAACTCACCTCCAACCGATCACTAATTCATTCCAACAAACAACTCCCCCAGCCCTCACTCTCCACCCCCTAAACACCCACTCCACATCTCTTTTCAATTATACTCTTAATGTCTTTCTCTTTTTTATATAATATTTATATATATATATATATATATATATATATATATACATACAAGCAGATGCATATGAGTATATGATATATATTATATATATATCTATGTAGTTATGCATGTCTGTAGGTATCTATGTACGATATATATTATATATATATATATATATATATATGTATATGTATGTATATACGATATAACGGGTCAAACTCAACACGGGCCGATGTTTCTTTTCTCTCTCTCTCTCTTTCTCTCTCTCTCTCTTTCTCTCTCTCTCTCTCTTTTTCTTTCTCTCTCTCTCTCTCTCTCTTGTTTTACTCTCTTTTGCACGATCCAAGAACTGTTATTAATAATCGAGGTTAACGACTCTCGCCTTCCTTTCAAGACGGATACGTCTCTAACTTCGTTGCACTTTAATGCATTTTCAATCTCGATCCCACCAAATCTATTATAATTTTTCCGATAATATTTGTCGAATCTATTCGCCGTTACAGATTAAATTTATTCGTTCTACTTAAAAGTTAACATTCTATGTTCCTAAAAATATGGACTTTGTATCGATTAAATAATATTATTGGTTAAGACTTTTTTTTTTTTTTTTTTTTTTTAGAAGGATTCTGTACTTTGATCAACACACACATATATATATATATGTGTATACACAAACACAAAGCATTAATCATAAGAGAAATTCATTCAATTTTTCTTTTCTATTTTTTTTTTTCCTTTTTTTTTTTTTTTTTTTTTTTATTTTTATTTTTATTTATAAATAATTATCGTTCGATTTTCTCAAATATAAGAAATATATTGAAAAGAATATTTTATATTTTATCTTTCTTTTTTGTTTTCTTTTACTCTTTGACAAATAGTTTCTACCACGCGATCCATCGGTTATCTGCGTCATTCTGTTTTGCTTTTCCGTTTGACCACGACAACTCGTTACTACTCGTTATGTGTTTCATGTTACATCATATATATATATATATATATATATATATATATAAATATATATATATATATATATGTCATGTACACACACCATATACATATCTATCCTTCCTTCCTTTTTTTTCTCGTGCGTTTGTGTGTACTTTCTCATCGTTATTCGAGATCTCTTATATTGGAATTCAACGAATAGGATAGGAATACTCACCGCTAATAGGAGAAAGTGAGAAAATCACGAGCAAAGCAACTTTCCTGATGATCCATAAGATAATCTTTTCTTTTTTCTTTCTTTCTTTCTTTATTTTCTTTTTCTTTTTTTCTTTTTTTTTCCTTTTTTTTTCTTTCTTCGTTTTACTCGTTTATATATTAAAAAACGATGACATAGATGACATAACCTCGATAATTTTTTGTGTATATATTATATATATATATATTTATATTATAAATCAAAGAGGGAGATAGAGATAGAGAGAGTATATAATATACTATTATTATTATAATATATATGATTATACATTTTATTATTACTATAGATAAAGTATTAATTATAATTAATTCTATAAATAAAATATACATATAATTAATAATTAATATCATATACTAATATATATATATATATATATATATATATATATGTATGTATGTATATGTATATGTATATGAATTAACTTTTTATACTTTTTTCATAAGCATAACATAAAAATAATTACTACTTTACTAACTGATTCATTAAAGTTAGTTTACGTTACTCATTTGTTTCTAAACTCTATTAGAACGCGATACCCCATTATTATTATCCATTGGCTTTTCTCGTTTTGCTTTATTTCCTTCAATATTCCGTTTTCTCTTTTCATTGTATCAAACATCGACGTTCGAAACGAATTAGTTTGTTCGATATACGTTCGATTTTCTCTTTCTTATTTTTCAACTGCAACGTCACGCCTATTATCCTGTCAAATCAATGTCTTTTCAATTCTAACCTAAAAATAACATCACATTATTTTCCTTTAATTTTCTTTTCTTTCTTTTCTTTTTTCCTTCTTCTTGAAATAATTTTTTTTTCTTTTTTTTTTTTTTTTTAATGCACGAGTACATAGACCATAATATCGTCGATAAAATTTTGTATACTTATTATACGTTAAATCTAATCGTTCTGTCAGAAATAACATGTCCGAAGTTAGCCAAGGAAATATTTAAAAAATGAAAACAAAGAAGGAGAGAAAAAAAAGAAATTGGCGGGTAAATTTAAATCAATTCTTTAGTGTATACGTGTGTTAAGTACGTGAAAATAATAGGAATCTCAAGGCATTGTTGTCTCGATCCTCAAAAAAACAATTTGACCATCGATTCAGTCATATCGTCGATACATATATGTATTAAAAAAAAAAAAAAAAAAAAAAAATAATAATAATAATAATAATAATAAAAATAAAAAAAAAACAAAAGCAAAAATAGAAAAATGTGCGGATAAATAGCTCGAATAGCGATTGTTCTGAAAAAAAAATTCGGTAATTGTTGAAAAAAAAAACAAATATATATATATATATATATATATATATAAATAAATTTTTTTCTTAGACACCGGGTACCTGCAAGGAAATCGATCGAGAGAAATACAAGGACTTCACGTTCGATCATTCCTATTGGTCCTTTGATCTGACCGACGAGAATTATTCCTCCCAAGAAGAGGTGATTATATGAAATTTTAATCTCAACAAAAGTCATTTTATTTATTTATTCTTTTTTCTTTTTTTTTTTTTTTTTACATCATAATTACTCGAAATTATTAACGTGATTATATACGATCATTGAGATAATCCTGAATTTACAATCAATTATCGTTTTACGTTGAGCATGAAATTAATTTGTAAACATTTTGCCAGAGTGATATTATCGAATTATTGATAATCTCGATCCTATTAAATAATCATCGTTATCGATGATTCAGGAGATGAGATCGCTTTTTTTATTCCATCTTATTTTTTTTTCTTTTTTTTTATACTTCTCTTTTTCTTCTTCTTTCTTTCTTTCTTTTTCTTTTTTTTTTTTTTTTCTTTTTAGGTTTTCTATGATCTTGGTACGGATGTTATAGAAAGTGCCTTCGAAGGTTATAATGCCTGTGTATTTGCCTACGGCCAGACAGGATCTGGGAAAACCTTTACGATGATGGGTACACCGGTAATGTGTGAAATTAAAAATATTATTTAATAATACATGCGTACAGTGGATCGAGCCAAAGGTACCTCTTGATCCAGGGAGGGACCAAAAGTGTAACCTGGGTGATTTAAAAAAAAAAAAAAGAAACAACTTGTTTCAGATCTTTAAGGCTTGTGATCCGACCAAAATCTAAGAGATAGATTTTGAAAAAAATAAATAAATAAATAAAAAATAAAAAAACGAACAAATCAGCTTGAATAGTTAGAAAAAAATTATTACAGTGAAACAAATTTTTTCTTTTTTCTTCTTTTCTTTTCTTTTTAATTCACCTAAGAACACTTTTTTTTTTTTACGCCCTCCCACCTCCCACCTCCTTTCTAAGGAACTTTTTGTTCCTATCCTAATAATTTGTAAACATCTCAGATGCGTACGTATAAATATGTTGATTCGCGCAAAGGAATAATATTTGTAAAACGCCCTTAGGAGTCACAGGGTTTAATACCGAGAATTTGCAAGACTTTATTCGCGAGGATGGCCGCCGGCAAAGAAAGTGGAGCGTCTTATAGGACGGAAGTGTCATTTCTAGAAATACATAATGAGAGAGTAAAGGATTTATTAAGGATAGATCAAACGCAATCTCATTCACTTAGAGTACGGGAACATCCGAAGCGTGGCCCATACGTTCAAGATTTATCGAGTCATTTGGTCTATGATTATTCGGATATACAGGTTAAGATAAAAGATATTGAAATAACGTTCAATCAGAATTATATTGTAATATATTATCAATGATAAAGTAATTGCGATTCTTTTTTTCTTCTGCTCTTTTTCTTTCTTTCTTTCTTTTTTTTTTCTTTTTTTTTTCTTTTTTTTTTTACACGAAGAGTACAGTGATAAAAATCGCAATTATTATTTTCCAACATCGATACAATATATTATATAGCAAAGTATATATTATATGTATTAATATAGAATATATTTTAATAGGAATGCATGGTCAGAGGTAATACGCACAGGACTACAGCTAGCACAAATATGAATGACGTTAGTAGCAGGAGTCACGCGATATTTACAATAACTTTCGTACAAGCGGGATTATCGGAAGGCAATATGCCGTCGGAGACAGTTTCAAAGGTGCACCTTGTCGACTTGGCCGGAAGGTAGTTCTTCAAGAAGAAAACAAAAAAAAAAGAACTTAAGAAATCGAAAAATATTAAATGAAAATAGACATGGGATTGATTATGCAAAAAATGAAGCAAATCTCTATTTCTATCTCTATCGCTCTCTCTTTCTCTCTTTCTCTCTCTTTCTCTCTCTCTCTCTCTCTCTCTCTCTCTCTCTCTCTCTCTCCTATTCTTCTATTCTTTAGCGAACGTGCAAATGCAACCGGAGCAACGGGACAACGACTGAAGGAGGGTGCACACATAAATAAATCACTGGTGACATTAGGATCTGTGATATCGGCATTGGCCGAAGTTAGCTCGTCGGGAGATACGTCTTCCTCTAAACGTAATGTCTTCATACCGTATCGCGATAGCGTCCTAACATGGTTATTGAAGGATTCTCTCGGTGGAAATTCAAAGACTATCATGATAGCTGCCATCAGTCCGGCAGATTGTAATTATGGGGAAACGTTGAGCACCTTAAGGTACGCTAACAGAGCGAAGAATATTATCAATAAGCCTACAATCAACGAGGATCCAAACGTTAAGTTGATTAGAGAATTAAGAGAGGAAATACAAAAGTTGAAATCTCTCATCGGCAAGGATATGGCAAGTATATATATATATATATGTATATATATATACACACACATATATAACTATATCGGAGTTGATTTTCAAATGATCGATCAAGTATATTTTTGAATCATTAGAGATTCTATATATAGTCATAAGAATCGAATCTTAATATTTTGTACAGAGCATAGAAAGACCGCCTCAGGTATTGTTGGCACAAATTCATGAGAAACAAGAACAAGAAAAGGTATTGACCGAGGAATGGACGGAAAAATGGCGCGAGACTCAACAAATTCTTCAGGAACAGAAAGCCCTCGGTCTTCGTAAAAGCGGTGTCGGTGTTGTTCTCGATTCTGAGATGCCACATCTAGTTGGTATTGATGACGATCTACTTAGTACCGGCGTAACCCTTTATCATCTGAAAGAGGGAAAAACGTTAGTTGGAACCGAGGAGGCTGCTACCACGCAGGTAGCAAGTATTTCGATTAGCAATAGACAACTCGCAATATCCTCCTCGAATTCTTGATCGCTCCCCTCCTTTTTAATTCGGCTTAGCTCAAAAATTATCTCGTCTAATTAAATAGGACATTGTGTTGACCGGTCCGGACGTCGAATCGGAACACTGCGTAGTGGAGCTGGACGGTGGTGTAGCTACCCTACACCCTCTTTCCCCGCACTGCTGGATCAACACCGCCCAAGTTGATAAACCAACTAGATTGTCACAAGGTTGTATCATCCTATTGGGTAGGAACAACATGTTCCGTTACAACGATCCAGCGGAAGCGGCTAAGCTAAGGAAAGAGGGTGGTACAGGGAATGGAAATCTTCAATCAACGGTGGTCAATCTTTCAAGATTGTCTCTCTTGAGTTGGAGCGTCTCGGATCTTCACGCATCTTCCTCGAGCGACAATCTCTTGAATTCTAGCGAGGATCTTCGTGCCTTGGAGGAATTGGAACAACAAAAAGCGGCTTTGATTAAAGAGAAGGAAGATTTCAAGGTTGGTCCTCCTATTCTAATATCTTCGAGATTGGATACCTTTGCGAATTTATACCTTTGGTATTTTTGATTTTTTTTTTTATCTGTTTGCTTTCTTCTTCTTCTTCTTCTTCTTCTTCTTTTTCTTCTTCTTTTTCATCCTTCCTCTTGACGTTCAATCTTTTCATCCCTGATCAATGTCAGACTACTCTATAGTTTTTATTTTATTTATAATTAGAGAGAACAGGAAGAACGCGAGGAAAGATGGGCAGCCAGGAGAGAAGCTCTTGAAGGTGCTCAACGTGATTTAGAGAGGGAATGGGGCGCACAATGGAAGGAATGGGCCGATGCTATTGCTAGTCTCGAATCCAGGCAACGTGAACTACGTACGCGTCGTCAGATCCTGGAACAAGAAAGGCGCGACGAAATGACGCAAGTAAGTGACTCCTCGGATGCACCATCAGCGGATTTACATGTTATATCGGTCAAGTATCACTTCTATTTGGTCCTCATTGCTCTCGGTGTCCTTATTTGCTTGTCTGGCAACATCATCATATACTCGCACGTTTGTCCTTTAAACATGTGATATTGCACAGTTTTCAACAGATCACACTTTTTATTACTTTTTTTCCTCTTCTCATTTTCTATCTATCTATCTATCTATCTATCTATTTGTCTGTCTGTCTGTCTGTCTGCCTATCCCTTTTGTTTTTTTTTCTTTCTTTTCCTTGTTTACAAAAAAAAAAAAAAAAAAAAAAAAAAAGAACAACTGGTGTCGAGTGTTACAGTAGCATTTAGTAAATACTTAGATCTTATTCAAAAGGTGCCTTCAACTTCGAGAATTCTTTAATCCTTAACTGGTACGATGGAAACTTTATTAAATGTATAATATGATAGAGTTTATAAGACCACATAAAAATGTTTAGAATACTTTGTAGATAATTAAAAAGTAAATAAATAAATAAATAAATAAATAAATAAATAAATAAATAACAAAAGAAAGATATAATTGGAGGGGGGAGAGGGGAATTAAAGAGTCCATTTAAGTTGTCTGATAAAAAGAAAGAATAAAAAAAAAACAAAAAAAAAAACAAAACAAAAAAAAGGAAAAGAAAATCTAAAAATAAATTCCAAGGAACGAAAAAGAAATCAAATAATTTAAATCCAACAAGTATCAGACTGAAAACATCAAGCGGGGGGAGAGGGAAATCAATTGCTGATTAGGTTAGGGGAGCTGGATAGATGGGACAGGGAGGGTGGGGAGAACGTTTGGAGAGCTAACATACTTAAGCTTGCCAGTTATGGGTTAAACGATGAACAGACTTCTGAATATATCATATTGCCTGTATACGCAGAAATAATATTAATATTTAATCAAATATAGCAGGATTACGAATGATCTACTGCCATAATTAAAAGAATATCTGTCGTTTGTTCTTCGTACGAAGAGAAATATTTGTAAACTCTTTTGAGTCGTGTGATTATTTATTTGATTCCTATGCGGGTCTTAGGTATCGACGTGATTTTTGTTTACTTTTTTTTTTGTTTGTTTATTTTTATTTTTATTTTTATTTTTTTTTTGTGTTTATTATTATCATCATCATTATTATTATTATTATTATTATTATTATTATTATTATTATTATTATTATTATTATTATTATTATTATTATTATTATTATTATAATTTTTTCGGAAAACGACTAATTGTCTCTGGTAGTTTTAACATAGAAAGAGAGAGGGAGAGAGAGAGGGAAAGAAAGAAAGAGAGACATGCGATAGTTCTTAATTGCAAATACGGCTGAATATACTATTCGTAGGCTTCCGGTGCTGAAGAGGGGTATTGCCGGAGAAATGTCATTCCGTGGATTGTTAAATATATAAGTATTTTATTTTAAATATATATATACAAGCACACAAGCACACATATACATACACACGAGTTTGATCATTTTTATTATCGAAAAAAAAAATATATATATATATTTGATTTTTGTGTATATATATATATATATATATATATATATATACATAAAATTCTTGGCCTTGTTGTTCTATATAGTTAGATAATATTAGAATGTCTCTATGGGTTTGTTATGCGAGAAAAGGAAAGAATTATTATTCTGTAACAATCTATTATTATTAATATTATGATTATTATTATTATTATTATTATTATTATTATTATTATTATTATTATTATTACTATTATTAATATCGTCGCTATTAATATTATTATTATTACTATTATTATTATCATTATTGTTATTATTAATTATTACGATTATGATTACTAATATTATTATTATCATTATTATTATTATTATTATTATTATTACTACTACTATTATTATTATTATTATTATGATTATTATTATTATTATTAATACCATATTATTATTGTTGATTAATAAATTTTTCTCACTGTACAAATTGGCTCTCGATCTTCTACGAAATCTTTTTTTCTTTTGCACGTTTTACATATATATACTATATATATTATATATATATATATATGTATTTATGTTTGTATGTTTATATATATACTCACACTGTTGTCGTTCTCTTATGTATCTTATAAATTATTACACAATGATTGAAAATTAACGCAATCCCGATTAACAAACCCAAAATATTTAGCTGTTCGTTCTTGTTTATTTTATTCATTTATGGGGTCAATCTTATGTGCACCACGTGTTTCGTCGCCACGTGTTAAAACAACTCAAAGGTAATGTAATAATAACAATAAAACGCACGATCTCTTTTTTTTCTCTCCTTTCTTTTTTTTTAATTTTTTTTTAATTTTTTTTTTTTTTTTTATCCCATCATTATTGCGTCTCCAACTCTTATCTCAAGGTCGCATCGATAATAATAATAAGTATATTACGATCAATGTCTCGCAAATTTTGGATAAATATTTTATATACACCTTCGGAGTGTTTGCAATGAATGCACCAAAAATGGGGTGATGGGGAAACAGGTGTATGTATATATATATGTATATATATACATGTGTGTGCGTGTGTGTGTGTGTGTGTGTCGTCTCTCTTTTCTGTTTTTTTTTTGAAACCATAAAAAAACTCGTCGTATT
Organism: Vespa mandarinia; assembly: GCF_050613455.1. NCBI lineage: Eukaryota > Metazoa > Arthropoda > Insecta > Hymenoptera > Vespidae > Vespa > Vespa mandarinia. The sequence continues at coordinate 1,644,336 of NC_140833.1, read as the reverse complement.
CATATATCAAAAAAAAAAAACAACAAAAAAAGGATAAATAAATAAATAAAATAAAACAAAATAATAATAAAAAAAAAAAGAATAAAAAAGCAAACAAAACAATTTTGTGGTAGGTAGAGATACTTATAGTAGCTATATTAATATATTAATGCATTAGATATATAATTTTATATATATATACATATATATATATATATATCAGCTGGCATCTTACATATGATTTCTTTCCAATTATGTTTTGTTAACGCATAGATGTATTGTGTATCGTACCCAGGTAGAAAGTTTGTGTAGGGAAGTCGCCTCTCTACGCACGACATTGCAGTCCAAGCATCGTCAGTTGCAAGAATTTACGAATAGTCACGAACGTTCGCATAGATTACATCATCGATGGGAAAAGGTAAGATCTACGTTAGACAAAGATATATATATATATATATTTTTTTTTTTTTTTCTTTTTTCTTCTTCTTCTTCTAAATTAACACGTATGTGCAATTATGTCGTTGCATGTATCTACTAAAAATAAAAGATATTTAACGCTATTTGTTTTTTACATAATTTTAATATATATATATATATATATATATATATATATATATATATTATACTTTTGCTAATCGTTTAATTATTTGTTTTAACATATTCATATTTTTGATGGTTATTGAATGAGTTCTATCGAGATTTAATTTATTAATTGATTATTAAAAGATATTGGTATTATTTAAAATAATTTTTATTATTTCAGACGGACGAAGGTGGTGGTGGTAGCGATGGAAGTTTGCCAGAATCTTGGTCCAGTTTGAACGATGAGAAATGCGTCGATGCCGTCAGAGAACTCGTTAATCATCATGTAAGTATATACGTTTATTTGAGTTTTAAGGATTTCTTATAAATTTATTATATATTTCTTTTTTTTTTTTTTTTTTTTCTTTTTTCTGATAAACTACTTATACCAAAAAACTGAAATTATCTGTCAATTATCAACATTGTCTCATTCTAGTACATATAAAATATATTTATATATATATCACAATATTTTTTTTTATAATTTACATTATGTATGTATTTTTTATAATTTACATATATATCATATTGCGATATGTATATATTATATTTATAATCACAAGGTCGAAGCGATGATTAATATGGTCCCTATGGACAATTCTTTAGGGATCTGTTTTGATTAAAAAATCACTGATGCAAAAGAGAACGGTAAGGTTGGAAAATGAATGACCATGGTCCTTATATATATATAGATATATATAAAATGTCCTTCAATGTTGGAAAAAAGTAAAAATCCGTAAGATTTCCAAGGTTAAACGAGTAGGAGGGAGCATGAGGAACCAATGCGAAAGTTGTTTGTTGTTGTTGTCATTGATCGTGAAGAGATCTCTCCGTGGTTATTTATTTTTCGATCATGCCACTCTCTCTTTTGCACCAGGGATTTTTCAGTGGATAAAAATCATTCACAGATGCTATAAAATCGTGGCGTCAGATCTTGTGAAAAATATTTACGTACAGTAGCTCGACTATATTAACAGAAGTGATAACAATTTCAGCTTCCTCGTGTAAGTAGTTTTTTATTTATCTATTTATTTATTTTTTTTTTTTGTATCGTTTTTATTTTAATATAAATAAAAGAATAAGAAGAAAAATAAAAAAGATTAAGAAACATTAGAACTTGTAATTATATTTTAAAACGTTAATATATAAATAAAAAATCTAAGAATGAAATTGTTGATAGAAAAAGGAATTGGCCGTTCTGGAAACAGAACTGCAAAGCAAGATGAAGTCTTTAAACGAGCATCAGAGCAAAGTCGACAAAATGGAAGAGGAATTGATGGAGATAGCTAAGAAACAAAAGCATATGTATAATTTAGAAGTGAGTAAAGAAATGTGATATAAAGAAAGAAATTTATTGTTGTTATTGTTGTTATTATTATTATTGAGAAAAAAACATATATATATATATATACATAAAAAGGAATTGTTTTACGATGACCGATTGATATTTTAGCTCGAAGGTGATGGAACTACGGAGAAGAAGGTGTTCTTAGCTAGAAGATCTCAGGAACAATTGGAAGAAATAGTTCGACGAAAGCAGAGTCTATCGTTGAATCTGAAACGAGCATTACCAGCCTCACCTGGTGAAAAATCATCGAGCGGTGACGAGATGATATCCGGTTGCGAATTGAAATCATTTCAAGATAGTTGTAATAGAAAATTACAAATAGCTTCGACCCTTAGTATTCTACCTCAGGATATTCCAAGTTCCGTAGACACAGCGGAAACATTTCACACAGCCGCCGGTGATTCTCCGGAGCCACGACTGATATTTCATGAGATCGATGAACATAATCAAGAGAAATTGGAAAGAGAAATGAGTGATAAGGAAGCGAAAAAGAAGGAAAACGATGAGGAGGATGTCGACGAAGAAGAAGGGGAAGAGGAAGAGGAAGAAGAGGAGGAGGAAGAGGAAGAGGAGGATGAGGAGGAAGAGGAAGATGAGGATGAAGAGGAAGAGGATGAAGAATTGGCCAATGGTGAATGTGGTTCGAGGAATAAACTGTACTCGAATGTTAAAGTGAAAGATGAAATAGAAATGAAAGAAGAAAAATGTAAAAAGTCGAAGAAGGAAATTGAAAGGAAGTCTTTCAATGAGAGTACCAGTAATAATGATATTCAAAAGGACGACAATGACACATTGAATACGCGTTCATTTACAAATTCAACGATGGAAAATGACGATGAGATATTGCAGGATTCGTTGGAATCTCCGATTCAATCGAATCCGGCTATGAAAAGATTGAACCAAAGAATAGCACGTCAGCGTATGATGGTTATGAGATGTTTAGAGGCGAGTACACCCTCGAAGGAAGATCTTAATCGTCAGATATCGATCCTTCAAGATCTTCAGAAGCAGCAGATCGAATTGGAGGTATCGTTGTTGGAGGATGAACGTAAGAATCCAAAATCTCTCATAAGTAATGAGAATAGATTAATATCAACGAATAATGGCGCTGGTAATGGCGGTGGTAATGGCGCCGATAATGGCGACGACAATGGCGACGGCGATGATCGTACGCAAATAGATACCAATTCATATCGCGACATAACGTCTACGAATAATTCTGCGACCCTTTTAACCGTAGCCACAACCAGATCTCATTTATTTAGAAACAATAGGCCTAATACCAACGAAGAAAATGTTTCTTCCGAGTCAATGGTCTCGAGAATATCTTCCGGACGTGGCTATTCTACGGTCTATCTAACCGTAAGTGTTTCTTATAATCGAATTAAACATTAGAATTATAATCCTTTAAAATGGTAACACTTTAAAATGATCCTTTATTCCACAAAAATTACATACTTGTATAATAACTTTCACGTACGTGTCATTTTTAAAAAGAAAGAAAGAAGGAAAGAACTTGAAATTTATTACATTATAACAATTCAATATATATGAACAACATGAGTTCATATATGTTCATATGTTGTTCATGTTCTCTTGTCAAATAAACATTATATATAATAATAATAATAATAATAATAATAATAATAATAATAATAATAATAATAATAATATTATTATTCATTGTCTAGAGCCAAAATCGTAGCGACCGTTTGAGCAGTCCTTATTCCTTAACGATTACGAGGTCTCTGCCATCTTTAATAGCGAACGATGGTGACTGTGACAACGTAATCAACATGATCATCAGCGTACCTTCGTACGTAATACGTGGAGCTGGTACTTACAGCCATTATGAATACGAAGTACGAATCGTAGCGCAAGATGATACTTGGACGTTGCTAAGAAGATATAGAACCTTTCGAGAGTTGTATATTTCGATGAGTAAGAAATATGGTTGTAAGGTATACATCATTTTTTTCCGTTCATTCTAATAAATCGAACGATTTTTTATATATATATATATATATACATACACAGATGTCATAGATCGTACACATGAATGGGTCAAAAATTTCTCTAAGATTTTACGATATTAAAAGGGGAAAGAAAGCAGTAACTTAAAAGGAAATAATATATTTTGAAAAATCACTTAGAAATTTTTGGTCTTCAACATATGTATCGTAAAAAAAAAAAAAAGAAAAAAAAAGAAAAAAAAAATCCCTATTCCAAGATCATTTTTAAATACCATTTCAAGATAATACTCATTTCGATATCAAGACGGGTTTAACGATCTATGACATCATGATCTTGAACAATATATATCATTTATCGATTTTCGATTAAAATTAATTGATATCGATGTTTGTTTCTTCGAAGTTTCTTTTTTTTTTTTTTCTCTCTTTTTTTTTAATCATCGGTCAAATAATAACACAAATTCTCTCAGTCATTTTCTCTTTCGATAATAACATAATTAAATAAGATGTTTAACGATCTATAAAACCTGTGTATATGAAACATTTTTTTTTTTTTGTTTTCTTTTTTTTTTTTTTTTTTTTTTTTTTTCTGTTTATATTTGCAGGTAGCAGGAATACGTTTTCCTCCTCGACTTTTCTTTCCGAGAAACGAAGTGGTCGCACGACAACGTAGAAAACAACTCGAGGAATATCTTAGACGATTAATTCAAGTCTGTTCGAAATTGCCTCAGTGCAGACCATTATATAAATATAATGGCAATCTAAATAATATAGACAAGCAATCCTTATTGGAATTTAGTTACTTTTTCAGACGAGGTACATTCGAAAGCAGCAAATACGGAACTAGTTAAAAAGTTTGTAGGGAAACACGCAAAACGTGCGTTGTTTATCTCTTATATAATTTTTCTTGTATTTTTTATAACGATTTATCTCATCGCGAGACACGGACGAGGATATTTCGAATATATCGAAGGAAATATTTTTCTCTGAACTCTACATATTTAATGCAACGAGACCGAAATAAAAGATGGCGGCGTGAGAAGTGGATGGCATTTATGAACAGTTTATTGTGTTGGATTGGACAAAAGTTCTTAAACGATTTTTAACGATCAATTATTCTTTTTCAAGAGGATAATAACAATAATAATAAGAACAATAATAATAATAATAATAATAATAATAATAATAATAATTATTATTATTATTTTTTTTTTCTTTGCAAATTGATAAAACCGCAAGCCTAATTGCAAATCTAAATAGTCTCGAGAAGAATATTGCATTTGAGAACGATCAGAGAGTCTTGTATTTCAAACGATTGAATCTATGATTAACGAATAGACGATTTCAAAAATAAAAAAGCGCGATTGAAAGATTAAAGAATCACGAAGGACCGGGTGTATTGACTCGATTCCAACAGAATTAATTAAATGGATGAGAAGATAGGGATGGGAATAGATCAATAGAAGAAATTAATAAATCAATTAACTTGATTTGGAATAAAGAAGAATTCCAAAGAAACAATTAGGAAAGATTCAATTATAATTCTGATTTTCAAAAAAAAAAAGAGAAATTGAAAATTGGGATTTTGTCCAGGAACGGAGGAATATTGATGGGATTTGATATTTGCCGCAATAAATTTTCGAGTTTCTAATTTTCTTATAATAATAGTATTAATAATAATAATAATAATAATAATAATAATAATAATAATAATAATAATAATAATAATAATAATAGTAATAATAATAATGATAATAATGTGCAAGTCTAGTGAAAGATTGATTTATAAAATTATCTAAGAACTTTTGGCCACCCTATATATCGTTTACGATATATCAGTGTGATCGCGGGGATGCAAATATTAATGCGTGTGATTGTTATTTAGATCAATGCTCTCTGCTATCGTTCGGAAAAAAAAATGAATGAGAGAGAGAGAGAGAGAGAGAGAGAGAGAGAGAGAGAGAGAGAGAGAGAGAGAGAGAGAGAGAGACAAAAAAGAAAAAAAAATTAAACGGTGTTTCAGTATGGCATAAAAAAAAAAAAAGAAAAAAAAAAAAGAGATATTTTACAGTAAATACGTACAATGCATTATTAGAATAGATATATTTATATTATTATTTATAATTACTTATTACTAAACTCTGTTGTTCTCTTCGGATGATATTCAAGGATATAATTGAAAACGCTTCTCCTTTTGCATGAATCTCATTTTATTTTACTAATTTAGTTATATTAAAAAATTCAATTTATACACTTTCCTTATATCCTTTTTTTTTTCTTTTTTTCTGTTTTTTTTTTTTTTTCCCCCTTTACTCAATCACGACTGATAATTATTGACTGAGAATTGTAGAAATATATTTTCTTTTTGCGCAGATCTAATATCGTTAAGTTATTTTGTTATTAACATTTTTTTTTTTTTTGCAGAATTCAAAATTATTATCATATCGTTGTATAACTTTCAATAATTTCCTCTCTCCTTTGCGCAGATCTTTTAATGTCTTTATATTATTTCATTATCATTGTGTTCGAAGTGCAAGGTTATCATATCGCTCTGTTCAAGTTCTTCCGTCAAGATCACTTAGATTATAGCAAAAAACAAAAAAAATAAAATAAAAGAGTATATATATATATATATATATATATATTATGTTTCACGAAAAAGAAAAAAAAGGGAGTTTGTAATGAATTAATGCGAATTAAGGCTGAACAAAAAATAATCGTTGCATAATGCTTGTCAATGGACCTGACATTTCTATTAACCTGCACAAAAAAAAAAAAAAAACAAAAAAATAATCGTCTGCTTTTTTTTTGCAAGAGAAATAAATAATATAAGCATACGAAAAATATAAAAAGAAATAGAACGTATTTGGGAGTGAAAACAACAATGCCACAGAATAATATTATTCAGCTTTTATAATATAATACTCGTAGCTTTTTCATATGGCTATAAGGATCTCACGTTTTTTTTTTTTTTTTTTTTTTTCTAATTATTAATCCTTTACATTTCGTGCGATATGAAAATGATGCATTTAAAAAAAAATAAATAAATAAAAAAATAATAAAGAAAGACAGGAAAGAAAAGAAAAGGGGAAAGAAAAAAGAAAAGGCAAAAAAAAAAAAAAAAAAAAACATATTCCTTAAAATTATCATACTTTAATATATATATATATTTTTTTTAATTAGCTATATATATATATATAGTTATTATCTCTGATGCATAATTGTTTCATGGCAGTGTATGTGAAATGAATTTCATACCCCGTTATAACTTTCAAAGAAAATTGGTTAATGAAACTAGATCAACTTATATTGGAATGAACAATTATACCTCAAAAGTTTAATACGACTTTATCACGACACACATATATTTATCGCGTTCAATTTTTTTATACCTGATCCTCGTGATCCGCGCTAAGTTTAAGAAAGAAAAAAAGTACAATAAATTGTCATATAGCTTGCTCTAACGATTTGAAAAATATGTTAATGTAAACATCATTGAAACGACCAAAATATTATATTAAACATTGTACATATAATAAGTAGTTAAACTTAAATTAATTGTATATAAAATATCTACAAAAGAGCCTATTGCTTTTCTTCCTCTTCTTCTTCTTTTTTTTTTTTTTTCATTTTGTATCATTAAATACCTAATTGATCTTTCTCTTTTTCTCTATGTGGAATAGACATGACATATTTTCCATAACAAATTCACAACTATTTAAAAATACGTGATTCTTTTTTATTATTACTCTTTCTATTACTCTTTTGTATTTTCTCACATCCTCTTTCTCTTTTATATATATATATATATATATATATATATATGTGTGTGTGTGTGTGTGTGTGTGTGTGTGTGTGTGTGTGATGTACAAATGTATGTATATCTTCATCTTTGTACAATTTTGAGAATTTACACATTATTCTGAAGAAATATGAAAAATAACAAGACCGGAATATAAGAAATAATTATAAAAACATAATGGGGAAGAGAAAAAGGGTGGAGGGAAAGAAAAAAAAAAAAAAAAGAAAAAAAAATAAAGAAAAAAAAAGGTGATAGACATAGGCACTATTCTTTATATAATAAATTAGAATAAAATAAAAAAAGAGTCATACTTATCAGAAATAAAATTAAATGAAGACTTGCTCGCTTGCTAAACTATCTGCGAATGGTGCTACTATAACCCTTGTAGCAAAATAGAATGTTAAACCAAAAGAAATGGAGATTGGTAATGCAGGTAATGCTTTCTTGAATATCGCCAAAAGCAGCAGTGTCAAGCAGAGTCCCTAAAAATATATTAATATTTTCATAAAAATATCACTGATGACTATAATTACAAATATATACATATACATATATATATATGTGTGTGTATGTATGTATCTATATAGACGTACTATGAGTATGGCAACAAAGCATGCTAAAGTTGTATTCCAATCGCCATAACTTGATGCTTTTCCAACAAGTACGCTATAAAATATGAAATCACCAAGGCCCAATTTGACACCGCGTTCCTCCTCAGTAACTGGGACTTGTTGTTGGGATTGTGATTCCGTAGGACGATTTTGACGTTGTCTAGAATCGTCTGTTAATGCTACCGAGTTTTCAAGCACTTCTTGGGCACGTCTCGCGCTACGATCCCCTATGTTAGAAAAAAAAAAATACAACTGTAGAATAATTTTTATGTATGTACCTCGGTGTAATTACCATGCGTTTCTATCCATTCGAGTGTGAAACCACCTTCTTCTGCATCTCCTGATGCAGGATTATTTTGATTATCCGTTCCTGTGCGAGTGAATGATACAGCCGTAGTTTCTCTACCCGTAGCATCACCACTGGCCATTGTCGCTGCTTGTACATATCCGGCATAAGTTACGGTGTGTACAAACGTATACAAAATCGTTGATGAGTATATGAGAGCTGGAAAAATGGATTCGTTTCTTTCTTGTGCCGTTTCAACTAAAATTCTTAATGGTCCTTTCGGTGATAAAACAGCTATCAAATCTGAAATAAATAATTATCCATAATATATATTTATTATTTTCGTTTGAACAATTAATAGAAATAATAAGATTAACAATATTACATAGACATTACCCCAAATACTTATTACAGCTAAAACTGCCCATACTGTCCATTCGGGTAAATATTTAATAAAAACAAGAGCCATCAAAGCAGAAATGAAAATTAAATAAGCTTGTTGAAGTTGTAAAGGTCCTTGCCAATGAATGCATATCATTCCAACCATCCCAAAATTCCATAAACCTATTCCTAATGTAAATAGATCCATTGGAATGTTATATGCTTTTAAAACTTGCCTATAAGAAATGAAGAGATAATTCATGAAATAATATTTGTTATTGATTAAATATATATTTATAATTGATAACTTACTCGCAATAAAGTACGGAAAACATTGATAGCAATAATAATGAACTTATAATTAACCATACGTGTATAGCTTTGTAAAATTTATATTTATACAAGATAATAAGTATAACGGTCATGCATACTATGATGCTCATGAGTATTAAGGAATTGGCAAATGCCTGCCATGCTTTTGTACTTGTATCGGAGCTATCTTCATGAAATGGAGTATAAACTCTGTAAAATAGAAATTATTAAATCAATTGATATTTAAAGAAAAATTTAATATTAAAATATAATTATGAATGGATTTTATATCACTTACAGATACATCCCCTTAGTCGTATAGAAATTAACAGAACTGATTGTAGCCACTACAACTAGCATACAAAGGGAAACAGGTACAAACAGTTTAATGACATGTGCAGCTCCATATTTTAATTCCTCTTCCTCTTCATCTCTGTAATGTCTTTGTCTTTGTTGATTAGCAGAACCTGATGTACTTCTTCTACTAGAACCACTTACATTCGATGTACCTCCTACCTCTACCTGTACCTCAGGAAGTCCATTTCCTAACTAAAAATAACAATCAATAATATTATAAATTAAATGAATAATTTATAGAAACTTTAAATGTTTACCTCTTCGTTTCCTACTCTTGATCGTCTCTTTCGTCGTTCATTGACCAAACTTAGGTCATCTGAACGAGACTCTGCAACGTGACCGTCCATCAGGCTTGTGTACTCGTCTACCGAATCGTAATCACTCTCAGACATTCATCAAAATCTATTATTCTAAATAAATACAAATAAAGACTTGTGATTGATTACTATTTCTTTCTATATAATAGTTTTCCTTTTTTTTATTTCTTTTTTTTTTTTTTTCGTGTTTTTTTTGTGACCTTATACCTTTGACGTGTGCAGAGAAAGCTAAAAATTCCACGAATGAATCACTAATGCTCCGAGTTGCTCCAAAATAAAAATATTTTTTCTCGATATAGTTAAGCTTGAAAATAGGTGATTTTATGAAACACACAATGACGGTGTACGCGATACGCTTTAGTTTACACCTACTTTATATCTCGACTCTCATTCATCGCTAATATATAACTATTAATTAATAACGTCATCTTACGTTTTTCTTATAATTTTATCACTTTATCAGCAAATTTTTTTTCATCGACATTAACACTCGAAAGTATACTCATCCATAAGCTCACGTTGATTTTTTTTTCTTTGTTTCTTTTCTTTTCTTCTTTTTTTTTTTTTTTTTTATTTTTTTATTGACACGATAGAGATACAAAAACTTAAGCAACGATGACAATGGCTGACGTTAAACGGTGAACTGCAACAACGCCTCTGTTGGTTATATTATGAACTATTTTGTTATACTTTTTTATCGACAAAGCTCATTTATCTACGATCGATAATTTAAAAGGGATTTAAAGAAAAAAAGCCCTCGAAATTTTGAATTATTCATATAACAAAAATTTTAATAGATTTTAGAGATTAAAAAAAAAACAAAAAAGTCCATATACCTTTATAAATAATTTTGATAATAAAAAATCGTAAAAGAAACTATAAGTATCTTTATGCCATCGTACTTGTTGCAAGTTCACGTCTTATATAATACAAAAGATCACGATTTAAGATTATTTTTAATAAAAACAGTTTATAATAAATGTAAAAATTATAAAGATGTATACATTCCTATTAAGTATCTTAATGTCCTTATAATAGATAATAAATTTTGATCCTTTTATTGATAACAAGCTGGTCCTATTTCGATAGAGAAAATCTGATCAGGTAGTCCAATATCTCGCAGAGCTATGTCTATTATAGGAAGTCTTACTGGTTTATCCGAATTGTATGAAACAATAGTTTGACTCCAATAATTATGACGTAACTAGATAAAAATATGAATTATTTTATATTGATATGTAAATTAATAAAATAAATTAATTATATATATATATAATTGTTTGATAAAGTTAATTATTAAAAACTAATACGTACTCTGCATTCGTCTATGATCATATCATATCGCAAACGTTGATTACCACGTGGCATTATTTCAACATCATTCCAAGCAAGAAGTTTCATACTTCTTCTATAACTCTTCCTTTCAGAATCAAAATATGCTACACTATTTTTGCAATGATAAGTTATATTCTGTTGGGCATGTTTCGAAAGCAATTGCAAGAAACTTATTTGATTGCTGTCTGCTTTATACATGATCTAATAATAATAATAATAATAATAATAATAATAATAATAATAATAATAATAATAATAATAATAATAATAGTAATATATTTAAGATATATAATGATTAATAATGAAATATATTACCTTTGCATTTCCTATTTCACTCAACCAAACTTCTTGTTGTTCACCGATATAATTGGTCTCTCCTGTACGAGATGGATTTGGTAAAATACAAGTTGCATGTTTCTCAGAATCACAATAAACTAAAATTGCATCTCGTGTGTCACCTTCATTCGGATCAATCCAATATTCTCCTAAAAAATATATATATATATACTCTTGTAAAATATATCTCTTTGTATATATACGTATGTATGAACTTAGTACATATATGTATATCTCCAATAAATTCTTACCAGATATCTTTTCTGGATAGGCAACAAACAAATCTCTGCAAGTTTTAGCTGGCGAATTTTTCTGTCCATCTGGTTTAACTAATTTTTGAAATGACGATTTTAATTGCTCATATGCCTTTAATACAAGATTTTTACGTTCCTCTTCCGTAATATCTTTTCCAAATAATCTTGTTGGTTCGTCGCCTATTAATGGATCCGGTCCTTTTGTTTGACTTTGTCCTATAAATAAATAACTTATATCAAATTGTTATATATTAAAATTTTGTTCTTTTCAATTTGTACTATTCCATATTTTTATTACTATCGCATATTTTTACGTATAACATGAAAAGATTGAGTTTTAATTTGAAAAGTAAATATTATATGATACCTAAGAAAGCTGCTAACGAGGTTACGTCATATCCTAATCCAAGTTCTCCAGGAGGTCCAGGTGGTCCTGGTGGACCAGGTGGACCTGGTAATCCATGCCGACCTTCTTCTCCAGGAGGACCTCTTGGTCCTGGATTACCAGTAATCCCAATAATTCCAGGATTTCCATCTCTACCAGGACTTCCTCTAATACCAGTCTCTCCGTCTTTTCCTGGTAAACCAGGCATTCCTGGCATACCTTTATCTCCAGGAATACCTGGTGATCCAGGTAAACCTTGTAAACCATTGAATCCACGATGTCCTTTAGCACCTTTCGCACCTTCCTCACCACGTTCACCTTTTGCACCTTGTATACCCGTTGGACCAGGCTTTCCTCTAGCACCCTAACGATAATTATTTATTCAAGAAATTTTTTCTCTAAATTTATATTTTATTAACAAAATATAATGATAAACATGTTATATCAAAGATATAAAATAAATATACCTGTTGTCCTTCTACACCTTGTGGTCCTGTTTCTCCTTTTGGACCACGTTCTCCTATAGGACCGGATAATCCAGCATTACCCGGAGGTCCCTATATATTATTATACAAATTGATCAATCCATTGAGAAACTTTGACAAATAAATTAATCAAAATTCGATTAGAACTTACTGGTATACCAGGAGGTCCAATTGGCCCTTCTATTCCAATAGCACCTGGTGGTCCTTTGTCACCAGGCCGACCACTTATTCCAGGTGGACCTGGTTTACCAGAAGGCCCTTCAGGACCTTGTTCACCGATAGGACCAGGAGGTCCAATTGAACCCGTTAATCCTGGTGGTCCAGGTGGTCCTTCTACTCCTGGTTTTCCTGGTAAGCCTGTTTCACCCTAACGATATATAATAATATAATTACATGTTAATGAATATAATGAAATAAATATAAATATTATTGAAATAATATTCTTACTGTAGCTCCGCGTATTCCTCTAGCACCTATTAGTCCCGTTGGACCAGGAAGTCCTGGCAAACCACGTTCTCCTGGTAAACCTTGCAGTCCTTGTGATCCTATAAAACCTGGTGGACCTTGTGCTCCACTTTCACCTTTAATTCCGTCTGCACCAGGAATACCAGGATTTCCCATAGAACCAGGATTCCCTGGTCTTCCTGTATCTCCAGCATTACCTTTAATACCAGGCAATCCAGGTGGTCCTGTAGGACCAGCTAGGCCAGGCAGTCCCTAAAATAAATCAGATATCAATCGAATTGATATTTATATTTATATGGCAAAAGAAAATAAAAATAAAAAAGAAAACATCAAATATTTACGGGTTGTCCGGTTATGCCTGCTGGCCCAGGGGGGCCTATAGAGCCTATTTCTCCTCTAGGACCAGGTTCTCCTCGTATTCCTTTTGCACCAGTCAGGCCTGTTAAACCTGGTGGTCCTACTTCACCTGGACTACCTGTTAATAAATATGATGAATAATATATGTCTCATTTATTTTATAATATTTGACGTAAAATGTTTTATTACCAGGCAATCCTGAATTCCCTTGATCTCCTTTCGAGCCTGGATAACCACGATCTCCTTTTAACCCTGGAAGTCCAATAAGTCCTTGCGGTCCTGGAAATCCTTGCAATCCCTGTAAACCTTGTGGTCCTCTTTCTCCTTGCGCACCCGGAGCTCCTGTCTCACCTGGCGGACCTGGCAAACCTGTATCTCCTCTTTCAGCTGATTCTCCAGGAAGCCCTGGAGGACCAACTAGCCCTTGCGGGCCCCGTTCTCCAATACGACCCGACGGTCCTTCAGGTCCAACTGGACCCATCATTCCTCTTTCACCCTTCTGTCCAGATTCTCCAGGTAAGCCACGTATTCCAGGTAAACCCACTAATCCTGATGGACCAGGATGTCCCATATCTCCTTTAATCCCAGGAAATCCAGGAAGTCCGTCGACACCTTGAACGCCTGGTTCTCCTCTAGGCCCTGTCAATCCTGGTGCTCCAATTAGTCCCCTTTCACCGGGAAAACCACGCTCGCCTCTATTTCCAGAAGAACCCGTGGGACCAGGAGGTCCTTGAACCCCCATTTCACCATCTTTACCTGGTATTCCAGGATTGCCAGCAACTCCAGGAATACCCTATGTAAAATAAAATATTTATTATTATTTTGATTAGATTGATTAGATTAATAATTATACCGTAATTAAAAAAATACTACAATATTAACCTGAAAACCTCTAGGCCCTGTTAATCCCTGAGATCCTCTTTCCCCAGTACTACCAGGTGGTCCTGGTGGGCCTTGTAATCCTGGAGAGCCTTCTTTACCTGCGTCACCTCTAGGCCCGGGTGGCCCAGGATTACCAGGCTCACCATCTTTGCCAGCTTCACCTGGAAAGCCTTTCTCTCCTGGAGAACCTAATGGTCCAGGTAAACCTTGTGGTCCTTGTGGACCTTGTTCGCCAGGTTTCCCATCTGCACCTTGAATTCCACGTTCTCCTACATTACCTGGTTTACCAGGTGAACCAGGACGACCTATTACACCGCGTGCACCCTGTTACATTAAAAATCTGTTACTCTTCGTGTTACATATAAATCTGCTTTTTCATTATATATATATATGTACGTACGTACATATGTACATCTATGTACGTACTTGTATTCCGGGAGATCCCGGACGACCTGGATCTCCCATTGCTCCTTTAAGACCTATAGAACCAATGGGTCCACGATCACCAGATGGACCTAAAATAAATATATTAATAATATAAATATTAAATCCAAGTTATCTCTTATAAAGAAATATTATATTGGTACAACTTTAACAATAAACCTTTAGGGCCCATAGGACCATCGATTCCGGGCAAACCACGTATTCCTGGCATGCCACGTTCACCAGGTAATCCAGGTGCTCCTATCGGGCCATGTAATCCTCTCTTTCCTCTTTTTCCTTCGGGACCAGGTGGTCCTGGAAAGCCACGTGGACCAGGTGCTCCTTGATCTCCTTTTGTTCCAGCATCACCTTTAAAGCCTCTTTCACCAGGTAGTCCCTAAATGTTTTTTTTTTACAATATAAAATTATATACAATACAATCAATTAAATGTATTTATAATAAATAAACAAGTTTACTTACAGGCATTCCTTTAACTCCTGGTAAACCAGGATTACCTGGTATACCAGGCTGTCCACGAGATCCAGGAAAACCAGGTAAACCAACTGAGCCAGGTGTTCCTGGACTTCCTTTTTCACCAGATATCCCATCTTTTCCTTGTAAACCTTGCGGACCAGATTCTCCAGGCTGTCCTGGGCGTCCTGCTTCGCCTGTTTGAAAATATTTATGTGAAATATAAAATTTTATTAAAATAAATGAAAAATCGTACATACCACGTGGACCCTGTAAGCCTTGACTTCCTTTTGGACCTTGAGCTCCTTGATCTCCTTTAAATCCAGGATTACCTGGGAATCCAGGTGGACCGGGTTTACCTAAAGCACCCTGTAATATTGTATAGATCAAAGCATATAAAAAAAGGTGCTGTATATATTAAAATTTATATTAAACGGTTCATTATAGATTACTTACAGATTGACCTGGTGGTCCAGGAAGACCATCGATTCCTCTTATTCCAGGTGGACCCGATAATCCTTCCCTGCCTCTTTCTCCGCGTTGACCAACAGGTCCCTGAATATATGTATATGTATATAATATGATCCTACTTATATGTTAAAATATTATCCTCATTATTTTATTTGATATTTACCACTGGTCCTATAGGTCCCATTGGACCAGGTGCTCCTGTAGATCCTTTTTCTCCAGATATACCTTGCTCACCTTTAGCACCATCTAATCCCGGAAAGCCACGATGTCCTTTTACACCTGGTATACCAGGCATTCCAGAAAGTCCTCTTGGACCTACTGGACCTGGTGATCCTGGTGGACCTATTTCTCCATTCTCACCACCTTCACCCTAAACGTATTTACATAAATTAATGTATATATATGATTCACTTTGAAAATAACTTTGATAACTAATATTCGACTTACATCCCTTCCTGGCAATCCTGGCAAACCTCGTGGACCAGGAGCTCCTGGTGCACCTGGTAATCCTGGTTCTCCAGGTTCTCCACGAAGACCTTGAAAACCTTGTGGACCAGGTGAACCTGCTGGTCCTAAAATAAAATAAAAATATATACTTTTTCTAATGTTAATTGAAGATTTGTACAAAAAAAAAAAAAAAAAAAAAATTGAATATATGAGAATGTAATTTCTATTACCTGCAGGTCCTCGGGGACCAATAGGACCTACATTAGTTTGAATATAATTTGGAATATATGCAGCATCCGATGGACCTTTATCCTCACTCGCTTGAGATAATGCAAGTTGTTGATAGTACATTGACACCTTCAAAATGATATCGATCATGATATCTTCTGCAAAATAATATCAATAATTATTAAATACGATTATGTTACATCGGGTAAAGGCCCAGGTGGTCCAGGTGGTCCAGGAATTCCAGGTGTACCCGGTTGTCCAGGAAAGCCTACGTCGCCTGGTCTTCCACTATCGCCTGGACGTCCAGGTTGTCCCTGTTGTTAAAATCCGTCTTAAAAAATATCGTTAAATAAGAATTTCATATACGTTAGAGAAATGAACTCTGTATATAAATACATAGATCGTATATTTTAAAATGATATCCATTAGATTACTCACACGTGGTCCAGTTATTGCCACGGAACTTATGTGATTACTTTCCCCGGGAATAATTTCCTTCGCTAACTATTAAATGAAATATATTCATTATAGTTTTTTTTTTTTTTTTTTTTTTTTTTTATTGACAAACTATTAACGTTAGAAGATTGTTTTAACGATCAGTTATGAAAAAAAAAAAAAAAAAAAAAAAAAAAAACAAATATCTCTTTTTTTCCACTTACTGAATTATAATTATTATAGGTTTCCATTGTCGAATGCAAATCTTCTTGATCGAATAATCGTGTTGTTGTTTGGGACGCAGGTATATCGGTAGGTAATTCTGATCTATATGACAAGGTCGATTCGATCATTTCTCTTCTACGTTCTGCAATTAATAAAATGAAATTTAAATACCGTACTTATTTAATTAATTGTACAATTATTATGAAATATTACATACCCGAATTATTGGTATTTGTTGGGGGGATAGATGACAATGATAATGGCGATGTTGCTGAATAGAAACAAACGCGTTAATGATATTAAAATCGGAAGACAAATAATTTTATTATTTAATCCCCTTAATTTGTGCGTGTATATGTGTATATATAAAAAAAAAGAAAGGAAGATAAACATAAAAAAAATAATATCTACTCTCCCAGTATTTAGTATTAATTTCTTCGACTTAATTAATAGTATTGGTATATGTATATCTAAGATCCAAAACGGAAATTGTATTAAATTGCTTATGAATTAATAGGACAGAATAAAAATATTAATTGCTTTTTATCAATTCGAACGATTAAATTAATTGTTTTATATGCCGCGAATTAAAGAGTGCGATATATCCTATTAAAAGACATCCGGTAACGTATGGGATACCAATATCCCGCTTTATAATAATTTTCTTGGAATTTTTTCATTATTAATTTGAATAAAATAAATGATCATAGGTGAATATCCATAAAAAAAAAAAAAAAAATAAATAAAAGAATTATAATAACTATAATGATATTAAATTGAGAAAGGATCGGTTATAAATGATTTTTTGTTCAGCGTAATAAAATTAATATGATTTGAAAAGTATTTGGAAGGAAATAAAAAGGGGAGGAAAAAAAAAGAGGAAGAAGAAAAAAACATTATTAATCTAATATAAAATTATCCTTCCCTTTTTAAATTCAATTAAATTTTTCCCCATTAAAATAACTCACCATTTTTATCCTCATAGTCCTCATAATTATCATAGTAATCGTATTCGGTATAATCACTGTTAACTGGTTTCTGAGATTGGACCTGCCTAAGTCGATGTTTCCTTTGCTTCGTTTTAACCGAATATATTTGGGGTAGAAATAAAAATTGTAAAATCAAAAGGCCAATGGCCAAATTGAGGTACCCTCGTTTCATCGAGGTGTCCTCTTTTATCGTTGGAAATATCAAAGAAATAATAGAAAAGAAGATAGAAGAAAAATATGAAGAAGAAAAAAAAGAAAAGGTGGAAGAAGAAGAAGAAGAAGAAGAAGAACAAGAAGAAGAAATAAAGCGAAGAACTCGTTCGAGATCCCTAGAATGGAGACTCTCGGCTCTGTTACGATGCTGATGGCGAACTAGACTCGTGACAGCCGTGTTGTCTCACATATCTATTTAGCAGATGCTCTCGGTAATAACTTAAGGGAGGTCATCATCCTCTAGTTTACAAGATGTAAGACGGTGTAACTCATACCGTCATCACCATAGTCGCTCCCTCCTTTTTTTCTTTTTCTTCTCCTTTTTCTTCTTCTTCTTCTTCTTCCGCATCCCCCGAGCTCATTCCTACATTTCAGTTCTCTTTACTATTACTTCTCTTCCTTGTTCTCTTTCCTTCTCCTACTCTTAGTCAATATATATATATATATATATATATATATATATATATATATATATATATGTATATAAAATGATACGTTTGAACGCTTAATTATGACCAATGATAAGAGGGTAGAAAATGACGTGGGTGAAACTGTAATGGTTTTGACAATGCGACCACTTCAATCGGATCTTGAAAATTCTCGTTTCTTCTTGATACATCTTCTTGATACAATTTTTACTTTCTATCTTTTTTTCTCTTTTTTCTCTTTCCCTTTTTCTTTCTTAATAAATAAGACAATCTCGTACTGGGTCACAATTAAATATCAATATGATTTCTAATTGTCATAAAATATTGTCTCTTTCTATTTTAAATGTTTACTTATTTATATACATTCAATTTAATCCCTTAAAATTAACTCTTTTTTTCTTTTAATAAATAAGCAATTCTTCTTCTTCTTCTTCTTCTTCTTCTTCTTCTTCTTCTTTCTTTCCTTTTTTTTTTTGTCTTGTTCATTGAAAGTCACTTTAGAGTTTAATTCTAAATAGATGCACTTAAAAAGTAAATGCACTTTTATTATTTGCCTGATGACTTCATACGTCCTTGCTTTAAATGCAGATTTCAATCCAGAGCTAATCATAAGTAAGTCAAGCATGACCCAGTTTGCGCCTTGCGTTCTCCTTCCTCATTTTTATTAGACGGTGACATCTATACAGTACCGATAGACCAAGAGAAACGTCGTTTACATTTAATAACTTTATTAAATGACAATCATCATTTTGCCCGCATTCCACAAAGAGGCACGATCTTACTTTATAAAAGGCGATAACTGTAATAAACCACATTGACTTCTGTGTTCCTATTTTTCTTAGTTATAAAACCCTTATAACATAAATCGGAGTTGTTATACACCGTCTTTCTAATAAGACAATTGTGTAACGAAGAGAAATATAATCGCCCATGGATATTCTTTTATTACTTTTCCAAGAGATAATATTAATAAATTTTTCTCTTAAAAGATTCTTTTGATTATTTTCTATCATTTTGTGATCTCCATTGTAATAATATATATATATATATATTTTGTTTTGTTTCTTTAATCCTTCATACGATTTAAATTATATCTTTTAACATAACACTATTATTTAATCAATTATTCCATTTTTTTTTTTTATATATATATATTTATCTTCAACTTCACTTTGTTATATTTATTATTAATATTATTATTTTATTTATTATTAATATTATATCTATTATTAATATTATTGTTTTATTCTTATGATTTAAGTTATAATATTTTTATTATAATTATTTTAAAATCATTTAAATATATATATATATATATATTTTTTATAAATAAATAAAATTTTATTATTCAATTAATTATTCAATTTTTTACTTTTATCTTTGGCCTCTTAGATAGAAAATTTGAAAATTAATAAATTTTCTTAAAAAAAAAAGAAAAAAAAGATAAAAGAACATTTCTATTTAATGACTTTATACTCCAACGTTTATGTTAATACTATGTCATCTAACAAGAGTATTGCATCAGAGATTGCTTGCGAGATGGCTGCATCAGATGTGTACCCTGATGAAAAGCACAGATTTTATCGGTCTAAATATTACCGATCTTACATCACATCTTGTTGCTTTAGTAATTATATCTAATGCATATATATATATATGTATATATATGTATATATATATATATTTTAATGTATTGATATTATTGATAATACATTATTATTACATAAATATATTACACAATTCTTAATTCGTTTTAATATAATCAATTTATTTGTCAAAAAAAAATTTCAACTTATACATACACCACATCAGATGTTCTCATCTCTTTCTCTCCCTCTCTCTCTCTCTCTCTCTCTCTCTCTCTCTCTCTCTCTCTCTCTCTCTCTCTCTCTCTCTCTCTCTCTCTCTCTCTCTCTCTCTCTCTCTCTCTCTCTCTCTCTCTCTCTGCTTATATTGTAATATTTTATAATTTGATAACACATTCACGCTGATATCACTATCAACAAAATAATGTCATATATTATTTGTACTCAATACTGAATCAATCAATCAAATAGAGAAACATGCTTATATTATTGTTATATGAAAGTTACATCATTTTTCATATAAGAGAAAAAGATAAAAAGAAAACAAGGATACCAACAAAATAGATCATTAAACGGAACGTATTTATATAAAAAAAAAAAAAAAAAAAAAAAAAAAAAAAAAAAAAAAATCTAACTTCTCATCAATGAGCATGAAGATATGATACAATGAACTGTAACAATTTTATCTTCTTTTTCTTTTCTTTTTTTTTTCTTTTTCTTTTTCTTTTTCTTTTTCTTTTCTTTTCTTTTGTTCATACACAACCCATCACCTTAATTTCTTTTTTCCAAGTTAGAAATTATAAATTATTGCCTTACGTGAAACACACGTCGTTCGTCGCGCGTTAAATTTGTAAAAAAATATTATCGTGATAGGACACCCAAAGTGATTTTGTTCGGCAATCCTTCAAGTATTAATGCGTCACAATCAAAGTTTGATTAAATCTGCATTATAAATTTATCTTAATACAACGAAATAATGATAATTAATCTTCATGATTTCATTAGAGATATCATGATACCTAATCTATAAATTCCAAGTCATATTCAACGCCGTCTGCATATATATATATATATATATATATATATATATATATATATATGTATAATATTTTTAATCGAATATGCGTTGCCTTATAGAATATTGTTACCTTAAATAAAATCGTAGTATGTTGAAAAAAAAGGAAACAAAAAAAAAATAAGAAAAAAAAAAGGTAGAAGAGAATAAAGATCTAGTCTATGTAAAAAAAAAAGAAAAAAAAAAAAAATCTCTTGGAAACTAATTAATATGCGTAGGAAACGTTGTTAAATCGAGAGTTAAAACTTTACTTTCCAAACATTCTCCAACCTGAAATAAAAAATATAAAATGAAATATTAAATATGTTATGATTAAAATTACAATGTTTATAAGTTAGTTTTAATTTTTCGACTTTTTTTTTCTCTCTCGCTCTCTTTTTTTTTTTATACTATGCTTGCTTAAAATGACTATTACATAGTAATCTTCATAAGAAATGTAATATGCAATTTATAAAATTGATGCATATATATATATATATATATACATCATGTAAATAAATATCATGTAAATAAATAAATAAATATTGTTAATTAGGGAATTATAATGAAAACTTACATCTGGACAGATCCCTATAAGCGCATCTGCATGCGAATAAAATTCTTCTTTTAACGATATAACAATAGTTTGTAAAGAGCTAGTTTTATCCCGAATGTAACTAGCTACTTTTCCTATATTGGTGTTATCTAAGGCTGCATCGATTTCATCCAAAACGAAGAAAGGTGCTGGCTGAAAGCTAGTGGGGGAGGAAAAAAAAAAAGATCAAAGAAAAAAATTAAAAAGAAAAAATAAGAATAAAATTAAAAATAAAAATAAAAATAAAAGATTTATAAATATTCTTATTAAGTATTCTAATAAGTATAATAAAAATTTTTAATAGGATTACCTATGAATTGCAAATAACAAAGCCAATGCAGCTACAGTTTTCTCTCCTCCGGAGAGATTGGACATAGGTTGAAATCGTTTACCAGGTGCCACGCAATTGTAATTAATTCCATCGAGATAAGGCTCCTCTGGATTTTCTGGTCCAAGGAATGCTTGAGCCGATTGATTTTTTGCTAAACTCTATAATGATTTTAAGTAACAATACAAAAATCATTTGATGAAACCAACAATTCAATTCTACATATATATATATATATATAAATAAATAAATAAATAAATAAATAAATAATAATATAATAATTTTAATATTAACATTTATTATTATTATTTGTTTTTTACTTTTGTATATTTTATTAATTAAATATTTATTATTAATTTTAAACATTAACAAACCTTATAAATAGGATCTATTTCATTAGCTACATGTTCAAAGCACGCCATGAATCTATCATGTCGTTCTTTTTTCACTTTTTCAAATTGAGTTTTTGCCTTTTTTGCTTTTTTACGTGACTGTTCAAATTCCTCGTTCGTTTCTTGTAATTTTTCCTTAGCAAGATACAATTTTTGTATAGCCTAAAAAAAAAAAAGAAAAACATATAAATATATTTTGATATTTTCCATTTAATTGTATCATATATTTATACGTTTCACCTTCATATTAGGGGCTTGTATTCGTTGAATTGTATTTTGCAAATCATTAATTGTCCTTGTCAATTTATCCGTAGTTTTTTTCGTATCCTCCTCTTCGATATCTTTCAAATTTTCTGGTAAAAGTGCATAATCAATAGTAATACGTCTTTCACGTTCATATTGTTGCTGTGTATTTAATGATGAATCAGTGACTGTTTCACTGGCATTAGTCGTACTAGTTTCTCCAGCAATATCTTCCATATTTCCATGAAGCATTGGAATTGCAATGTCTTCCATCTTAATAGAATCAATGAATATTATTAATATATATATCAATATTAATCAATATTAATATATATATATATATATATATATGAACTATCAGAAATGACATATTATCTATAAATAAAAAAAAAAAAAAAAAAAAAAAAAAAAGATTGATACAATTACGAACCTTGCATTGCATTAAAACCGCATGACGTTCTGCCTTCTTCTGTTCTATTTTTGCTTCAATAGAATTCAATTGCTTTTGCGCTGATTGAATATCTTTCGCAATGGTACCGACTTCACGTCGAGCTTTACCTATCTCATCCTCTTTCTGATCGACCTCCATTTTCTTAGCATTGCGCGCCGATTTAAGCTGTTCCATTTGTGTCTCATCGTGATCTATTTCAGCCTTTTGATTAGATTCCGTTTGTCTGGCAGATTCTAATTTATCTTCGGCATCCTGAACTGCACGTTCCCATCTCAAAACATTGCCTGAATTATATTCATATATTAATATTCATATATATATATATATATTTTTTTTTCTTTTCTTTTTTTTTCTCCCCCATATTACAAACAAAAATGCATACTTTCTGTATCACGTTGTTTCTCAAAATCTAATTGATTGTATATACGATTACATTGATTCTCAAATTCCATTCGTTTCTTCGCCCTTTCCTGCTGCGACCTATTATAAAAAAAAAGAAAAAAAAAAAAAAAAAAAAAAAAGAAAAGAAAAAAAAAAGAAAATATAATAACATTATTTAATTATATTATTAAAGTATATATATATGTGTATATATATATATATATATATATATATTACATATTATAATATTGTATTTATATGTATATATAAAAACCTTAATTCTCTTTCCTCATACTGACGTATGTTAGAAACACCAATTTGTTCACAAAAGCTTGCAAATACATCATCCTCAACGTTATTCATTTTTTCTTTAATATTTTGTATTTCTTGATCTCTTTCAGCCATTGTCTTTTCAATTGCAGCTATTGTAGGCTGTGTAATGAAATAAATACATATATATACATATACATATACATATACATATACATATATATACATCTATAATATTTATTAAAAAAAAAAAAAAGAAAAAAAAACTAATAAAAAAGATTAATTTGGGATTGTTACTTACGCCAAACATATTTAGATCACTTTGTAAACTTTCCAATTCTGATTCGTGTTCGGCAATTTGTTTTTTCTATAAAACAAAAATTATGTAATAAATAAAAACAAAAAGATATCTATATATATATATATATGTATATATATATACACTTACATATATATAAATATTAAATGTAATAATACTCACAGTCGCCGTCAAATCACTTTTGTTATATTTTAAGCGAGTTTCGAGGCCACGAATTTGTGATTCGACGGTATTTAATTCGGATTCTTTGCGAGACTTCTTTAATGATTCTCTTAGTTCCTCTGTTAATTTTTCCTATAATAAAATGTACATATAAGATCTTATAATGTTAAATTACACACACACACACACACACACACACAAAACATTGATAAAGTGTAACAATACTTTTTGTGCTTTTAATTGCGACATCTGTTTCTCATCCCATCTCTTTGCTTTCTTAGCTAAATCGAGACTACCACCAGAAATTATTCCAGCTTTTTGATAAAATGTTCCATCTAATGCAACGCACTAGAAATAAATCAAATAATTTCTTTATATCATTATATCATATAAAAAGTATGTCTATGTAAACAATATAATATATTTACATCATATCTGGCCTTTTTGTCCATTTCATAAGCAACCTTATTAGCATCTTCAGGAGTTTCACAAACAAGAGCATTATTCGTAGCAAATAATACAGCTCTGTCAATATCCTTTGGTGAAAAATGTAATACGTCATACAAAAGTTTCACATTTTTAGGTTCCTGAATATTTCTAAAATTATTATTAATGTATTAATATTAAATGATTGTTTCTAATATTGCAAATTAATTTAATAAAAAAATTCATTACCTTAGTCGTTCCTTCAAAGGTTTAGCTTGAATATAATCAAGTGGTAAAAATGTTTCTGGTTCCAAATATTGTTCTTTGAGATATTGAATACATTGTCTGGCAGTTTTTTCAGTATCAACAACGATAGCTTCCATATATTTACCAAGAACCTTTGTAATGGCAACATTGTAACGTTTATGAATCGGCTCGCACATATTATACATACGGTCATACTGCAAAAAAAAAAAAAAAAAAAAAAAAAAAAAAAAGAAAAAATTAGGTTTCCACAATAGAAGTATCATTTTGTTGAATATACTAAAAAAAAAAAAAAAACAAAAAAAAATTGTTTTCATACCACTCCAGGAAATAAACGTTTAAAGTTTTCCACAATTTCAGTCTTCTTCTTAGTTCTGGACACTTCGTGTTTGTCAACCTTTGCATCACCAAGTTGTTCCGAAATACTTTCCAATTCTCTTTGCAAATTTTGTATTTTATCCTTAGATGTACCAACGTCCGATTGTAAATCAGCCCTAAGCTTCTTTTGATCTTCCAATGCAGCTTCGGACGTTCTTATGTGTTCTTCTAATTTTTCTACTCTTTTCATAGCTTCATCTCGCATATGACCTTTTTGCTTATGTTTATTCTCTATTTCAGTTTTCTTTCTACCCTCATTATCGAGCCTATCTTGATCAGACTTTTGTTCTCGATTAATGGAATCAAGAAGTTGTAAATATCTTGCTGATTGCTTGCCCGCTTCTTCCTTCAAACGATTATATTCGCGAACCTAAAAATATCAATCAGATTTTGTTTTTTCTTTTTTTAAGTTATATTTATTTTTTTTTTTTTTTTTTTTTTTTTTATATATAAAAAGTATATGTAAATACTTGTTCATCCTCAAGCTGCACATCCCTTCCCTGTAACTGAGACTGTCCAGCTATACTTGCTTCATAAGCAGCTTTGGCTTCTTCGACCTGTCGAAGTTCTTCTTGGAGTTCATGTATGTCCTTTTTATGAGCCTCATCGGCGATACGTGCCTGTGCCAATGATTTTCTAGCTGATTCGACTTTTTTCTGCATATGTGCTACACGTTCCTTCGCTTTAATAAATGTTGGTCTTTTTTTTGTAATCTCTACTTCAACTTCCCTAATGTCCTGTTCTATTTTTGCCAAATCACGACCCAATTTGCCAGCTTCCTTTTTCTTCTCTTTCAAAAGTTCCTCCGCCTTTTCCTTCTTCTTTTCAATCTTTTCTATCTCATGTTGTTTCTTTTTCTGTGCTACTTCCAAATTTTCAATACTTTTTTCATTATGAAAAAGACGAAATAATTGCAGCTCAACTTGCTTCTCTATCTAAATATCGTAGAATCAATAATTAATTAAAAATGATAAATAATATTTAATTAATAATATATAATAAAAATTAACATACATATTCCTCCTTAAGACGTTGATATTTTTCTGCTTCTTCCTTTTCCAATTTAGCCTCTTTTCTTTCTGCAGCAATGCCTTTCTTTTTTTGATATGAAAATTGAGTTTCCTCTTCGGCTTTTAACATTTCTGTTCGCAATCTAAAAAAAAAAAAAAAAAAAAAAAATATAAATTCACATTGATTAATATTATGCATTCCAAGACAAATGAAAAATATAATAATTAATTATTAAAGTAATCATAGACTTTACCTTTCATATTCTGCCTTTAAGGCACCAGAATTACTAATTTCTTCAAATAATGCAGTACGTTCCTTTGGATTTTTCATAGCTATTGATTCAACGGCACCTTGAAACACTAAAAAGTTTTTAGCTTTTACATTAATTCCTAATTGTTCCAATTCATTCAGATAAACTTGACTTGTGACGACCTATTATAAAAAGAAAATAATAAATCAGAACTCTATATTCTAATTAAATAAGAATGATTTATTATAAACGTTTTTTTTTCCTTTCTTGTTTCTTTTTCTATTTAATTTATCTTAGCTTATTGATATTTCTCACATTATTATTAATTCTATGCTCAGAAGAAGATCCTTGAACGGAACGCATGAAACTCTTCTCATTACCATCTTCTAATTCAAATACTGCTGTTACAGATGCACTATAACATAAACGTGCAATTAATTATTATAACAATGAAAAAAAAAATATATATATATATACAGTAAATGTTATTATAAATTATTAATGAAAATAAATTTACCTTCTTGCTACTGGCATTCCTATTGAAGCACCATGGATAAGTTCACTAAATCTTTTAACCCGTAAACTGCTAGTCTTTTCTCCCATAACAAAACTAATTGCATCCATAAAATTGGATTTACCTTGAAGTCAATAAAATATATCAAATATCGTCGTACAGCTGGGTCTATTGTCATACATAATAAAAATGTTGATATACAAAATCATAACCTACCGGATCCATTTGGTCCGACAACTGCAGTAAACGATTTCAATGGACCAATGATAAGCTTTCCTTTATACGATTTAAAGTTTTCTACTTCAATATGTTTTAAAAACGCAGGCATTTTAAAAATTATTAAAATAAATTATATGTATCATCAAAAGAGTTCAATTGGCGCCACAAAATGTTCAACACAAGCGAACATTGTTCATCAATCTGAATCAGTCCTGCCAACTTTTTTTAAATCATAATACGATGATGCTTGATAATTATATAAAAACGTTATAAAAGATAATAGTAATTATATTGAAATTATATATATATATATATATATATATACAATTTCGTATAAAGATAATAATTTATATAATTATATTCTGATTTATTTCCATCATATATTATATTAATACATACAATTGAGTCAACGTGCAATATATATTATTATATTATTATTCTTGATATACTTGTTGATTCATTGATCAAAAAAAAAAAAAAAAAAAAAAAGAATAAAAATAAAAATAAAAATAAAAATAAAAAAAAAAGTTCTCAGAACTCACATTAACCTTAAAATTATCAATATTCACAGATAATAAACATTTTATTATATATAAATAATATATGTTTCATATTGTTTTTTATTCTATCAAATGTTTCAAACAAATATATTAACAGAAAATTTTATAAATAATAAAAGATATGTTTTTTATCTATGGCAAATTATAATAACAAGTGTGTAGATGTTGGGAAAAAACAAACAAAAAAAAAATAACCAACTAAGCTAGTAAGAATATTACTATATATATATATATATATATATATATATATATATATATATATATGAATAAAAGAAACTTTTCATAGTTTTTAAACTTTAATATGTTCGGCTAAAGAGCAAGAAAGTCCTGTATTATCTGGCTCAACATTAAGTTCTTTTACAATTCCATCCTCAACGACCATTGAATAACGTTTGCTTCGTTTTCCACCTAAGACTGGTAAATCAACAGATAGTTCTAAAGCATCAGCAAAGGCACCATTTGGATCTGCCAGCATTCGTACCTATAAATTAGAAAATAATAAATCAAATATAACATGCATATATATATATATAAAATAATTTATAAATAAATATAAAAAGCATAGGAAATTAGATTTAAGTCATTGTATACCTTTCCTGATGTGCCTTGTTCCTTACCCCAGGCAGCCATAACAAATGCATCATTTACACTGACACAGTAAATATCATTGATTCCCTTACTTTTTAATTCATTAGCTTTTTGAACAAAACCAGGCAAATGAGTCTAAATAAAAGAGATAAAATTAATACAAGATGATATATATATATATATATATATATATATATATATATGTATGTATGTTTTCATAAAAGGATATAGAAAAAAGAAATTGTACCTTAGAACAACCTGGAGTAAAAGCACCAGGTACTGCGAAAATAATTATTTTCTTTCCGGCACTGAGTTTTGCTAGATTTACTTTATTAGCCGGAGTATCCTCGAATAGATCAACCGACGGTAATTTGCTACCAACCTAAATAAAAATAATAATTAATGTTATAAATATATTATTATCAATAATAAATGTTATCGTATAAATGAACGATTTCTAATATTATTAATATCAAAAGAAACATTATTATTCTATTCAATAGTTAAATATTTAATTCTCTTTTTATATTTATTAAATTTAATGACACACGTCGTCAATAATTAATTAATTAATTATTCAAAAGATATTTTTATGTTCATTTGAATCTATTAATTAGAAAAGACAAAAAAAAAGAAAAACAAAAAAAAAAAATAATGAGAAAGAAAAAATTAAATTAAATCTTTTATTAGAAAAATTTTATATTAATAAATTGTAAATTATTTTACAATTTGGTATATTATCTCTCTCTTTCTCTCTCTCTTTTTTTCATTTTGTAATTATTAAATAAAATTGAATGTACATTTTAACTTACAGTGATAGTCATGTTTCGCAACGATAAATGAAAATTTCGAACGAGACAACCTAATGATGACTTATCGCGAACAGTAATGAAACGTTTTACGATTTGATTCATCTGTTTAAATGAAAAAAAGTACTCCTGTTAACGAAATATCACTCAGTATATCAAGATATGTATATTATCGATCACCACAAAAGAACGATATCGCACGAAAACACTTGACTTCTCTAAATGAAGCCGGCAGAAAATCTTCTATTGCGCAATGTCCTATTATATAAAACATATAGGAATATTCATTGAAAATAACAAATAAAAATAATCATTTCTTCCATCATTCATTTTATTTACGTAGTGACGATGATATATATATATATATATATATATATATATATATATATATACATATACATATATTTTTATTTATTGATTTTGTTTTTTTTTTTGTCCTAAGTTTGCGTTATTCATTTTCATTCAAGTATTATTTATTATAAAGTCAATTACACAATCACTTGTGTTGGACAATTTATAAAGATGGTGAACTTTGTTATTGCACAAAGTTGAATAATTATGCTTATCGGCATATACATGATTCATTCTAATATTATTCGAAAAGTTTAGTGTTCTTTTTTTTTTTCTTCCCCTCCATAAATTAATTCCTATGTTATAAAGATGAATATCATAAAAAATATTGACATAAGGGATTAATATAATTTAAGATATAAGATGAACAAGTGTAATAGGAAAACATTGTCCTCATTATAGGTCCATTGCATCGATATATGAGTTTGTATATATCATATTTATTACCGTTTAACCTAACAAATCGATCGATGTACAATAGTAATATTAGTACGTAATAATTATAGTAGTAAATTTGTGATAAGTAAGAAAAAACTATATACCAGATTTTTCTGAAGATGGTATTAATTGAAAAGCGTTTATAATTTTAAAAACTTCATAATTCATATCTAATGATTATTTAAGAAAAACGAACGATCGATTAGAAGAAAAAAAATATAACGAAAATATGTTTAATGGTTAATAGTCAGATCGAAACAATGTTGCCATCTGCAACTTTTATAATTAGACTATCGGTCGGTTAAGTAGGATCCTGTTTTACCATCAGTTAGTAAAAGTAGGAAAAGAAAATCATATATCAGAAATATATTATAATTTTCTCCGCCGTAAGTGCAACTATCAATACCGGGAAATATATCTAAGCGAGAACTTTTTAAATTGTTTTTCAATAAATACCGAGCTATAAACAGAAACTTTATAAAAATTAAAAAAGATTAACTTAAAGTATATATGATGTTAAATAGTTTAATGAGTATAATTAAAAAATCTCAAAAATTTTTGAAACTCAATATTTCGATAACATTATACCAGGTAAAAGATTTCAGGATATAACAGAATTTCGTACGAATTAACAATTTTGTAAAGTCAATATGAAAAATGAAATAAAAAGAAAAGCGAGATTATGAGAAATGATAATGAACGAAAACAAAAAAATTGCTTCGCTATTGGTCATTGTACCTCAATCAATATTAGATATATTTTATGGATGTATGATCACGTCTCAAACTAAACATACACTGCTCACTTACATGAAAATCGGCAATGGAAGTACGAGCTTCTCTTTTGCCGCCAAGTTTCAGGTGTGCCAATATACGAAACTTTGTATTTCACAAAGACAGTGTTTATACCAAGTGGATCAAGATAAAATTTTCAATTAATTTTCATGGGCAGAATTACGTTTTAAAAAATAAAGATTTAAGAGAGAACGAAAAGCTTAATTTTTATGCATAAACTATTTTTGTTTTATACAAATTTTTTTTTTTCAAGCAAAATAAAGCTTTTCGAAAACTTCGAAAAAAATTCATGTCAAAGACGGTTAGGAATTGTAAATATTTTT
Organism: Vespa mandarinia; assembly: GCF_050613455.1. Lineage (NCBI taxonomy): Eukaryota > Metazoa > Arthropoda > Insecta > Hymenoptera > Vespidae > Vespa > Vespa mandarinia. The sequence continues at coordinate 1,612,852 of NC_140833.1, read as the reverse complement.
AAATCATTATAAAATTAAAATTGAGAATAACTTTATCATTGGTTAAGACGCAATGATTCAATACCATATTTGTATTGGCTTATTGCAGATTTTCAAGAAATTAAAATATATTTAAAATGCAAAATACAATAATCTCTTTTAACTTTCATTAATTGACAATTTGTAATTAATAACAAGGATCATCATTTTATTATTTAAATATTAATTTTTCTGAATTCATTTCTTTTTTTATTTATTTTCCTTTTCTTTTCTTTTTTTGTTTTTTTTTAATGCACATTGGTTGGCAAGGCTGCAACGTAATTAGTATTTGTATTTGTATCTGTCTAATAATTCAAAGTGTGTTTATTGTTTATAACTCTTACCACTGTGGTTTTTAACGTATAGCTTGAAATAATTTAATGAATAATGCATGAGTGAAAAGTGTATCGTTTCATCATTAAAATGACAGAAAGTAATACGGCTATAAAGTATACTGACGATGAAGCGTTTCTTCTGTCACATAGTATTGAAAAGTAAAAATTATTTGTTCTTTTTTTTTTTTTTTTTTTTTTTTATAATGTCTATTATAATTCTGTCGTAATAAGATGTAAATTGTTATTGAAATGAACATTCTTTTGCAGTATAAAAAGACATAAAAAAAATAATGCAGTTGATTCGTCAACGTCAAAACAAATTTTTAATGAAGATGATAGACATTCTGATATATCACTTGATGAATCCTTTAAACAGGTATGAAATATTTGTTTGTAAGACAAATTATAAATGATTTAAAATATAACTTATTATTAAGTATCAATCGAATATATATATATATATATATTTATATGTATATAATGTATGTATATGTATATATATGTTTTAATATTTGTATTACAGGTAACCCATAAAAAAAAGAAAAATATGGAATCAATAGAAGCTGTCAATGAATTTATAGTAACATCAAGAACACCAACTCGTTTATCGCATAGCTTTATACAATCCTGGGTAAATACTGGTTATTTACCATATCAAGCATATATAAATAATGGTGAATATTCTGGTACAGGTTCGTTGAATCCAAAACTATCTTCTTATATAACCTGTGATATACCTAATGCCACATCTATATGTAGATCAAACGGTAAAGAGCTATGTAATAATAGTTCAAATTGTAGTTCTGTTGATACTGCTGCATATATTTTATCAAATACAAATGTTAAAAAAAAAACAGAAACCGTTGCTATTATTATGGATACTAAATGTTCTAGCAAAATTTCTTTTCGAAATGCATTACATGGTAATATATCCTGTGAAAATACTGAGACACCAGTTATGCAGGATAAGTTGAATAACATTGTTGTAGATTCCAATGTTTCTACGAGCTTATCTGCATTAAACAAGTCTAATGCTAATATAAAACATTTGAAAAATCAAAGATTAGAAAGTAAGAATCTAATGGAAAAAGAATTACAATCAACAATATCCCATAGTGAGGATGACAATGAAAATGAAATTTGTGAAAATAACAAACAAGGAAATGATATTAATTTTAATAATAAAAGAAAATTTATACAAAATACAATGAAAGAATCTGTAAATGTAAAAAAGTCACTAAGTCTTCCTTTTGAAGGTTCCTTAAATGATTTAAGAAATATTCGACAAAAGAAATTGTACAGCGGTAGAGATTCTCCTACTGATATCATAGTAGCACGATTTAAGGAAAATGATATAAATGAAATGAAAAAGGATTTACATCCTGCCTTTAGAAGTAGTCCACCTATTGAAAAGGCACAAAAAAAGATATTGCAGAAAAAGAGAAAAACTAAATTCTGTTTAAATAATTCTCTGAATAAATTTATTAACATTAGTGGAAGTAGTGATATGGATAAAGACATGCATGTAGCAAAACGTCAAAGGATTACCACAGATATTGCAAAAGATATTCCAGGAATTTCTCAAAATTCAGTAAATGAGAGGTTATTTATGTCATGTAATGCATTAAAGGAGCAAATAAAACGTTTTTCAATTTCTGATTATATTATTGTTAAAAGTACGAAACAACAGGTTACCAAACTTAATGAGAAGAAAACATTTGGAAAAAGAGAACAAAGTAAAAATAATATTAATTTAAATTTACATAATGCATTGTTACATGAAAATCTTAATCCTTATATTATTTTGGAACGTTTATCAGAAGAAACTTTGAAACATTACACGAGAAAAGAAGAAAATACGTGTATTCAAATTGAAGAATTAAAGGAAAATGATCAGATTGAAAATAGGGAAAAGGATATGGATGAAAACAATATTGAAGTACGTTCAAATGATACAAGAAGCACAATTGTCCTTTCTAGACAAGGAAATATAAATATAGATATTGTTGATAGTGATGTAAGTACTATCATTATCTACAATCGTAAGGATTTATCATCTAGTAATCATCCTGAGAGTGACTGTTCAACTGTTATATTAAATACTTCTTTATATTTATCAAATACTAATAAGACGGATAATAATCAATCGGATGAAAATTTAAATGATATAAAATTGAAACGATTGCGACCTGTTGTAGTCCTTGAACAGATACAAATACAATTAAATCCTCAAATTTCAAATGAGATTAAACAGCCTAAAAAAATTGTCAAACGTAAGAATGCGAAAAGAGAGAAGCGCAATAGATCAAAGAAAAATTCAAAACGCATGTCTTCGTCCATTGACAAAAGAAAACAAATGATAAATTATAATTCGACTAGCGTGCTTTTTGACAAAATATTACAACCAGTTGTTGTATTAGAAAAATGTATAAATCTTGAGAAACATGTTCAAAATCAAAATCAAATTCATGATACCTCCAATATATATGATACAATACGTGCTACATCATCTAAAGAAAAACAATTAACTAAATTGACAAATATTGATAATAAATTGTTGAAGAAACCGATTGTTAAATTACAACGTTTGCCATTGATGATTACAGAATATATAAATAAGCTCTCAGAAATGTATAATAGTACTGACAAACAATTGAATAAAAGTGATACATCGGACAAAAATAATAAACTTAATAAAGATTACGTTAAGAGAAATAGAAGAAATTTAAATGATGAGAATAATATGTCTACAGGTAATTCAAGCATAGATAGCTCAGAGAAAATGGAACAAATGAAAAAGAGGAGGGAACGTAGAAAAAAATTTAAACATAAAAAAAATTTGCCATTCTTTCGTACTTGTGAAAATTATTCCGATTCTCATTTAGATTCTGATACGGATTTTGATTCAGATGTACCGCTTATACATTGTATTTTTAATGTTTATGATGAAAAATATCAAAACCGATTAAGACGGAAGTGCAGCGCAAGATCAAAATTTAATCAACAATGCATGTTAACTGATAATACCGATGAAAAAAATACATCAATGATATCTAAACCCAATTCTCTTAAAAATCTATCTATTATAAAAAATATAAATAGTGTATTAAATCATTCAAAAAGTAAGAATACCAAAGTTAATATGACATGTTCTAATAAAAAACAAGATAAAACTTCAATGAATAATATAACAAATAAAAATAATAATTCCAAACGAAAAAACAATATAATTGAGAGTAATGATGAAACATTTGATGTTAATAAAGATAGTATTAAAAGATTTACTTTCTGTACAAAAGCGTATGACTCTGATTCAGATTGAAACTTAGACAAATATTAAACAATTCATCGATTAGAAATACAGATTTTGAGAATAATTAATTAAAGAATGTTTATTAGGAAAGAAATATCATAATAATCATTAATATTAAATATATTAATTGTATTCTTTGTAATTGTATTATCGAAGTAATATGTACATCTATTATTAGACTATACATTCTTTAATATTGCCGAATATAATAAAAATCACATCACAACAAAATCAGCCATTTTGTGTAATAAATAAACATAATAAGAACGAAATTATTTATAAAGCAAAAGTATGATATAAATTAATATAAAGTGAGAAGAGATTTGATTGAAGGAAAAAAAGAGATAAAGAAAAAAGAAACAAAACAAAACAAAAAAAAACACAAAAAAAAGGAAAAAAGAAAAAAAAAAAGAAAAAAGAAAAAACAAAAAAAGTAAAAATAGACTTTGTCTCTTACTTATCTCATTGCTACTCCTAATACATGCCGACCGGTTAATTTCAAATGGAAAATCTGAGAAACTGGCCGTCCATTTAACGCAATCGATTTTGATTTAATGCATTTGAAACCTGCGCCTTTGATTTCTTTCATAAAGTCGTAATTCAAATGACAATTTCCAAACAACGAGGGCCACAAACCAGATCGCGTTAACAATATTTGAAGCCAACGTACGATATAACCTTTTTTTTCGGGAACATGCTCCATAAAAATATATTTTCCATTCTGAAAATAATAAATGCACATTGTTAAAAATGTAATAGTAAGAAAAGAAAAGAAAAGGAACGAACGAACGAACGAACAATACAGAAATTTTTATCGATAAAATAATTTCAATAAATTCGATCGAGATCACGTTTGAAAAAAAAAAATTATATATATATATGCATACGTTGAAAAATCATTTATCGCAATTCGGATTTATGAATCTTAACCAATAAAAAAAAATTCGTTTCGACGTTAACCTTCCTCAATCGTTTTTCTTTTATTTTTTTTTTTCTTTTCTTTTCTTATTTACAAAGAAAGGGCTAATTTTGTATGGCTTTTTTTTTTTTTTTTTTTTTTTTTTTTTGGAATATGTTACGATATTCTTTTTTTTTCTTTTTTTTTCTTCTTTTTTTTTTTTAAATTCATTATGATAAATATAAAATTATACTATAAATATGATTGGTCGAACGGATTGTAACCATCAACCAATCCTATTATCCGATTGGTCGATAAACTTATTTCCTTTATTTAATATCTTTACGATCGTTATAACCGTTAGAAACTAGTTATGTACATAATTTAAATCAAATGAGACGCATTATAATCTTACCGGTGCAAGTATCCTTTTGATTTCATCGAACGTGTTTAATGGTGATTTTATCGAACAGAAAGATCTAATCGATACGACTACATCGACCGTTCCACTTTTTATTTGTTTTAAATTACTACCATCGCCAATTATAAGACGTTCGACGTTAATATGCCCAAATTCCAAGGTACGATTTTTATCGTTAAGATATTCGGCTAACCTTACGTTCCAATCAACACCGATAAAGTGAGTATTGTTTGGATAAAATTGAATATTATCGCCTGCAAATATTCTTTAGATTAATAAACAATAATTTCTTCGGTGTATCGTATCGAAAAAAAAAAAAAACCACGAAAATTACAAAAGCATTTATTTTCGTATTATTTCAACTATTGAACTATTTTTAATTTTGAGAACCATTAATAACGAACTTTTCAAAATTATGCATACTTTTCATATATATATATATATATGAAATATATATATATATATATATATACACACACATATATTTGTGAAAAATTCGTTATTAGTGGTTCTCAAAGCTAACTAATTGAATAATATGTATAATACAAATGCGATTATTAATTCTTTATAAAATAAAACAAGATTTTCCAATAATAGATCTTAACTAAGAAGCTATTGAAATAAATTAAAATATAATTAAACGAATTAATTACATAATTATAACGATATATTAAAAAGAAAATCTATCATAATTGGCTTTCTATTAACTTTTTAAAATGATCACTGATTTATTATATATGTATATATATATATACGTATACAATTTTGTATTTTGTACGTGTGTGCGTGCATGTGTGTGTGTGTTTGTGTGTGTGTGTATGTGTGTATACAATTATGCACCTGTTTTAACGCCTATTTCGAGCAATCTAATGCATCCCATAGATTTTAATAATTCGTCGTTCGATACTATTGTTTCAAGTATTTTAAATAATTCCTTTTTGTAAGGGAACGCAAGCTCGGCAAATTCCAATTCGAAACCAACGAGATATGATTCGTAAACGATCTCGCATAATTTCATCCAATTTCGAACGATCATTAATATTAATATAAAAATGATTATGATTATTTTCCCATAGAATGTCGCAGTGTCTCTCAACCATAAATCACTGTTACTCATGATTCGAATATATATATATATATATATATATATATATATGTATATGTATATATATATATATATATGTATATGTATATGTATATATATATATATATATATATATATATTTATTTATATGCAATTACGTTTATATAGGTAATAACGACACAAAAAATATATTTTATATAAATTTCTCAATATATGTATATATTTCTTTTTCAATATAACGTAAGATGATTATAAAACACTTTTCATGCGTTCCCGAGAGAATTCAAATATATACTGAAGAATATTAAACATTGAGCACTCGATAAGATAAGGATTACAAAGTTCGCGATGGAAATATTTATACATAATGTTCAATTTGAATTACGCATTTTTTAATGAAAATATTTGCACTTTTGATCTTGGCTTTTTTTCTTTTCTTTTTTTCTTTTTTCTTTTTTTTTTTCCTTTTTTATCCTTCCTTTTATTATGTTTTTCTCGTGACTTATACGATTTTCTGTTAATAAATAATAAAAGCGATACCGATATCGATATTAAGTGGATTCTATTGATAACAATGTTGCAACGACAAATATAAAAGATTTAAGCGCATTTTTTTATCCTTTTTTTTGTTTTTCGTATTCATTTACTTATTTCTTTTGTTTTTTTTTCCTCCTTTTTTAATAGTTAAATCGCATTGCCAGTGATTTAAAAAAAAAATGTTGAAACGATCGTTTATATATATATATATTTGTTATTATTAATTATAAATATAATATTTATCTTTAATTTAATATATTAATAATACTTTGATATTTAAGATAATAATATTATTATAATATTTAGTTTTATGTATATATCTATGTGTATATATATATATATTTTTTTTAATATTATTATAGTACACACATTATATATATATATATTTATGTATATATAATATTTATTTTTAATTTAATTTAATTTATTAATAATAATTTCATATTTAAAATAATAATAATAATATATATATGTTTTTGTTCATATAAAAAAATTAATTGCTTATTCATCGTGTGTTCAACTGACATAATAGATATATATATATATATATATATATATATATATATATATATATATATATATATAGAAAGAGAAAGAGAGATTTCGCGTAATTTAAATATTTTTCATTGCTCTGAGTGAGATCGAGTAGATAAAACAAGGATGTGCTTCGTGCTCAGCAATAAGCTACACCAAGAAAAGAGAGAGAGAGGAGAGAGAAAAAAGAGAGTGAGAGGGAGTTCCTCTCTATACTCTTGAAAGATTTTCACCTTTCACGCGTTTAAAATGATAATCTTTTGCTGAGGCTAGCATTTCCCTGAGGGCGTTCAACAACTTCACATTGGAAAGAGTTGTCGTTTGCGATAGAGAGTAAAGAAAAGAAAGGAGAAAAGAAAAGGAAATGGAAGAGAAAAAGAAAAGATAAGAAAGAAGCAAATTATAGAAAAAAGAAATACAATCGGATTTGTCATCTTTCGTTGTCTTATATTTGAAAAATGAAGAAAAGAGAAACGAAAGAATGAAAAATGTGTAACAAAAAAATAATCCTTTTCCAGCGAATTTTCGTTTTATTAACGAAATAACGGCAGATGCTTGATGATCGTTAGATTGTTAGATCGTTAATGATCTTTTTGTGTATACTACCTACGTGTTTCTCTCTCTCTCTCTCTCTCTCTTTCTCTCTTTCTTTCTCTCTCTCGTTTTTTTTCTTTCTTTTTTTTTTTGCTATTAAAAGAAACGGACACATAGG
>NC_140833.1:1570000-1590000 GCF_050613455.1 Vespa mandarinia | reverse complement strand
AGAGAAAATTGCGAAATTGTTAAATCGAACAAATTTCACGAGTGAAAGAAAAAAAAAAAAAAAGAACGAAAAAAGCAACTTAATCCATTTTTCGAAACTTTTCCAGACTAATCTCTTTCTTCCATTCTCCACCTTCATCCCTCCCCCCTCCCCATCCCTTCTCACTTCCTCCTCTTACTCCCACCCCCTATATCCTATCGATTGTGTAATATTACGTGAAGTTTGATTCGTAAGAAATTACAAGTGACGAGTATCAAATGATTTTTCGAAATTACTTGAATACATTTCATAAGTTTGATTTAGAAACTCTCATAATTGAAGGAGAATTTCTGATTTTTAGTACGTTTTTTTATTTTTTTTTTAAATTTAATAATCTCTCTCTCTCTCTCTCTCTCTCCCCCTATTTATCTATCTAGCTCGCTTACTGTCGTTCTCATTTCGAAAGAGAGAAGAAAACAAACGTGTGATTTGGGATATATAAATCGTAATGCGATTATAATTTGTTCGTACCGTTTGCGACTCAAATCCATCGTTAAGTTAACTCGGCACGGCTCTTTGGAACTCGTTTTGGCTCGTTCCGACGCTTTGTCGACGTGTTGTCACCAATTGTCGCGATCTGCGCCCCACGAGTTTACACACAACAGGGTGACGTGCAGTTTATGCGATTTCATTGCCTCTCTCTCTCTCTCTCTTTCTCTCTCTGTCTCTCTTTCTCTCTCTCTATCGTGGCCGGTTCTTTTTCCCTTCCATGTAGAGGCACATGGTAGGAGAGACACATTTCCTTCCCTCAGAGTACAGAAGAGGTCCCGTACAGTCGTACATCATTGCACTTTCGGCATCCCTTCTTCTTCTTCTTCTTCTTCTTCTCCTCCTCCTCCTCCTCTTCTTCCCCGTACCACACATACCCCATACTCCCCACACACCCTCCAATAGTCCCATAGCACATTTTCAACGTGCACCCTACTTCAGCCCTCTTCTGCGGTGAGAAACGCTATTGTACGAACCTAAAGTCAAATCTGTATGTCGTTTTCGTTGCGACGACGGCGATGACTCTATTATCGTTCACTCAAACGAACGAACGAACGAACGAACGAACGAACGAACGAACGAACGAACGAATGGATGAATGAATGGTTGTGGATGGTTGGTTGGATGATTGGATGGATAGATGTATTAAACTGGTTAATTGGAAATAACCTTTATTTTATAAATAAATAAATAAATAAATAAATAAATAAATAAATAAATAAATATTTATATATGTATATATTTTTTTTCTTTTTTTTTTTTTTTTGATATGTTGATATAATATGTAGTTATATTTTTAATAATATAATTTATGATATTATCATGAACGTAGATATTCTATTTTCTCCACTTCAATAAATATTTATCAATATATGAGTTGTTGTTTTTAAAGTTGTTGATTTTGTGAAAGAAACAAATTATTAATGATTAATTCTTATTATTGATTAATATAAAATTTATATTTTTTTATTTATGTTTTCTGGTAATAACATAAAATGAATCTGCCCCTACTTTTAATATCAACGACTCATATATATATATATATATATGTGTATGTATTTTAAAGAAAGATAGAAAGAGGAACATTTCGTACGTTAGAAAAAAAAAACCAAACAAACAAACAAAAAAGAACAAAAAAAAAAGTAGAAGAGAAATAAAAAGAAATAAATTCTTATATCTATACACACACACACACACACATACACACACACACATATATATATATATATATATACATATGTACGAGTGAAATCTCTTTTACAAGGTGATGGTGATGGTGTGATGGTGATGGTGATGGTGATGGTGGGATAGAGTGGTGGTACGGTTTTCTTCCATCTTTTACGGGGTCAAAGCCGCAAACAAGCGCGTACAATAAGGGACACGCATCTCGATTGTCACGTTACAATAACTTAGACACAATACGGGCAACAATTGTATCCATCAATGTCGGCATCCCGACACACCGCATTCGTGGCCTAGTGTGTAAATTAGTCCTAGGAGGAAGGATCGCGTGACGCATCCTGTGGGACGATCTCGCATGTCATTCCCAGTTAGGAATACAATGCCATCAGTATTTCTCTTCGCGAGAGAACTAAAACTTGTGGAATCTGTTTGGTCCATGGCCCAAATCTAACTATATTATCTAACGTCTTAAATTCTTTTATCTTAAACATCATCATCATCATCATCATCATCGTCGTCGTCGTTGTAGTCATTATTGATGACAACGAAGAGAAATAATTCGTTCGTTTTATTTAATTTAATTTAGTTTTTATTATTTTCTTTCTTTTCTTTTCTTTTGTTCTTGTTCTTTCTTTCTTTTTTTCTCCCTTTTCTTTTTTTGATCGTAATCGTGAGATTTTAAAAAGAAAAAAAAAAAAGAAAAATATAAAAGTCATAGATTTATAACGAGAACCACTGATCGTACCTGTCTGTAATATTAATTTCAATTAATGCTTATTTATATAAATTGATTTCTTATAATAAAAGATTATGATAATATTAATTTTCATTTAGTCAATTATAATACTAATCAACCCTACATATATATATATACATATATTATTTCATTTAAAATCGAATAACATTCTCGTTGTCCAGCTTTAATTAAATTTTTTGTATAGGTAAAGTCTTCTTCCTAAAAGTAATTTTTGTAATCATTAATTTTAATGAAAATTCGATTCTGATAGTACTAGATATAGTAATTCTGATAGTAGTAGATAACGCGTATCTATATTATTTCTCGATTATCTTAATTTTCTCTCTCTCTCTCCCTCTCTTTCTCTATTTGTTCTTTTCTTCATTAGTGTAAAGATTTTTCTTTTTTTTTGTTAAATTTTTTGTTTTTCATTCGATGATATTTTGAAGGAAACCCGTTATTAAAATACAACGAAGATTTTGTTTCTATTTAAATTTCGTATATATTTGATTTGATCGAATTTTTCGAAAAAATTTTTGACAAACTATCGATAATAAATATATAACTTTGACATTCTATTTATTAATTACATCGATAGATTCTAAAGTATTAGTTCTAACGTTTCAAAATAAGCGCAAATATATTTTCAACCTATGTCACTTATTTATTTCATTTATTCTATTTCTTTCTTTTTTAATCGCAAAATCTTTCAATAAATTTCAATTCTATTTTGAACATTCTTTAAGGAACTAGTAAATTCCCACAAAAAAAAAAATAAAATAAAATCCTTAAGTTTCATTCGTTAGCTTCGATTCCTCAGGAATTACGTTTAATTTTCTAAAGAAAAAAAAAGGAAGAGAAAAAAAATTTTATCGTACGATTAAAAAAAAACGACGAAATATTTTTTAAATATAAGAGAAAAAATTCTTCATTTTACCTTTCTTTTCTTTTTTTTTTTTATAATAACAATAACGTCGACAAGAACGAATTGTCATTATTGTTAACAATGAATTCTTATTGAAAACATCATTATTGCAATTTGCACTTAATGATTACACAGAAACATATAGAAACATATCTCTAACGAACGATTGATATAAATATTATCCAAAAAAGAAAGAAAAATGAGGAAAAAAGAAAAAAAAAGTAAACAAGAAAAAGAACCAACAACAACGACAACAACACGACATTTATTCGACTCGTTCGCATTGGCGACGTAGTCACGTAGTAGATCGCCCCTGATTTAAAGGCCCAAAAGGCCCAAGAGGTTCGCAAACAGTTCTTACCCTTCTCTCTCTGTCCTTCGCTCCAATACAACTACAACAACAACAAATAAGAAAAAAAAGAAAAAAGGGGAGGGGGAGGAAGAGCAGAAAAACGAAGGTCAATCGGGAATAACAAGTTCACTTAGTCTCAACGTTAAGACAACGATCTACGAATAAGATACTCGCGGAATTCATGATAACGTTATTAGGACGAGAATATATCGATTGAAACGAGAAAAAGAGTTATAAAGCACTTGGCGTTTGTTCGAGCTAGTTATTTCCAAAAAGCCGATGCATTAAAGCATGTGTGTTGTTCGTTCGGTTACAGATTTCTCGAACTTTGTCAATGAGAGAAAGATAGAGAGAGATGGATAAAGTAAAAAAAAATCGAAGAGAGAGAGAAACAGGTCCTTTGGGGCTTCGGATACAAATTCCAAGAGGTTTCTTCCACGAAAACATGTTATATACTATCGACTTTCTCTTTATGCATACACACAGACACAGATATAGATACATAGTATATGCCCGCCCCTTATCAGGTTAATCCCCCAACTAGGTTAGCCCCGCCCACACTGAGTTAGCCTCGCCCCCTGGGGTACTTGGCCCCGCCTACACTGAGTTAGCTACGCCCCCAAGGGTACTTGGCCACGCCCACAGAAAGTTAGCCACGCCCCCTGGCGTACTTGGCCCCGCCCATAGAGAGTTAGCCACGCCCCCTGGGGTACTTGGCCCCGCCTACACTGAGTTAGCCACGCCTCCTAGGGTACTTGGCCACGCCCACAGAGAGTTAGCCACGCCCCCGGCGTACTTGGCCCCGCCCATAGAGAGTTAGCCACGCCCCCTGGGGTACTTGGCCCCGCCTACACTGAGTTAGCCACGCCCCCTAGGGTACTTGGCCACGCCCATAGAGAGTTAGTCACGCCCCCTAGGGTACTTGGCCACGCCCATAGAGAGTTAGTCACGCCCCCTAGGGTACTTGGCCACGCCCATAGAGAGTTAGCCACGCCCCCTAGGGTACTTGGCCACGCCCACAGAGAGTTAGCCACGCCCCCTGGCGTACTTGGCCCCGCCCCATGTTAGGGTTGCCTCGATCCCTGTGTATTTAGTCATTCTTTTTCTCTCCTTTTCAGTCTCTTGTAGTACAAAAGAAGTTCTTCTAAATTTCAGGTAGACTTTAAATAGCCGTATAAAAATTAAAATCATCGTTCGTCTCATCTTAAGGAATTATTTACGAACAGATTTTTCAATACGCACTTGCGCAAAAAGATACATAAAGCAATCATATTATAACGATTGAATTGGTAGGTATGATTTTATTATGAATAATATTTTGTTTTAAATACTGTATTAATTTCTTTTTTTTTCCGACATGTGTAAAAAAAGAGAGGGAAAAAAATATTTGTTCGATTTGAAATCGAATAAATATTTCATTGAAAAGCCTTACGTATCGTATTAGAAGGTTTATCCGAATAATTCGTGACTTCGTTTGAGCAACGATATTTCGATGAAACATTTATTATTCGTTTAAGAGTGATTATTGAAACAGAAGCTTTCCTCTTTTTTTTGTTTTCTTTTTTACTTTTTGTTTTTTTTTTAAATTTTTAAAAACAAAAAAGGAAATTATTTTTCGATGAAACACTTGAACGTGAATCATTGTAAAAATTATTATACAAATAAATGAAAATCCTTGAATTAAAAAGAATTAAAAAATATTTCTTTATAATATAAATATATATATATATAAATATATATATATATATATATGTATATATATATATCCAAGATCGATTCGTATTATAATTTATTATATATATTACATTATAATTTATTATAATATATATCAATTGATCAATTGATATTATAATTTAGTAAAAATATATATATATATCGTATTATAATTAAATATATTTATATTTTATTGTTATATATATAGTATTATAATTAATTATATATATATATTTTATTATATATATATTGTATTATATATTATTTGTATATAGCGTTTGCTTTGGTAAAATTATTAAAAAAAGTGTAATTCGAAAAGAAAATGTAATTTGAAGTTAGGTGGGCCTTTCTTCGAGGGTGGGCCTTTAACGTTTTCTTTTTCGATCAATCTATTAGCTCTCTCTCTCTTTTTCTTCTTTTCTTTTCTTTTTAACAAAGCAAACCATTGTGAAAATACAGTTCTTATTCTCTCGTTATGTCGATCTCGCGTCGATTCTTACAAGAAAAGATGAGAATTGAAGAGAGGATCACATGGAATTAGATGGTGTCGGGATACCACCATCACCATCACCATCACCATCATTCTTACCATCACCCTCACCATCACAATCATTGTCACAATCGTTGTCTACTATAGTTATATGCGGTTGAATATAATACCTACTTCAGCTGGCGTAATCCAAGGATAATCTATGCTCTATGAATAATAGAACGACTAGAACGTGCAAATTTCAAGTGCGAAGAACGCTCCATTTACCAATACAAATAACCAACATAAGTAGTAATACCATTGGTTGGTTTGGTTCGTTGGTTAGTATTTATTAGTACTCGATGCGTACCTTTTTTTCTTTTTCATTCTCCGATCGTTTTGCGGATTTACGTCTTTTTCCTTCTTTTTTCCTTTTTTTTTTTGTTAGCTTCTTCCTTCCTTCCTTCCTTCTTTCCTTTTTTTTCCCCTACTCTCTGCACAATAATTTATGTGTGCGAAACGAAAGGTACGAATCGAATGGCATTGAAAAAATTTTGTTACTTCTGTGAATAGGAAAAAAGATTTTTTTTTTTTTTTAATTTCTTTTTCTTTCGTACCAATTGACTTTCGATTTAACGATTATATGTAGAAATGAAATCTTTCCTTTTACATTGAATAATACGTACTTGTATTATTGATTTTTTTGGGAATTTTTATTATAGTGGAATAAATAATATATATTATTTTTTTTTTATATTTTTATTACAGATTTTTATTATAGATTTGTTTGAATATATAAAGAATAATTTATACATATATATATATATATATATATATATATATACATATTAAAGTATATATTAAAAAAAAATATATAAATATATTATTTTATTATTTATATTAATATATATTTTATATATATATGTATATATATACACACACATACATATAGAAATATACACATACGCACACACGTATATATAAGAATAACTTAAAAAATTTTTAAGTGAACTTAACTCGTATTACTAATCTCTTCTATATTATATATTATATAGAATCTTAGATTATTCGTTGCAGGGTCGTTACATGAAAGCTACCGTCTTTCGTTCTTTCATTCTATGAATATCTCTCTCTCTCTCTCTCTCTCTATCTATATATTTATCTATCTCTCTTTCTCTTTCTCTCGATTGATGTCTCTTTTAGATAGGATTTACTTTGCTTCTACATGTAATACGATATTGAGTCTAGCAAAACTCGACTCTCTATCTCTCTATCTTTTTCATCATGAACAAGAAGAAGAAGAAGAAGAAGAAGAAGAAGAAGAAGAAGAAGAAGAAGAAGAAGTAGAAGAAGTAGAAGTAGAAGTAGAAGAATGAGAAGGAAAAAAAAACAGTGCAAAACCTTAAGGCCCCAGGACCTTTTCGTAGGGCTATATGAAATAGGTAACGGCCGTTGTATTTGCTCAATTTACAGTTACGTAATTCCATAATGAAGGGCCTACATTCCCCCTTCTCTTTTTTAGACCTCTCCCTTCTCCCTTCTCCCTTTTCCTCTTTGTCCTTTCTTTCTTCTTTCTTTCCTTTCTTCCTTTCTTTCGATCTTCTATCTATCTTTTACTATCTTTTTCTATCTATCTATCTCTCTCTCTCTCTCTCTCTCTCTCTCTCTCTCTCTTTATCTCTCTCTCTCTCTCTCTCTCTCTCTCTTTCTCTCTTACGATTCTTTTTATAGTAACCAAAAATGTAGCGAGAGGCAAAACGAGAATACAATAGGGTCAGGTGGGGTGGGGTGGGGGGTGAGAGGTTTGTAGGGAGGTGGAGGAAGAAACATCCAAAGGGATTTTGCGAGCGAATAGATCTTTAGAAAAAAAGGGACGACGCCGGTGTCACGTTTCGTACTTGTTTTTGTAAACAACGAATACAAAACGCCTAAAGAATCAGAAAATGCGCGCTCTTTTTTCAAAGCCAAATTCTCATAGAAAATTGAGATCCATAGAGTCACTTGTTCATTTCGACAAAAAAAAAATATATATATATATATATATTTATTTATTATTTTGTGAATAATTTAATATATAATTAATAATTAATAATTAATAATTGTAATAATTTTATATACTTTTAATTAAATTTATGTATAATTTTGTATGAATTGTTTTACGATATATACATTCGTACGAATGGGACAATAATTTTTTGCATTTTAATTTTGATTATCTTAAATAAAAATTATCTCCAAATTATCGATATATATATATATATATATATGTATATGTTTCTATTTTTTTTTGTTTATTATTTATAAATTATATAAATTATATAACGAATTAGGTCAAAAGTTTCTAGCCATTTAGTTTTATTATTTAAAAAAAAGAAAAGAAAAAAAAAGAGAGAAAGAAAAAACCAAAAAAGAAAAAAGAAAAAAGAAAAACAAAAGAATATAATAGAGAATAATTGAAAAAGTTTACTTGATTTTTTTTCCAATCATCTAGAAACATTTTAGCTCATTCTGCATATAACAAAGTTATAATAACTATACTTCGTCAATAATTATATCAATTAGAAAATTTAATAAATATAAAATTAATTATATAATATATAATTATTAATTAAGCAATTAATTGTATTACTCGATTAATGATTTTCAAAAAGTGAGGACCACTTAAAATGCAAAATATAAAATAAATACGAAAAATAGTGTATACGATGTTGGGGAAAAAAGAAATAAAAAAAAAAAGTACAAAATTATTTATAAAACTTTTTAAGATTTTAATTTGCTAATATTTTTTTTTCCTTCCATTTTTTCTTTTTTTTTCTTTTGGAATACACAAATCTCTTAACAAAAGCCTTGATTCGTTCTCGTGCCAAATTGAAAGGATCAAATAATTGTATCTGAAGGTAGGAGAGAGACAAAGAGAGAGAGAGACAGAGAGGGAGAGAGAGAGAAAGATGGAGAAGATAGAAAAAGAAGAAGGATTTTCTCTCTTCTCGAGAACAGAAGGATCGATGACGAACGCTTGCTTTGCCTCTTTTGGTTTAGTCAGCAGTTTGTTTTGTATCCATCCTGATGCTCCCTTTTGCATTTCGCTCACTTAAACTCGGCCAACTTAACTGCAATAGGTATGCCTTTTGTGTTTCGAGCCTAAAATAACACCTTTCATGGTAGCTCACGATTTTCTTTTTTCTCTTTTTTTTTTTCTTTCTTTTGCTTTTTCTTTTTTTCTCTTTTTTTTTCCGGTTTCTTCCCTACCTCTTCACAAATCGAGAAGCATACGCTCGATCCTAATTTTTGTTTCAACGATCGCGCATTTCTGATTTGGAAAAATTTTTAACGATCATAATTATCGACTGATTTATTAGATATATTAATACGATTTATTGTTATTATTGAAAAATGAATGGAGACAATTTTTTTGTTTTTATCTTATATCCCTCTTTTTCTTTTTTTTTCTTTTTCTAACATTTACCGCTATTAGAATAAACAATCCATTATTCGCGAGCATGGAATCCTATAAATGTTGTTGTCCCGTGCTACGTTCGAATAAATTATCTTCTAGGCAATGCGGATAATCCAGTATAATAACAGCACGGGTGGGATTGTAGGGGTGAGGAGGAGAGGGTTATTGTTGAATACAACAAGCACCTAAGGCTGTTCGCCAACTATATAAACAATAAACTAAACTATGATCTAAACGTATTTAACTCTTTCTCTTTCTTTCTCTCTCTCTCTCTCTTTCTCTCTATGTGTGTATGTGTGCGCTTATGTATATATTTAATATATAATGTTTAATATATAATAAATATTATAAATAATATTTAATATTTAATTAATATGATAAATAATATTTAATATATAATTGATATTATAAATAATGTTTAATATATATTTTATATTATAAATAATATTTAATATATAATTTATATTATAAATAATATTTAATATATATATATATATATTTAATTAGTTAATATAACGAATTACTTAATATATATTATATTTCTATTTAAGTATCATTCTTTTTACGTGACGGTATGATATAAAATTAGCTGTTGTATTTACATAAATTAACCAATCTATCAATTCATTTATCCGTGTATGTATTTTTGTATTTATATAAGTACGTATATATGTATGTACGTATGTATCTGTCAATCTGAAACAACTCGAAAGAATGTTTCCTACTTAACAGTTACACTCTTGTGATAATTTAAATATCACTTTTAAAGATATGATATCAAGATTGATCGTGTAAATGTATGTAAGTGTTATTTATTTATACTTAAGAATTTTTTTTTCCTTATCGATTCGATTCAATTTTTTTTTTCTTTTTTTTTTTTCGAATCATTTATCTTTTTCCAAGGCCATTCCCAACAATTATATATATATATATTTTACATGTACGTTTGGAGTGTACTTGAAAATTGTTTATTAAATATCAAACGAGAGTTTTTTTTTTTATCATCGATCCTATTAAAAATTATCTTATCTATTTGTCCACTCATCTATTTTCCTTTTCATTATCTTCTTCTTTTTTTTTGTTTTTCTAGCTTTCTTTTTTCCATATTAACTTTTTAATTCGAATTATTATATATA
Organism: Vespa mandarinia; assembly: GCF_050613455.1. Lineage (NCBI taxonomy): Eukaryota > Metazoa > Arthropoda > Insecta > Hymenoptera > Vespidae > Vespa > Vespa mandarinia. Next base: position 1,579,502 of record NC_140833.1, on the reverse strand, counting down.
CAGAAGTAGCATTATTACGTACAGAATGATTGTGTATATTTACGATATTATTTATTATTTATTATGATCATATGTATATAAATAAATAAATAAATATATATATATATATTCTTTTTTATGAATTTTAAAGTTCGACGAAAAAGAAATGAAAAAAAAAAAATAAAAAAATAAAAAAACTATAAACAAGTTCGAACGTGAAACGTTCGAAACGTTTGAACGAAATGCATTTTCGAGTAGAGTTCACGGTGAATATATATATGTATATATCTCTCTCTTTCTTTCTCTTTCTCTTTCTCTCTCTCAGATCTCGTGGAGGAGGCAGCAGCCAAGGCAGTAACGGCTGCATTTGTCATGATTAGCCCTTTTAGTCACGGTGACCCGCCATTATGCTCGTCGTTCGAAAGCACCGTGATTCTGCAGCATGCGTATACTCTGAGAATAAGAGAGAGAGAGAGAGAGAGAGAGAGAGAGAAAGAGATAGATAAAGATAGAGATAGATAGATAGATAGAAGAAGATATTCTATAGAGATCGTTCGAATTATTAACGCGACCGGTGTTGCTTCTACCATCTTCTTTTCAACCACCCTCTCCTCCTCCTCCTCCTCCTCCAGTCCATTTCTACGATCTCTCTTATATTCTCTCTCGAAGATATTTATTTCGAAAATTTGTGTACGTATGCACTTGCGTACGTACGTACGTATATATCTATGTACATACTAATCGTTATCTATGTATTTATTATAATATTTATATATATATATACATAAATCTATGTATGTATGTACATATGTATATTGTATAGTTTAATAATCCTTTTCTACGATGTTAACTTCGATGCTATGTAGTAAATATTAGTCATAGGTCGTAATTTTCTTTCTTTCTTATTTTTCCTTTTTCTTCTTCTTCTGTTTCTTTTTTCTTTTTTTCTTTTTTTTTTTTTTTTTTAACACGATTTTACTTACACCACGAACTCGTTGTTTACTTTCGCCATTTTGTTCCTCGCCATTTTGTCCTTCGCCATTTTGTTCTTCGCCATTTTGTCAATCAAATCTTTTAGAGTACATCGGTTACATCGTAATCGATTCTTTTTTTTTCTCTCCTGTTTCGTTCTTTTTCGAATTGTTTTTTTTTGCTCTTCTCTCTCTCTCTCTCTCTCTCTCTCTCTCTCTCTCTCTTTCTCTGGCTCGGTACGTGAGATAATCGAAATCATCAAAATTTAATCTGATGGTTGAGAAGGGTATACAATTTTTCTTTTTATTTTTATTTTTCGTTTCATTTGCTTTTCGAATTAGAAATTTTATGGATAAGATAAGATACGATAGAGTGGGAGGGGGTGGTCCTATCCACAGAGTTGAGTTTGCGAGAATAGATACTTTAATATTATTTTATCTGACAGGGAGGAGAAGAAAAGAAAAAAAGATGAGATAGTGATAGAGAGAAGGACGGAGATAGATAGATAGAGAGAAAGAGAAAAAGAGAGAAAGAGAGAGAGAGAGAGAGAGAGAGAGAGATATTGAAGGGCGGTCAAGCAAAAAGCAATTTATCAATTAGCGTGCCTGCTCGCTGTCGGCTGTCAGAACGAGACTCTTAACGATTCGATAATTACACATTTAACGCGATCGACCCACAGCTGCGAGCAACGCGAACCGTCTGACAGGTTCATTTTCAATACTTCTTCCCTCTTTTCTTTTTTCTTTTTTCTTCTTTTTTTTTTTTCTTTTTGGTTTTAATTCTGTTTGTTTTATTTTTCTCACGTTTTCTTCTCCTTTCCCTTTTCTTCAACTTTCTATCATTTCTCTTTCCCATTCGATCTCTTACATGCAATCAATAGAATCATTCAATATATACATGCTTCTCTCTCTCTCTCTCTCTCTCTCTCTCTTATTTTTTTTTTGATTCCTTTTTCTTTTCCTTTTCATTTTCTAAGCTCGAAGAAACATTGTAATCGTTCGAAGTTATCCATCGAAAAAGATCATAAAAGAGATATTATAAAATAGAATTCGAAAGAAAAATTTAAAAAAGAGAGAGCGAGAGAGAGGGAAAGAGATTCGAAAAATAAAGATGAAGCATTCATTTCTTCTTCTTCTTCTTCTTTTTCTTTCCCTTTTTTTTTTTTTTTTTTTTTAATTATCGAGCTGACACCAATCCCTAATAATCTATTTCATCTCCCCCCCCCCGCTCAGTTACGAGAACCGGATGATGTTCTCTCTTTTCAGAAGATAACTAACAATCATATCTTCGTACATTTCTATCGTGCCTTGTGAGGGGAAGATGGGAGGGAGATTGGGAGGGTGGGTGAGAGGGAGGGCGGAAGAGAGGATTTCAGATCCATGGCCTATCTTTTGTTGGACGATGATGTTGTTACGCTTCGTTATTGCTCGTAAGGTTTTGCTCCTTCTAAGCATATGTAGCATTTTACCAGACAACGAAGAGAGATAGAGATAGAGATAGAGATAGATAGACAGAGAGAGAGAGAGAGAGAGAGAGAAAGAGACAGAGAGAGAGAGAGAGACGATCCTAGAGGGTAGTTTTTGACGGCATATGGCCTAGTATCGAGTTACTAGACGTTTGTCATCATCAGAGTACTCATTGTTCCTTCACGAATAGCAAACATTCGTGAAGGACTATAGCGTAATCCCCCGTTTGAAGAATAATGTATTTCTTTTTCTTTTCTTTTTCTTTTTTTCTCTCTCTTCTTTCTTTTCTTTTTCTTTTTCTTTTTCTTTTTTTTTTCTTTTTATCGTTTCCCTTTCTCTTTTCTTTTTCTCTTTTTCTTCCAAATCCTTAACGTTCCCTGATCGTTCTCGTTCTCATTCGCGTTCGTTCGATCGAACGAACTTCTTTATTTCTCTTACTTTTGTTTGTTTTTGTTTTTTTTCTTTTTTTTTTCTTTTTTTTTTTTTTTCTTTTGTCTCTCTCTTGTTTCAGGGCGACGGGGCGAGAGGACTTCTTTTTTCTTTTTTTTTTTTTTTTTGGAAAACAATTAAAATAAAACTTGTTGTAATTTTTTTATAAGTCGAAGAAACGATTCGTTTGATCTATCAAATAAAAAAAAAAAGAAAAATATATATATATATATATATAGAAATAAAAACGATGTAAAGATGTTTCGAAAAAGGCGATCTTTTTTTTTCTTCTTTTTTTTTTTTTTTTTTTTTCGTTAAAGTCGATCACACATTCCCCCGACGCTCCTCCTTAGTCCGAATCTTTTTCGTCGGGTGTCGTAATAGGAAAAAAGAAAAAGAGAGAGAGAAAAGAAAAGAAACAAAAAGAAAAAAAGGAAAAAAACGGAAGAAGAGAAAAAAGGAACAAGAAAATTCCAAAATCTTCAAAAACATTCCAATGCAAATGTTCAAAATGAATTAATCAACACCCTCCCTCACCCTCTTGGAAAGGTCAGAGTACGTCAAAGAGGTTGGTAATTTATAAAAGTAGAAAAAAAAGAGAAAATAAATAAATAAATAAATAAATAAATAAATAAATAAATAAATAAACAAAAGGAAGAAAAGGAGATACCAATTCGTTAGGAAACTTTTGCCACACCCTGTAGATATATCGGGGTGAAGCTCCCGACGGAACGATGTTGGAAATAATTTCTTTTTTTTTTTTTTTTTTTCTTTTTATTTTCTTCTTCTTTCTTCTTCTTCTTCGGGGTTAAAAAAGGGGTTGAAAAAAAATCACGGTTGGTTATGACCTGCCTACTATTGCTCTTGCTGTTGGCCGAGATTGATTGACTGACTGACTGACTGAATGACTGAATGACTGAATGACTGAATGAATGACCCTTTAGCTACCTGGTAAAGGTACTTTTTACCTGGTAATGCGATCGCGGTTTCCTTCCAAAATCGAAAATCAAAAAATATGTCACGATTATTACGCGTAATCAAGCGGGTAACTCGCGTTCGACCTCATAGATCGAAGGAATTCTTTTTTTCCTTTTTTCCTCAAAATTTTTTTTTTCCTGCCCTTTCTTTCTTTTTATTTCGTCGAATTTGATTTTATTATTATTATTATTATTATTTTTTTTTTTTGTTCTTTTTCTCTTCCACTTTTTACGTCCTTTTTCAACCCTTCAGGTGTGACCTAAAAAATTTTTCTCTCAGAAAAATCCTGAGAAGACCAGGAAAAGAATCAAAGGAGATCGAAGAGGGAGGAGGGAGGGAGGTGGTAGTAGGTCGATTTATTAGCTGTTGCTATTGTTGTTGTTATTATTGAGATAGAAATTAATGGTGCAGCTGTGCTCTGTCATCTCGAATATGGCTATCGAATTATTATTTGAGATCGTTTTACACGTACCTATAATTTTATACTCTTTAAATTTTCTCCTCCTCTTCATCCCTCCTTAATCTCTTCTCCCTTCTTCAATTTATTACGGACCATTGAAAATTTCCTTTCCTTTAGATCTCTCTCTCTCTCTCTCTCTCTCTCTCTCTCTCTCTCTCTCTCTCTCTCTCTCTCTCTCTCTCTCTCTCTCTCTCTTTCTTCTTTCTCAATATCGGTTCGATGCTCTTTAAAATAGTCTTAAATATCTGATCTTTATAAGAGAATAAACGATCGATAGATTGATTATAGACTGATAACGTTTTGAAAAGAAAACAAAACGAAACAAGACAAAACCAAAAAAACAAGAACCAGAAGAAAAATAATAAAAGGTAATAAAAATAAAAAATAATAAAATTAAAAAATAGAAAAATAGAGATAAAAGAAAGGAGAAGAACAGAGAAAGAAAAAAATCGATTGTCACGAGAATGATAAATGAAATTGAAAGAGGAAAAAAAAAAGAAGGAAGAAAAAAAGGAGGAAAAACAAGCAAGACAATAAAAATAAATAAAAATTATAATCATTTGATGTACGTGTATCTGATGGAAAAAAAAAAAAAAAAAAAAAATCATATAAAAGTCAAATAAAAAAAGAAAACCATACATCCGATGTATTCGATATATTACATATTAAATGAAACAATGCACGAATGGGAAAGTTAGGTAGGGAAGTAGGTAGGGAGGGTCAAGGGCATTTAAAATTTTTAGATCATTTTAAAGATGATCTCTTTTTCTTTTTTTTTTCTTTTCCTTATTTCTGGTTTTTTTTTTTTTTTTTTTTTTTTTGGGATACTCGTACGTTTCCTTTCGAAAGATCTCTAACGGGGGAAATAATAATCGTTCGTTCTTGGTTCATAATGATCCTGGTAACGAATCGATGAAGAAATTACCAGAGTCATGCACGCTTTCTTTCCTTCTATGGATTTTCAACGGCAATTATGTAATCCCTTCTCCTCCCCTCCTCCTCCTCCTCCTCCTCTTCACCCTCTTCATCGTACATTGAGGAGTCCCGCATTAATAACATACCAGCACCAGTTAAAAGGATGCACAGATGTAATTAATCTGTCAGCTGGTTTCGTTCATTCTCTCTCACTCACTCTCTCTCTCTCAGTTTTTCTCTCTCTCTCTCTCTCTCTCTCTCTCTCTCTCTCTCTCTCTCTTTCTCTGTCTGTTCATACGGCGCATTTAGAGACTCTTAATTGAGTTTAAGAAGAATTCACTTATGATTTTCTGCCAGTCACAATATTGTAGCCGATATCGTTGTAAATCTTCTATTTTCTTTGTCAAGTATGTGTGTGTGTGTGTGTGTGTGTATGTGTTTTTTTTTCTCCCTTCCACTTTTTCTCTTTTTTTTGTCTTCTTTTTTTCTTTCTTTTCTTTTTTTTTTTTTTTTTTGTTTTCCCATTTTAATTTCTTATAATATTTATCTTCGTCGTAATAACGAAAGAAAAACAAAAAGAAGGGACTTCGCTTTATGCGAATATGACATGTGACATGTGATTACGATGTGGGATTATGTTATAAAAAAGACGAAGGAATGACGAAAGAAATAAAAAAAAAAAAAAAAAACAACGGAAACAAAACAAAATATTTTACTTATTATATTAGGAGGGACAATTTTTGTTTTATAAAAATTAATTATTGTACGAAATAATCGAAACACCCTATTTCTCCCTCTCTCTTTCCTTCTCTCTATCTATCTATCTCTATCTCTTTCCATTATTTCGATCCCAATTTTTAAATAACTTCGTTTTTAGAAAAAAAAGAAAAAAAAAAAAGAAAATGATCCTCAAGTACAAATCATTCGATGATTGTAAACAATTATTATTATCATCGTTTTACGTACGGACATTTTCAATTATTTCATCCAACCGACTTGTGAGTTCGAATTCGATGATCTTTGAATACCTTCTCTCTCTCTCTCTCTCTCTCTCTCTCTCTCCTCCCTTCGCCCTTATATTCCCTACTCCCTTCTCCCTCGTTCTCCAAAAGGGAAGAAGAAGGGCGTGTGAAGAATCGTAAAGAAAAGTTTTCTCGTATGCGAAAGAATCAAAAAGGTAACCACAAGGGAGATCACGAAATAGAACGTTTTACGTACGTACGATAGTTAGACGGTTAGTAAAAGAAGGTTGAGGTTGAGGTTAAGGTGAATCAGTATAAGAATGAGGACGAGGAGATGAGGAAGAGAGTAGGATCCGCCTACAACAAGATGTCGCAATTTTTTTTTTCCCTTTTATTTTCCTTTCAAAGATCCTTTTTTCTCTCTCTCATTGTCGCGGGTGGATCGAAGAAACCGTGAAAATGGCGCGAGGTGTTTCAAAATGAACAGCGAAGGGGATGTTCGTTGGATCTTTACGTTTGGCAGTGATCGAGAATGATGTATCATCGAACCTCTTTCAGAGAGATAGAGATAGAGATAGAGATAGAGATAGAGATAGAGATAGAGAGAGAGAAAGAGAGAGTACCTTTGAACTACTGACGATCCTTGGTTTAGTTAGGTTGATCCTAGCACGTGCTTATTATATTATTAGTAAAATTCTTTCGGTATTCTACACGAAAGAATTTTCTTCTTCTTCTTCTTCTTCTTTTTTAACTTCGAAATTCCTTTCGTAGAATATTGAAGAATCAATGTCTCCAGTTCTCATCGTAAAAGAAAAAAAAAAAAATGTTAATCCCTATGGGATTAAACTTTAAATGGGAGAAAATCTTTCTAAAATTCGAATCAACCTTTTCGCGTTTTTCTATTCTTTAATGAATATTATTGATAACGTTGACCCTTCTCTCTCTCTCTCTCTCTCCCCCTCTCTCCCTCTTTTATGAGGTGAGAATTTCTTTAAATTTTGTAGAAATGTTCGATAGGGAAGAGAAGTAAAGTTAATTCGAGATCCAGAATATACATACACACATACTCAGATGTGTGTGTGTATGTGTTTGTGTGTGTGTAGGTATAATATGTAGGTATATACCTACTCTTGACTTTTATTAAATCGTGAAGTAAGTATTTACGATGTAGGTTGGTGAATGAACACCCCTTTAAAATCTATGTGCTAGGGTTTTAACGGTAAAGAAAATCCTAACAGATTCTTTGGGGAATTTATCGCCAGGAAAATATAGTAATTTACGAATCACATAGAGAGAAAGAGAGAGAGAGAGAGAGAGAGAGAGAGAGATTTGAACTTAACGGTCCTTTACTCTGCGAATACACGCGCACACGTAAATACATATGTGCGCCCTTTCCTTCTTTTTTTTTTATTATTTTTTTTTTTTTATTTTTTACTATTTTTGTTTTACTTTATTTTCTTTTTCTTTTTTTTTTTTAATTTTACCTTGCACCATTTCGCATTTCTATTGTTTTCGTTTTTATTTATTTATTATTTTTTTTTTTTTTTTAAAGATAACAATCGAAGAAACACACACATTTTTTTTTCTTTTTTAGGAAACATTTAACGAACTCATTTATGTTCTAAGATGAAATAGAAATTTTTTGAGAATAACTTTCTCGACTAGGGCCTCGTCTTATGCGAATTATGACGACTTCGTCAATTCACGTGTAAAACATGTTAAGGGCGTGAACCCTTTGAATCGAACTCCTATGATCGAAATGACACCTTAAGAAAAGATTTCTACGTTTGCTACTGTTACTCATTGCCCTTAAGGGAATTTAGAAAAACAAATTCGCGGAATTTGTTTTTTCTTTATTTCTCTTTTCACATCCTAAAGAGATAGAAGATAGATGCATATATATATATATATAGAGTGAGAGAGAGAGAGAGAGAGAGAGACGAATCTGATGTAAGAAACACGAAAAAAGCATAAAAGTATTATGATCTATAGATCTCATCGATCATTTCTCGTCATTTTTTTTTTTTAAATTGACAATCGCGTTAAACTTGTTTTGGCATCGACACTGATTGGCGTAGATGGATTTCTTTTTTCCTTTTTTTTTTTTCTATTTTCTTTTTTCTTTTTTTTGTAGAAACGTCATTTCCTCTCTCCCGAGTAATAGAACTCGTGAGTTCTCCTGCAGGATAAACATTATCCCAATCGTGTTTTAAAAGATCATACCCATTTATCACATCCTTTTTATCACGACAATCTTGATCTATTCGAGATCATATTATATATTTTTGATGGATCAATCGAGATCGTTTCTTTTCTTTCTTTTTTTTTTTTTTTCTTTTTTTTTTGTCGAGATCGTTTCAATTCTCTTACATTATTTAGATCGCATAAATATTTTTTTTTTATATTATTCTTATCAAAATTTTTTTATCGATGGAATTTGATTTTTCTTTTACTTTTTCTTTTTTTCTTTTTTGGTTTTTTGTTGTTGTATAATTGAACCTTCTTTTTTATTTTATCTCATTTTACTTTAATAAAAATCATGTTTATTTTTTATTATTAATATTTTTAGAAATATTCTATAAATATATAATTTTATAAACATTAATATATATATATATATATAATTTTACGAACATTTATTGATTGTATATAATATATACATATTTTTTTTTCTTCTTTATTTCACTCACTCGTCATCATCATTTTTCTTTTTTTCCCCTCTCTTAAAAAATTTCTCATCGATCGAATATTCATTTAATTTAACAAATAAAAATATCGTGTGAGAGCAAAATTATTTATATTCTTCTTATTAATCCTCATTATTATTATTATTATTATTATTATTATTATTATTATTATTATTATTATTATTATTATTATTATTATCATTATCATCGTGACAATTAATTATTATTATATTAATAATTATTTATATTAAAATTTAATATCATTAAATTTCTCTTTGTTCGAATTTTTATTTAATTTAACAAATAAAAATATCGTTTGAGAGCAAAATTATTTATATTATTATTATTATTATTATTATTATTATTATTATTATTATTCATATTGTGATAATTATGATTATATTAATAATTTATTATTTAATCAAATATTAGCTATTATTATTATTATTATAATTATTATTATCAGTTTTTTTTCTTTTTTGTTGTTTTTTCAAAAGTTAGAGCATCATGTCAGCAAATCAAGAGTCAGATTGAACGAACGTAGGAATTAAAATTAGTAGACGAGAGTTTGAATGTGTAGCCCAGAAGAAATGATTTTTGTTGAAATAGCTGTGAGGTCCTCTGTAGGTTGTCATCGTCATCGATATAATGCAC
>NC_140833.1:1545000-1552500 GCF_050613455.1 Vespa mandarinia | reverse complement strand
GAGAGAGAGAGAGAGGGAGGGAGGGAAGGATGAGGGGGGGATGAACGTTCATTTTGTTATTTCATCTAATTAATAAAATAGATTAAATGGAAAGGAAAAAGGAGATGAAGGGAAAGAAATAAAAAAAAAGGAATAGAAAATGGATCGCGTCTATATCAACTTATAGTAAGTAAGTAAGACTTTATCGGGAACTTTAGCCATTTCTTTATTTTATTATTTGTCTCTTCTTTTTTTTCCTCTTTTTTTTTTCTTTTTTTTTTTTTTTGTTCCCACGAACGAAGAATATATCTGACTATAATGTTAGACATTTCCTTTTACGATAGTTGTTGTTTTAAGGTTATAACGTAATAACGTTTAAAAGAAGGAAAATGAAAAAAAAACAAAATAAAAAAAAAAGAGAGAAAAGAAAAAAGAAATAATTTACATATGTCTTTCATTAACAATGAAAAAAAAAAAAAAGATATATATATATATATACATACATTATATTAATAATAAATTTTTTTTTTTTTGAGTTTAGGCTTTATAATTCTATTTATAATTTTTTTATTAATAAAAATAAAATTATTAATAGAGTTATATATATATATATATATATATATATATATATATATATATATATATAGTGTAATAAAGTATGTGTGTACTATAAATCCAGTTGAAGGTATATTACATATAAGTGTGGCAAATGTATGCCCGACTAAACACACCTGTCCGGTATAACCTATCATCTAATATTATGTTAAAGTCGTTGAGAGAAAAGAAAAGTTTGATAATACGTATTAAATCTATAACGAGAGACTTTCTTTTCTTTCTTTCTTTCTTCCTTTTTTTTTTTTCTTCCTTGTCTAATTCCAACTTATAGAATCTAATATATCATTAAAATTCTAATAAACGCATATGTACGTCAATCATGGTGTTTTCATTCATTTTATATATATATATATATATATGTGTGTGTGTATGTGTGTGTGTGCGTATGTACATATATATATATGTTTGTTTTGATTATATCAAAATTAAAAATTTTTTTTATTTCTTATTCTCTTAAAATATCGTATTATTTATATAGAAATTTTTATTTTATTATATTAACTATATATTTAACTATATATTTATTGAAATATTAAAAATGTTATTATACCTATTAAAAAAAAAAAAATATATATATATATAGGGTGATTGAAGAGTTCATAAGATGATTCTTCTTAAAAATCATTTTGAGTTTTTTTTTTTAAATTAAAACAATCGAAACACGGATACTCTTGTTCCACCTTCACATAATCGTTTAATATTCAATTATATTTAATCATTTAAATATATATATATATATATATAAAATTATTTCTTTTTTAAATTTGATTATAATAATTCGAATTGTTATTAGAAATGGATGAGATCTTTTTAATTTTTGTATATATTTATCTTCTTTTTTTTTTAAATTTCCTTTTCTTTTTCTTTTTTAATTACTTATTTTATTACATTTGGTGTTTCAAGATCGCACGTGGGATTTGAGGGTAAAACTGCATGTGCCTCGTATATATTTTCGTATGTATATATATGTATCTATGTATGTATGTATGTATGTATGTATGTATGTATGTATGTATGTATGTATGTATGTATGTATGTATGTATGTATGTATGTATGTATGTATGTATGTATGTATGTATATGCGAGTCACCCTTACGGTGCACCGAATGAAATAGCTTACCTAGCAATATCGAAATATACATAGGATACCCTGCTGTCGCAATCCCTTTTGTCGTGAATCAGCACTGGGCTTTTCTAAAACCTGGTTGAGAGAAAATATTTGCCAATCGACATAGACCACAATACATAGGTACTTATACATAGACGCTTGTCGTACCATTTATGCAAAGAAAAAGCTTTTTATAGTTTGTGGATATGCATGTATATACGTACGTACATATGTATATATATATATATATATATATATATATATATATATATATATATATATGTATGTATGTATGTATGTATGTATGCATGTATGTATGTATGTATTTATGTATGTATTTATTTATGTCTGTATGTATGTATGTATGTGTGTATGTATACATGTATATGATTCTACGTGTTTTTAAATCTATCGATAAAGTATGAGATCTATTTGATATATACATATATATATATATTATTTAGATAGAATTAATTATATAATATAATAATTATTTATTAATATAATATAGATTAATAATTATATCAATTAATTATAATAATGATTAATTAATAATAATTCAATATATTTTTTATATTTTAATAATTCATATATATATATATGTATAATATATATTATATTATTTATTAATATCAATATATTTTATATATATCAATAATTATTATTCCTATATAATAAATATTAATAATAATTAATAATAATAAATATAAATCTTGGAATATAATTCTACTACGTAAATAATGAATCCATAGTGATGGTACATTTTCTTTCTTTCGTACTTTTTTTTTCCAATTTTTTTTTTTTTTTTTTTTTTTTTTTTCTTAATACAGCCCTTCCTTTTAACACTCACACTCACACTCACACACGCACGAATGAAAAAAAAAAAAGAAGAAAGAAAGAAAAGAATAAAATACGAAAGATCGAAGTTGTGAAAGGATCTTTACACGCGTGTTTCCAAATCCACGAGCATTTTACACGCGTGTTACGCATGACACAATAGTTACCTAGCACCGATCTACTACAAACCTTCATTCATCCGTGATCTTTCTCCCGCACAATAGATCACACCTTTTTTTTTTTTTTTTTTTTCATCTACTCTCACTCATCTCTCACTTTCATCTCAACTCAGAGTTTCGACGAAACTCTTTCGTTGTAGAAGATATGAAAAAAAAAATAAAAAAAATAAAAAAATATGAAGAAAGGGAGGGATTGAGGGTGGGAGGGTGGGTGTGGAGGAGGGGATGGAAATCCTTAGACTCCGGTAAAAATCTTACCTCAGACGATATCCGATAAGCCGTGCGAACTCTTTAAACAAGAATATTATCCTTTTTCTTCTTCTTCTCCCTCTCTCTCTCTCTCTCTCTCTCTCTCTCTCTCTCTCTCTCTCTCTCTTTCTATTCCTTTTGATTTTTTTATCTGCTCTTTACAACCATAAGACTCGGAGATTATCAGGGATTTCTTTTCTTTTTCATTTTTCTTTTTCTTTTCTTTTTTTCTTTTCTTTTCTTTTCTTTTCTTTTCTTTTCTTTTCTTTTCTTACGTTGGCATTTCACTCTTTTTAAGGCGGACGAAGAAAACGCGATGGAAAAAGAATTAAAGAGTAAAGAGAAAATAACAAAGGGAGAATTATTAAAAGTCAATTATTCTTCAATTAAGGACAATTTAATTTTTTTTTTTTTTAATCTAAATATATATATATATATATATATATATATATATATATATATATATCTGAAATAATTTTCGTGTCTGATTCATATTAAAACAAAACAAAAAAAAAAAAAAGAAAGAAAAAAAAAATCACATACTGAAACTCTTTCACGTATTATTTACAATTTTACAATAGAAAAATATTATATATAAATCGTGGAAATAATTTGATTTGTTCGTAATTTAATGTCAGTGCTTCGTATAAGAAAAAAAGAAAGACAAAGGAAAAAAAGAAAATAATAATGAAGAAAATAAATAGAAAATAAAAAAAAATAGTTATTGATCATAATTCGAATATTATCTGATCTATAAACCATTTGAAAATTCTCGTGTCAAATAATACATATAAATGGAAAAAGTGAAAAACCAAAAAGAAAAGAACAGAAAAAAAATTTATAAATAAATAAAAACACACACACGCACACTCCATTAGATAAAAGAAAAAAAAAAAGAAAAAAAAAGAAAAAAAAACCAACGAATTGTTACGATCACGACCGATTAAAAAATCAAAAAAAAAAAAAAAAAAAAAAAAAAAAAAAAGGAAGAAAAAAAAGTTACGCGCGTAAGGAAAAACTAATAAAAATAATAAATAATATAAAATAATATAAATAATATATAATGATAAATTACACGTATAGGATACATCAAAAATAATATTCCAACATGATAGTTCTATAGTAATTATTATTATATATTATTTAATTTAATTATTAAATCAAAAATCACTATTATTAATTTGAATTCGTACGATCAATTTAATCTATCGTATTAACACCTATCCACGTATATATTTATTTACGGATGGATTAACTGAATGACTAATTGAGAATGATTCAATGACTGTATGACTGAATGAATAAATAAATGAATGAATGAATGACTGACTGACTGGACTGACCGGACCGACTGGACTGACTGACTGTGACTGACTGACTGATTGACAATAACTCTGAATCCACAAGGATACACTAGTTTAATATATCGAAGCTGTTCTGTGTTACCTGTGGGTCCCTCTGAGTCTATCTGAGCCCATTGGACCCACTCTTTCTGAGTCCCTGTTTCGAATTTCTTCACGCTTTAACGACCTTTCGAGTATCGTTTTAGGATCGTGGGATTACGAATATAGTCGACGACTACGACTACGACGACGACGACGACGACGACGACGACGACGACGAAAGGAAAGGAAAAAAAGAAAAGAGGAAAGAAAAAAGTAGAAAAAGAAAAAAAAGAGTGAGAAAGAGGGAGAGAGGGAGAGAAGAAAGAAATGAAAAGACCACGAAACGATTCCAATTTCTCATCCTTCTTATTTCTATCGAGCCCTTTTAAGGATCAAGGTCACGCTCTCTTGGCTGCTCAATATGTGAACTCTAATGAGATTACGTCGAGCAATCGTCGCCAATTTACGAATGAATTTTCTTTATCTATCTATCTCTCTTTCTCTTTCCCTTTCTCTCTCTCTCTCTCTCTCTCTCTCTCTCTTTTTAGATTCTTTTCTTCTTTCTTTTCACCCTTCATTCTCTTCGATAAGTTTCGAATGACACTTTTTTTCGAATTATTCGCTCTCCCTCTCTCCCTCTTTCTCTTTCTTTGGTACTTCGACCTATCGAATTTACTCTTGGCCGAGTTTTAACAAGATTAAATACACATAAGAGAGATTATACTTAACTGTTACTCCGGTATTAAATATGTAATAATAATCGAATTTAATATCGTCACTGAACTTTACACAAGTATTATATATATATATATATATATATATATATATATTATATGTATATGTATGTGTGTATGTGTCTATCTGTTCACGTGTATGTCTCTGTGTATGTACATCTATGTGTATGTGTGTGTATGTCATTATAATAATATTAGAGTTTAATAAGGTGGAATAAACGCTTGTATTATCGAGCTTCTATCTCTCTCATTCTTTTACATATATATATATGTGTGTGTGTGTGTGTTTTTCTTCTCTTTCTATCTATACAATATGGTCGACATATTAACGATCATGAATATGACATCTCTTTTCCTTCATTCTTTCCTTCTCATCATCTTGGGTCGATGCACAATGCCGTATAAAACGTTCCTTTCGATGCTTTTCTATGCTCTAATATTTTCTATGATCTCGTCTATGTATCTGTGTACTTATCTATCTATATATGTATGTATGTATGTATGTATGTATGTATGTATGTATGTATGTATGCATGTATGCATGTTTCTCTCTCTCTCTTTCTTTCTCTCTCTCTCTCTCTCTCTCTCTCTCTCTCTCTCTCTCTCTCTCTCTCTCTCTCTCTGTCTCTTTAAATTTGTTGTACGATTGGAGCCAAAAGTTGTCTTTTGTCGATTCGATCTAAAAAAAAAAAAAGGAAAAAAAAAGCGAATTAAAATCATTCCAAATGTCATTTTACATTATTACGATGTCTCATGATTTTTTGATAGATTTTTTTTTTGTTTTTTTTTTTTTTTTTTTTTAAGAGATTGCACAACCATAAAATGATCTATCCACCTCTTTTCTCATTCGACCTTTTTTCTTCTCTCTCTCTCTCTCTCTCTCTCTCTCTCTCTCTCTCTCTCTCTCTCTCTCTCTCTCTCTCTCTCTCTCTCTCTCTCTCTCTCTCTCTCTCTCTCTCTCTCTCTCTCTCTCTCTCTCTCTCTCTCTCTCCCTTCGTCCTTTTTCTTGATTTCGTTTTTTTTTATTATTATAATTTAATTTCTTTTTCTCTTTCCCCTTTGAAAATTTTTCAAACGTCACACGTCTCGACTTCAATTGAAATTATTCCTTTATAAATATTGTTACTCGATATATCATAATGTTCAATTCGAATTTACGAAAGATTTAGAAATAATTTCTTAATGTCATTTCCACTCACTCACTCGCTCATTTTTTACAACGAATCGTTCGATTTAAATTGAATTTTAAAATTAAAATTATACCAATTCAATGATTAATAAGATTTATCTTGCTATCTTACAATTTTTCCTCTTCGTTATTACGACGTTTCATTATCATAAGATAAGAACGTAATATTCAATTGATTTATTTGCATTTTTCTTTTTTCTTTTTTTTTTTTCTTCTCTATTCTTTGAAAATATTCCAAAGTGTTCCAAATTTTTCCAAAGGTAAATAGACATACGTGAGTACGATCATAAGAAAACCTTAATATTCCATTGTTCTTACTAATAATGAATTATTGATCGAAGATAAAAGAAAAGAATAGAAACGATAAAAAAAAAAAAAAAATAATAAAAAAATAAAAGAAAAAACTGGGGTTGGGTTTGGGGGATGGGGGATCAACAAAAGTACAATCACAAATATTCCCATAATATTTTCGAAGTATTAATGTTACGTTATATCTATTATAATATTTATTTGTTCTAAGACCAATATACTTTCTATGAAAAATTCCCATTATAGAAATATAATAAAAATATAGAAAAAAATTATATTGTAACTATTAAATTGAATTTAAATCGATCGAAGAGAAAAAGAACAAAGGTAGAGAGAGAGAGAGAGAGAGAGAAAGAGAAAGATGGACAATAATAAAAGTATATGAAGGTGAGACAGTACTTACGGTAAAATAATTTAGCACATACCCTTTAAATATTTATTAGTGCATTTATTAGTCGCTTTCTATTAAGTTGAAAACTATGAAACGAGCATCAAATGAAAACAAATAACTAAACAAAAACGCTCGTTTCATAGTTACCAACCTAATAATAAAATGGTTCAACCCTCCTTGAATCTATATATACATATATACATATATATATGCGGAAGTTATTTGAAGTACAGTTTAGGTTAAAACACTTCAGGTTAATTTAAACGTTTAACCATAATTGTTCATACCTTGTCGACAACAATTAATTAATTTATCTTGGTATTATTTACCGTTTAGCCGTGAATTCTTTTATTTCGTTTTTATGTTTTCTTTTCGAAACAACATTGCTTACAATGGATCTTTTTTATTTTTCTTTTTTCCTTTTGTTAATCCTTTTAAGCTTATTCCACTTTCCATTGTAATTTCATAGTTGTTCATATTTCCTTTTTTTCTTTTTTTTTTCTTTTTTTTTCTTTTTTAACCTC
>NC_140833.1:1530000-1540000 GCF_050613455.1 Vespa mandarinia | reverse complement strand
CGTACCAAACGTTTATATTATATCAATATATCGAACTTCAAAATGTACGCAATTCTAATCGTACTGAAGTATTTTACGAAATCTAATTCGATCTAATTCGATCTAATTTAGTGCAAACCGTCGTTGGTTATTCTCGGTTCGTTTTGATGAATTTCACGCAAAGAGATGTGAATATCGGTAAGGCAAAACTTTGTGAGTGAATAATAAGAATGAGAGAGATAGAGTGATAGAGAGAAAGAGAGAGAGAGAGAGAGAGAGAGAGAGAGAAAGAGAGAGAGAGAGAGAGAAAGAGAGAGAGAGAGAGGCGGTCTTATTTGACCCCAGGCCCATTGCGCGAGTTAGCAGTCCGCCACGATCAGTTGGGGTCACGCGAGTCGCCACCCCAATTCGCCTAATAGGGACAAATATCATAATTGCTGCTCCTTCTTTGCTAAGCATCCAAATAGATTGATGCTCTCTTATTTGCCTCTCTTTTCCTCTCTCTCTCTCTCTCTCTCTCTCTCTCTCTCTCTCTCTCTCAGTCTCTTTCTCTCTCTATCTCACTCGTACTTCTGGTGTTAAAGTTTATATAAGATTAGATAATTAAAACTCGTTAATTCCTTTTTTTGTCTCGTTTCTTCGATTCATCGTCCACGTCGTTGGAATTCTTTCTATTTGTTTTTTTTTTTTTTTTTTTTTTTATTCATTCTTTTTTTCTTTTTTTTCCCCAGAACCTTTAGTCGAGAAGTTCAACTTGAAATTAATTAGATTCGTCGCAGATATTTTCTTTTTTCTCTTTTTTTTTTCTTTTCTTTTTTCTTTTTTTTTTTTTTTTTTTTTTTTTTTTTCCTCGAACTAATCAATCCAGAATAATTTCGTTTTAGAAGCTTTTTCTACAAACATTTTTCTAATTTTTTTTTTTTAATAATTTGAAATATACATATATATATATATATATATATGTATATATATTTTTTCTTTTTTTTTTTTTGATATAGATATCCATGAGATTATAAAATTGAGATCTAAATTCTATTTAACTACGGATATTATAACTGACGCATTTAAATATCTTATTGTTAATGTATTTTAATGAGAATTACGTCACGAAATAATTAAATTTTCGATTTAAAAAAAAAAAGAAAAAAAAAGGGAGAAAAGAGGAAAAAAAATGAAGAAAAAAAAGAAAGAAAGACGGACATATTTATATACAATATTATGGATAAACAATTTTTTCCATTCCTTTGTGTGTACGTATATTCCAAAAAAAAAAAAAAAAGAAAAAAAAAAGAATCAGAAAAAAAGGAGAAAACAGAAGAAGAAGAAGAAAAATGATGGTCAACAGTAATTCTCGAATAATTTTAAAAATCGAACGGGTCCAGTAATATATCAAAAAATCGTATATGGGTGTTTCGAAAAAGAGAGAAAGAGAGAGACAGAGAGAGGAGAGAGAAAGAGAGAGGAGAGAGAAAGAGAGAGAGAGAGAAAGAAGAACGAAATATATATATATATATATATATATAAATGATTTATAATCGGACCAATCTTGATATAATCATCTAGGATTCGCGCATACATACTAACATAGATACGTAAATACATATTAAATGCATGGCTATATAAATCATAAATGACCTTGAAAGATTTCTTAGAAACACCTACATATGCCGATCTTTCGTTCGAGAAATCAACTACGTGCAATCTCTATCGTTGAGTAAACATTGAACGATGTCTTCCGTATTTGACTATAACCATGCATATATATAGGTATATAGATATAAAGACAGGGGTTGGAGGGCAGGGGGAGGGGGAGGAAAAAGAAGAGGTGGGCTTAAGGGTAGGGGTAAAAAAAAGAAAGAAAAAAAAACGAAAGGAAAAAAAGAAAATCGCGACCGTGAATACATGTGGGCGAGGAACCGGCGCAGATACGCTCAGCATCCACTTGACCCGGTCCAAGAACGATATATTTATCCACCTAACGAAGGTCTGCGGTGTCAACACGAGTCAACAGTGGTCAATAAGCGATCAAGTGGCCTCGCGGCCTACGCCCAATCGTTGTCTACCATTAACCGCGAGCACACGGTTTCGTGACGATAAATCGATTATATCGATCAGATAAAATTTTCAGGTCGTATAAATATTAATATCGGGATAAATTGAAAGAAAATTCGTTTCGTTAAAACTTTTCATATCCATTATTTATAGTTAATCATTCTCGATTGGTAATGTATGATAAATATTATGAGATTATCAAAGAGAATTTAAAAGTATATATATATATATATATATATGTGTGTGTGTGTGTGTGTGTGTGTGTGTGTGTGTATATTTCAAAATAATTATTAATCGATATTATCGATATTATCGATTTTTAAAATTACTCGAGAATTATTGTCGCTTTCGGTTTTCTTCTTCGTTCTCTCCTTTTTTTTTTTCTTTTTTTTCTTTTTTTAATTGCATTTTTAATCAATTATTTATACAAATTTTTTTCTTTTCTTTCTATGTATACATAAGTAAAGGAAAAAAAATTGTTTATCCACAATACTATATATAAATATGTGCGTTTTTCTTTTCTTTTTTTTTTCTCTCTTTGTTTCTTCTATTTTTTTCTTTTTTTTTTTTTTTTTTTTTTTTTACATCGAAAAGTAATTATTTCGTGATGTAATTCTTATTAACATATATTAACAATAAGATATTTAAATGCGTCATTTATAATATCCTTGATTACATAGAATTTGGATCGCTTATATAACCTCATCGATATATATTTTATATATTATATAACGTATATTATATAAAATTTATATATGTTTATAATAATAAATATCTATTAAGAATAATAAATATTTATATTTATATTAATAGGTTTTTATTATTTATTATTGTTTTATTATATACATATTTTATAATGTATATTTAATATTAATTATAAATATCAAATTATTCGTATTAAAAATAATAAATATTAAAACATTGAATTGATTAATATTTTATCGAAAATTTTTTTTTTATTGCGAATTGTACAATAACATTTTTCCTTTCTTTTCTTTTCTTCCTTTCTATTCTTTTTCTCCATTTATTTATTTTTTTATTTTTTTTTTTTTTTTATTCTTCATATAGAAACAATACTTTTATAAGATACCGAATATATCTATCAGTGGCTATAATTTTTAACGTAAGTAAATTTATTTTATATATACATATATATATATATATATATATATATATATATATTAAGAAAAAAATTACGAAAACTGGACGATAGACGCAAAAGATGTGATAATGAAAGAGAAAGATCTTGGTTTCTGAACCCAAACGACTTGACCTCACATCTACGTGTCAACGGTTCACATTAATTCGGTCGAATTAATCTTCGGTGTCGAGAAAGGAAGAGAAAGAGAGAAAGAGAGAGAGAGAGATAGAGAGAGAGAGAGAGAGAGGGAAAGAGGAAGAAAGAGTGAATGAGCGAGAGAGAGAGAGAGAGAGAGAAAGAAAGAAAGAGAAAGAGAAAGAGAAAGAGAAAGAGACCTTTGCAACCCTACTTGCCCATCGTTCCATCACTCGCCCTTGCACGGATTTATTATTTAATCAACCAACTCGATTCTCGTGTTCTCTTAGCTAAGTCAAGTGTAAGCCATCCTCGTTATAAATTTTTCAGATTTTTCTTTTCATCTATTGTTTCTCTCTTTTCTCTCTCTCTCTCTCTCTCTCTCTCTCCCCCTCTGTCTCTATCTCTCTCTCTCTCTCTCTCTCTCTCTCTCTCTCTCTCTCTCTCTCTCTCTCTTTCTTTCTGTCTATATCTCTGTCTCTGTTTCTCTCGAAATAAAACAAAATTTCACGTCAAAATTTGTAAGAAGAAAGGAAAGATAATAAATAAATGAATAAATAAACAAATAAATAAATAAATAATTAATTAATTAATTAATTAATTAATTAATTACTTTATTCAATTAATTGAAAAAAGAATAAGAAGGTAAAAAATGCCGCGAATTTTTCGAATTATATATGTATAATCTTAATCTATACATATATATTTATGTGTCTGTTAATAATAATGACTGAGAAGAAGACGAAGGAGAAGAAGATGATGATGATAAAAATAATATTAAAAAAAAAAAAAAAAAAAGAGATAAAGAATTTTGATTATGATTGTCGTCATAAACGCTTCGATATACATATTTACGAATCGATTTCGATTAATTTTACATATATACATATGTATATATTTGTATATATATATTATGTATGTACGTATATATATATATATATATATATATATATATATGTTTGTATATATATATTTATGTATGTATGTAACTACGTGCTTGGAATCGTCGACGATTATATTCACGATAATAATTCAGTCGTAGATATCGCACGTTGCTCGAAGGATAACGCGTTCGATTAAACGAGCTGTGATTAATGAGATAAATCACGATCGATCGAATCCAAATCTTATATGTATACCTATATATATATATATACATATATATATATATATATAAATCTTGTTGCGAACGAGATTAACATGTTGCTTTTGCCATTGTATCGATCATTGGCTGCGAACGAATTTTAATTAATATGATTTAATATGATTTGCATATATTTATTAAATCGTATATATGCATACATATATATATATATTTTTTTTTTATATATATATTTTTTTATATATATATATATTTTATATATTATACGTATAATATATCAGATATAATTAAATTTAAATGAAATTTTTTTATTTCATTTATACTTATATAATATTATAAATATATATATATATATATATATATATATATATATATGTATATGTATATTTAAAATTTATATAAGTCTATCTTTTAATAAGCCATCGAAATTTTATTACTATAATTATCAATATAATTATCATTATAATTATTATTATTATTATTGTTAATTAGTTAAGATAATATCGTTAAAATTAAGTAATCGAGAATACATCGAAATTCTATCGATAAATTAAATAAATTTCTATTAGTGAAGATCGAAGATATATAGAGGACGAGTGAAAGGAGGAGAGAAAAAAAGAAGAAGGAAGAGGAGGATGGGGAGGAGAAGGAGGAGGTGGTGGAGTAGGAGGAGGAGGGGGAGGAAGAAGAAGTGGGAAGTAAAGGATAGGTATGCTTCGATTCTTCGATATGCCGTGCAAAATACGAGAAGTTGTCTTCCTTATAACAGCTGACTCGATCCCACGACCTTATCGCCAATTCATCAATGATTTAACTCGTACGTATATATATGTGTGTGTGTTTGTATGTGTGTGTGTGTGTGTGTGTGTGTATGGCTGTCTGTATGTCTCTTGTTGTGTCTGTATGTGTTGTCTTCGTACGTATGAATGTGAGTGGATCTCTCTGTTCGTTTGTTACGATCGTCACGGAATGGTTAGGTATACTTATTTCTATGAGTTAGGGTGAAGGAACTCTCTAATTCTCTCTCTCTCTCTCTCTCTCTCTCTCTCTCTCTCTCTCTCTCTCTCTCTCTCTCTCTTGCTCTCTCTCTCTTTCTCTCTCTCTTTCTCTCTTTTCTTTACCTTCATTTTTATCTTTGTATTTATTTTTATTATCATGATCTTTCTTTCTCTATCTCTTTTGACTTTTCATCAATAATAATTAATCATAAACGATTGAACGTTTAAAATGATTGAATCGATCAGCGTAATTAATTAATTGATTTAATGCTTATTACGAATGTAGTAATTTATATTTGAAAAATTTGTAAGGAGGGAGGTGCTGAGGGTGGGTGGGGTGGGTTGAGAGGGGCGGCGGAGAGACGGTTGTCGAAGGGAAGAAAATGATTTAAAATGAAATGATATATTTGATCAATTTTTTTTAGATTATCATAATGTTGATTTAAATGAAACGAATCATATTTTTATTCATGTATGAATAAAAATTAAATTGCTTGAGTAATCGTCATTGATTAATATCGATTTTTATCAATATATATATATATATATATATATATATATATATATATGAATTATAATTATTATCCTATATATATTATTATCCTATATATATTATTATCCATATTATTATATATCTGTATTTATTCATATACTTATATACATATATACTCATACATATATACGTAGCCACATACATATCTTGGTCCTTTCTTTCTTTTTTTTTTTTATACATTTATTACACGTTACCGATAACGAGCGCGAAATAAACAATTACGTGACGTAAAATTTCAATAGCAACAACAACAACAACAACAACAACAACAGTAACAATAATAATAATAATAAAATGAACATAATAGAAAAGAATTATTTTTTTTTTATATTATCTTTCTCTCACATAGTTATTTACGAAAGTAATAAAAAAAGAAAAAAAGAAAAAAAAGATAGAAAGAGAAAGATATACGATTGAATCTTACAGGATATCTTTTTTACTAAGAAAAATCCTCTGATCGCGAATCACGTATAGTTAATGCGTTACATCTGTCGATTTATCTCTCTCTCTCTCTCTTTCTCTCATTGTCTCTTTTTTTATCTCCTTTCCTCACGTACATACATACATACGTTCAACAAGCACGTGAAACAATAATATGATCCTACGTTATACGTTCGTAAACGATCGATAAATATATCGTATTCTCGAAAAAGAAAACATTGTCTCTCTTATATCTTTCTCTTTTCTAATCGACAAATCTAATCGAAAAATCTGATCATTTATTTACTCGTTTTATTCTTTATTTACTATCGCATTAATTTTATCGTCGAACTTACGTACATACACGTTCATTCGTTCGTTCACTCATTCATTTATGTATCACCTTCGAGTTAAAAGAGAGACGTATCGATATGACTTTCGAGAAATTTAATTAATTCGTAGCATTAATTATTGCCTGATAATTATTTTTCTTTCTTTTTTTTTTCTTTCTTTTTCCATCTTCTTCGTTCTTTTTTTTCCTTTTTTTTTTTTTTCATTTTATCTTTTTATTACTTTTGAATATTTTCATTATCTCGAGATTCCTCGAAAGCGTAAAAGTCATGCGTAATATTTATATCGTACGTGTCTATTTTGCTTATATACGTGAGATTGATTTTATGTATCGACATTCGATTTTGTATTTACGAGATAATATCGTTAGTCAACATTGCGTGAAGGTTAATTTCATTCCAGTATCGTCAGGCGATCAGTAAGGACGTGAGTAATATTTAAATTTATTAAGAAATATTTAATACAATTACGTTAAATCGAATTTAATTTATGTTATTAGATCATTTCTTAAGGATATTTTCTATCTCGTCGAAACAAATTTCGTTCGTTTACTACGATAATAATGATTTTATTTAATAGATATTTAATCTCGTACATATAAATAATTGTCGTAAACATAATTTTAAGGTTAGGAAATATTATAAATAATATATTTAGATCAGTGATAAAGTTTATCGTTCGAATTTAATTTCTAATATCGTTCTAAGCGTATTTTCAGTATTTGTCGTTCATTCATTGCGAAAAAGAAGATTTTATTTAATAGAAGTTTAATCTCGTACATACGTAGACATAGTTTTAAGGTTAATAAATATTATAAGTAATATATTTAGATCAATGATAGTGTTTTTCGTTCACATCTAATTTCTAAGATCGTTCTAAGCGTATTTTTGTTATTCGTCGTTCGTTTACTACGAAAAAGAAGATTCTAATCTTATTAAAAAAAAGATTCTAATTTTATTTAATAGAAGTTTAATCTGCCGATTTATCTCTTTCCCTCTCTCTTTCTTTTTCTTTATCTCCTTTCACCACATACATACATACATACATACATACATACATACATACATATATACATATATAACGAATAGTAAAACGGAAAAGAAGCTTATTTGTGATATCAATACAATTATATCTTTGCCATCTTAATACCAGAATTCTTCGTTTACCGGGGTAAACATGCGCTGAGTAAACACCGTCACCATAGTCGGCCATTTTTTCTTTTTTTTCCCTTCTCTTTCTATCTTTCAACTTCCTTTTTCTCTCTCATTCTATATATATATATATATATATATATATATATATATATATATATATATATCTTTCTGGGTGCAGACCACTCGATGTATCAATGGGACACAAACGCGACAATCTAAATATTTGTTAGTCAGATTAGCCACCCTCTTCTGCTACTCAGTAGTAGTCTCAGGCTTCCTGTTACTATTTCTCATTCTCCTCAACCTCATCCTCATCCTCTTCTCCTCCTCTCTTCTACTCTTTCTCTTTCTCTCTCTCTCTTTCCCTCCTTTTTCTCTTCTCCCTTTTGAAAAATTCTACCTTTTAAGATTCTATTCCACATCTGTCCTTCCTGTTATTCTTATACGTTTGTAACAATCGATATCGGAAATAATCGGGGATTATGATTGAAATACGAGAGACGTTTTGCCAAGGAAATCTTTTTTCCTTTTCTTTCTTTTCTTCTTTTTCTTCTTCTTCTTCTTCTTCTTCTTCTTTTTCTTCTTCATTGGTGATCGATGATTTCATGCGATGTATCGATTAATCGGTCTTTTTTTCTCTTTTTCTTTTTCTTTTTTATTTTTTTTTTATTCTTTTCTTTTTTCAATGCCTCTTCGAACGTTTAGCGTGAGACAAAATTTTTATGTTATACGTTTAATTTTTGTGTTATACGTTTTTTTTTTTTTTTTTTTTTTTTTTTTTTTTTTTTATGTATTCGTCGAACAAACGGCACGTCGCACGTTGTGATAGTAATTTTTTTTTTTCTTTGAATTGAAAATAAATATGCAATGAAATAAATGTATGTATTTTTTTTCTTTTTTTTTTTTTCATTAAAATAGATACCTAATGAAATAAAAATATTAAAATGCAATTGGCATAAGATATGTAATAAAATAAGTGGATAATTTTTTTATTGGAAAATAATTATGCGATGAAATAAATGTAATTTTTTTTTTTTTTTTTTTTTTTTTCGATTAAAACAGATGCCCAATGAAACAAAAATATTATATATTGCAACCGAAAGAAGATATGCGATAAAATATGTGTATAAAAAAAAAAAAAAAAAAAAAAGAAAGAAAGAAAGAAAGAAAAAATGCATTTCATATAATACTACTTTACGATAAAAATAAATCAATGCCTTGTGCCTTGTGCCTTGTGCGTTAATTTAAATAAATAAATTTTCTTTTTTTTTTTCTTTTCCTTTTTTTTTCTTTCTTTTTTTTTCAACTTTTCATTTCATTCTCAAAATTAATTACTACCAACAAATAATAATAATTTATTGGACAATTTTTATGGTAATTATTAATGTAACTTTTAAATGTAATCCTATAATAATATTATCGTGCAATGTATCCAAGTGTACTATTTTTCTTTTTTTTTTTTTTCTTTTTTCTATCAATCTAATAAAAATACACAAACACAGACACACACACACACGTATATATATATATACCGATACAATGTGAGTAATGTTTGAAAAAAACGAACGCGTTAACGTTGGACCAAAGAGAGAAAAGAAAAGAAAAGAAAAAAAAAAATAAACAAAAAAAAAAGACGAAGAAGAAGAAGAAGAAGAAGAAGAAGAAAGAAGATTTAAATAAATCAAAATCGATACAATGTGAGTAATGTTTGAAAAAAAACGAACGCGTTAACGTTGGACCAAAAAAAAAAAAAAAAAACAAAAAAAAAAAAGACGAAGAAGAAGAAGAAGAAGAAGGAAGAAGATTTAAATAAATCAAAACGAAGCGAAGAAAAAAATAAACAAAAGAAATAAAGGAATATATCTACAAGAAAAAAAAAATTATATATATATATATATATATATATATATATATATATATATGTATATATGTAATGTAGATATATAAATTGAAGGAGAAAGAGAAGCCGGTTACTTATATACTTTGTGCCCCGTCGAACTCTTTTTCCCGATTAGCGAGATAATACTCCGTTAGCGTGTTAATCTCACAGAGCGATCTTATTGCGCGTAAAAGCCGTGCCCACAAGAAGAGGCCAGGTGCTTTTTTTTTTTATAT
>NC_140833.1:1502500-1505000 GCF_050613455.1 Vespa mandarinia | reverse complement strand
TCATCGTCCTTGTTCGTGTCCTCCTGTCTACGAACGGAACTTCGAGGATCTTCTTTCTCTTTCTCTTTCTCTTTCTCTTTGTCCTTTTTTCTTCTTTCTTTTTTCTAGACGTTCTCCATCTCTCTCTCTCTCTCTCCCTCTCTCTCTCTCTTTCTTTCTCTATCGTGTGTGAAGAGAGAAGAGATATAACCGTGTATATTTTATGACGCATATTTCTCATAAGATTTCTTTCTCTCGTCTTCCTATCCCGTATTTTGATTTGTTCGTTTGTTTGTTTGTTTGTTTGTTTGTTTGTTTAGATTTTTTTTTCTTTTCTTTTTTTTTTTCTTTTTTTTTAATATAAGACACTTTCATGACTTCACGTGAATTTTCGAATTAAATCGAATGGCTATTGATATTTGTATTCAATATCGTCGCCTTTATATATGTAATATATAATAATATATAAATTATAATAATAATATATAATAATATATAAATATAAAATATATATATATATATATATATATATATATATAATATTGGATGATACGAACGTTTGAAGGTGGTTTTGTTAATTTTCCTTTGTTTTCTTTTTCTTTTTTTTTCTTTTTTTTTTCTTTTTTCTTTATTTTTGTTTGTTTGTTTCTTTCTTTCTTACTTTCTTTTTTTTTCTTTTGTTTTTTTTTTTTTATATATAAATTATTTATCTCGTGGTTATTTAATCGGTATGACAATTTTCTGACGGAGAGAGAGAGAGAGAGAGAGAGAGAGGGAGAGAGAGAGAGAGAGAGAGAGAGAGAGAAATTAAATAAAAGTAAAATAAAATAGAATGAAATAAATTAAAATGAAAATAAAATGATATGAAATGAAATGAAATGAAATAAATGGAAATAAAATAAAATGAAATAAATTCGCATACGTCGATACGAATTAACAAGATAAAAAACGAAATCAAAAAAAGAAACAAGAAACAAGAAAAAAAAAAACAAAAACAGATACAGAAGACGAAGAAGAAAATGGAGAATTAAAGAGTCGAAAAGTCAAAAAAAGAAAAAACAAAGAAGGAAAAAGAAAGGAGAACAGAAAGAACGACAAAACAACAAAAACGAAACGAAACGAAAATGATGATGAAGGAAAATAGAACGAAAAAAAGAAAAAAAGAAAAAGAAAAAAAAGAGAAGGGAAAAGAAAAGACAAAAAAAGAATCGAAAAGTAGTAGAAGATGGACAGATTAAAGAAAGCAAATATGGTAATAATTAGAGACGAGAGTTAGAATAGATTAAATGAAGATCGATATTTAAATAGATCTCGCGAGGATCGAACGATATTCCTTAAGAGAAAATTCCATTCTGAAACATGACTGAACAGGACGAAAGAAGTTTCCTGTTCACAAAAAAAAAAAAAGAAAAATAGAAGGAGGAATAAAAAAAAGAAAAAAAAGAAAAAACAAAAAAGAAAAAAAAGAAAGGCGTGAGTCAGGATTAGATTCCTCTTCTATCTCTCTCTCTCTCTCTCTCTCTCTCTTTCCCCCACTTATATGCATACTAAACGTATACGTGTATATCTGCCATACACACAACAGGCACACAGATAGACATATAGACAGACGCACAGATAGCATATAGACAGAGACACAGATAGACATATAGACAGACACACAGACAGACACACAGACAGACACACAGACAGACACACAGACAGACACACAGACAGACATACATATATATATATATATATATATATATATATATATATATATATATAGATAGATAGATAGATAGATAGATCTTTAGGAAAGGGGTGGCGATCATTAGCGAGTTGTGACGAGACTTACTAATAGGCGGCGGACAAGCGAAGACGTCGGGTTCGATGATACGAGCAGGTCGGAGTCAGACCTGCCCGCCCCTTATCCCCCTTATCCCGTTTCCCTTTCCCTTTCCCTTTGTCGGTCTCTTTGATGGGCACGTTGCTTCAACGTTGAGAACAACGCGACCGAGAAACGGCATTGCGACAGATACAACATCGAGATATTTCTTCGTGACTTAAAGCCCCACGTAACCTACGTACGTAAGTACTTTTACGTACCACATGTTTCCTCTCTCTCTCTCTCCCTCTCTCTTCCTCTCCTTCTCTTTACCTCGTCTCACCTCGTCTCATCTCACCTTAGTTCAGTTCAGTTCAGTTCAGTTCAGTTCGGTTCAGTTCAGTTCTGTTCAGAACAGTCTCACCACACCGTCTCATCATCGTCTCACCACGTCTCATCTACACATACATGGACATATGTGCGTATGTGCGTATGTGCGTATGTGCGTGTGTGTATGTATAAATGTTGCGTTTCATTTTCTTCTTCTTTTTCTTTTCTTTTTCTTCTTCTTCTTTTTTTTTGATCTCTCTCTTTCTTTTTTTCCCCCATTTTCTTCTTCTTCTTCTTCTTCTTTACTTTTTCTTCTTCGTCATCTTCTTCTTATCTTCTTTTCGTCTGTTAATCTATTTATCTTGATATTTTAATCTATTTTAT
>NC_140833.1:1490000-1492500 GCF_050613455.1 Vespa mandarinia | reverse complement strand
AAAAAAAAAAAAAAAAAAAAAAAAACAATTCAAAAAGTGAAGTTTGCTCGTTATTCGACTTCGCGAATTTTTTTTTTTTCTTTCGTTTCCTTTTATTTACTTTTTTGTTCGAGAGAGAGAGAGAGAGAGAGAGGGAGAGAGAGAGAGAGAGAGAGAGAGAGAGAGAGAGAGAGAGAGAGAGAGAGAGAGAGAGGAAGATAGAGATAAAGCAAATATGATTAAAGCTGAAATAAAATCTATATGATCTAATATTATATATATTTGGATCTATTGATATATAAGAATAATAATTAATCACAATTGAAACGATTAACCGATTATTTTATTAATATATTATATTTAATAATAATAGTTTTCTATCGTTGTTCTAACCTATGTCATGTCGTGTCATGTCATGTTATATCTAATTGATATTAAAAACCCAAGCTTGTCAATGTGTTTGCCGATTAACGTAGAGACGAATGAAATGACTTTCGTCGCCTTGATCGACCTGACCTCACTATGGAAAGTTAAACCCCACACATACACACACACACACACACACATATATATTAGGAAGAAGAGAGATAGAGAGAGAGGGAAAGAAAGATTCAAGTTATGGTCGATTCATTCATATAGTGGGAACCAGACCTCCTTCTGTTCTTCTTCATTCATGCTTCTCAAGCTTGAAATACGTTCTCTTATACTATCTCTCTCTCTCTCTCTCTCTCTCTCTCTCTCTCTCTCTCTCTCTCTCTTTCTTTCTCTCTCTCTTTCTCTCTTATACTTACTCTTACACTTTTTCTTTCTATCTATCTCTCTCTCTTTCTCTTTCTGTTTTACTTTCTTACTATTACTTTCTTTACTCTATCTCATTTTATATCTATCTATCCGTTCCATATATCTATCTCTATTTTATCTTAATCAATTTCTTTCTTTTTCTTTTTCTTTTTCTTTTCTTTTCCTTTTTTTTTTCTTTTTCTTTTATTTTTTTTTCCCCATAGAAGAAGATAGGCAGAGATTAATTTATAAGAGACATTTAGTGGGATATCCTCATAAAGGATATTAAGTATAATATAATACTACGTGAACGGGTTTATTAACTTTTATTCTCTTTCGTTACGTCAAAACAACAAAAGGAGGAGGAACGTTCGTTCGAAATTAATGAGATGATTGCTTGGTATGCTCGAGGAAAATAATAATAATAATAATAATAATAATAATAATAATAATAATAATAATAATAATAAGAAGAAGAAGAAGAAGAAGAAGAAGAAGAAGGAGAAGAAGAAGAAGAAGTAGATATTCATAATTATTTAGTTCTCTTTCTTTTTATAATTCTTTTCTTTCTCTTTTTTTTTTTTTTTTTTTTTTTTTTATTATCTCAGTTCAGTTATATAAATAGGGTGATTCGTATATCGCTTAGGGTTATGTATAGCTGTCGTCTATGTTCGTGATATTGATTATTTCGCATTAAAATAATCTTGTCCATGATCGATGATCCTTTTAACGAAAGAATTCGTGTCATCGAATGTGATAAAGAAGAAGAAAAAAAGAAAAAAAAGAAAAAGAATAGAAAAATGATCGAAACAATTTTTTAATAAATATCTAGTCTGTTATTATTTTATGTGATATGCACTGATTACTATCTCTTTTTCCTTTTTATTAATAATGATTAATTATATATATATATTTTTTTTTTTACATATTAATATATTATTAATATAATAATATTAATTATTTTTAATAAACACATATATTAATATAATAATAATAATTATTATTATTATATTATATATATATAATTATTATTATACATATAATAATAATAATAATTATTATTATTATTATATGTATAATTTGTAATAAATATATTATTTAAATATATATTATTATATATAATTTTTAATAAATACATATATTAATATAATACCAATAATAATAATAATAGTAATTACGTTTAATATTTATAATTACTTTGTATAATTATTATATATTAATTTATTAATAATAATAATTATTATTATTATTGTATATATTATTATTGTACAACGAATATATTTATTATTATATATTAATATAATAATAATAATAATTATGTATAATATTTATAATTACTTTATACAATTATTATATATTAATTTATTAATACTAATAATAATAATAATTATTATTATTATTATATATATATTATTATTGTACAACGAATATACTTATTATATATATATATATATATATATATAATAATTATTGCATCTAATAATTATTATATATTAATATAATAATACTAATTATGTATAATATTTATAATTACTTTATACAATTATTATACATTAATTTATCAATAATATATAATAATAATAATAATTATTATTATTTTATTTCGACGTTACTCGTGTCAAGATTCTTATTTTCCCCTCTTCTCATCCCCCCTCCCACCTCAACGAATGAATTTAATTCTTTCTCATGGCGTCCTTGATCGAATGAAGAGATCAGGATCGCTTCTCGTAAACGACGAGCG
>NC_140833.1:1480000-1485000 GCF_050613455.1 Vespa mandarinia | reverse complement strand
AAATAAACTCATCTTATTCTTCTTAGAATCATTTTATCTACAAATTTAGATATGTTTGTATATATATATATATATGTGTGTGTGTGTGTATGTGCGTTCATATGTGTATGTATTATATACATAGGTTATTTTATATATATAGGTGCAGATTTGATTTCTAACCTTGGATATGATTAAATATACTGAAGATTAATATATGTATATACGGAAAGAGAGAGAGAGAGAGAGAGAGAGAGAGAGAGAGAGAAAGGAGAATTATGGAATGAATATTTTCTTATATACAATAGAAATAATTAAATGAATGCACTTAATGTTCCTGAATGAATTCATAAAATTTAATAGATATTGATCGTTTTATAATTTGATGGAAAAAAAAAGGAATAATATTCATCTAAAATTGATATAATACTCTTTGATAATCCATAAAAATATGCGACAAATGTAATAGAAATTATATTAGCAAAATTCTAATTACATTCTTTATATTACATTATATGCGTAAATATGTATAGAAAAAATATTTCTGATTTTTTTTCCTTCTTTTCTTTTCTCTCTCTCTCTCTCTCTCTCTCTCTCTCTCTCTCTCTCTCTCTCTCTCTCTCTCTGTCTCTCTCTCGATAAAAATCACAAAGATCATTGTTCGAAATCATCGAATAAGTCCTTTCGACTCGATCTACGCTTATCATTCTTTTTTAAATTTCTATTTGAATAAAGAATTACTATGGAAAAAGAAAGAAAGAAAGAAAAAAAAAAAAAAAAAAAAAGAAAAAGAAAAAAGAAACTAAAGGAAAGAAAAAGAATATGAAAGAAATGAAATATAGATATAATAGATCTTTTTCTTTTGTTCTCGATGTTTGTTGTCAAAGAGGAGAAACAAGATGTTTAGTAACACGACACATGTCTGTATGTATGTATGCATGTATGTATGCATGTATGTATGTATGTATGTATGCATGTATGCATGTATGCATGCATGCATGTATGTATATATCATGGACGTTGACAGGACGTGTTTTAACGTATGCATGTTGGTATGTCACCAATCATGCTGCGTTTCTAATCGACCGACGTCAGTCATATTCAAAGTAAGTACATACCTCTCACCTTTAATAGAAGTTGACTGTTCTCTATCTCGAACGGTTAACATTTAACTTTTACATATGTATATATATATATATATATATATATATATATATATTCTTATGTAAGAATATTTTATATTATATATATATTCTATATTATATTAAATATGATATATTAAATATTTTATATTATATATATATATATATTTTTTTTTAAGAATATATATAATAGAAAAAAAAATATATATATATACAATAATCGAAATTAATTATCAATTCGCATAAACACGATCGTTCAATTTGAAAATATATATTTTCTATAGATAAATAATAAATAACTTTAATAATTAATAATGAATATTTAATAATTAATTTATTAATTTATTATGAGAATATTTAATGATTAATAAATAATTTCATGTATTGCTATAAGAAAATTTTATCTCGAAATCTTAATTTTATCACGACGATCTTAATGTCTAATGCAATAACGACTTAGAATTAGAAGAAAAAAAAGAAATATATATATATATATATACATATATACATATAAATAAATGAAAAGTAATTCTAAAAATAGTAATTACAAGTGTCATTAGAAATCTTGCTTATATACGATCTTATATATTCATAATCTATATACACTTACACGTACCCATTCTATTCAATCGTTAGATCTAACGTGAGATTCAAGCATACTTTAATAGTGATACTTTTAATCCTTATCGTAGAACCGAACGTCACACCGTTAGATTTTCGTGGGTGTCTCGTATCTCGAATCTATGCTAAAAATAACTTCTGATGTTAAGAAAGAGATAGACGGATAGATAGACACATATATAACGTGCACGCACGCACACACACACACATGTATATGTATATACATACAGATAGATAGGGCATATATAAAGTCTCGTCGTTGGTAGATTAAACGTCATTCAATCGATGATATTAAATAAAAAACAAAACAAAAAAAAATCTTCGTCTTAGCGGAAATAAGTTGCAATAGTTGTGTGCAATCATTTATTATTATTATTATTATTATTATTATTATTATTATTATTATTATTATTATTATTATTATTATTTTTATTATTATTGCTGTTGTTGTTGTTGTTGTTGTTGTTGTTGTTGTTGTAAATATGTATAATGATTAATAATCATTATGATTAATAATTGTATATATATATAATGATAAATTATTATTATTATTATTATTATTATTATTATTATTATTATTATTATTATAAATATATATATGTATATATAATGATTAGTAATCATTGAAAGTGATTAATAATTATAAATAAATATATAATAATGATTATTATTATTATAAATATATATATATAATGATAAATTATTATTATTATTATTATTATTATTATTATTATTATTATTATTATTATTATTATTATTATTATTATTATTATTATTATTATTATTATTATTATTATTATTATTATTATTATTTAATTATATCGAATAAACGAAATAATTATATCACAATCATGAAACTAATTAAATATTAACGAATACAATACAATCTATTCTCTGTATAAACAATATAATATACATACATTAATCCAATAATGATACATTATCAGTATACGTTACATCTAAGTACAAAGGATTTGTACAAAAAAAAAAAAAACAAAGAAAAAAAAAAAGAGAAAAGAAAAAACACTTCGAAGGAAAACCAAATAAATAAAAAATAGAAAGAGAGAGAGAGAGAGAGAGAGAGAGAGAGAGAGAGAGAGAGAGAGAAGGAAAAAACGAAAGTGAAAGGAAAAAAGGAAACGGTGGAAAAAAAAGAAATAGAAAGGAGAAGAGGAAGGGAGATTTTGCGTCTAATCAAGGTCATTTGAATTTCCTCCTTAAACTCCTCCGTAACTTTCGTATTCGTGTAACGAATCGTTAAGAGACGCGACCGACGCACTTTACCGACCGACTATTCCCTTTGTTTGTACGCAGAAACGAAAGGAGGGGCGCCCACTCGCTAAGAAATGAAGAGAGAGAGAGAGAGAGAGAGAGAGAGAGAGAGAGAGAGAGAGAGAGAGAAAGAGAGACAGAGAGGGAAAGAGAGAGAGAGAGAGAGAGAGAGGGAAAGAGAGAGAGAGAGACAGAGAGGGAAAGAGAGAGAGAGAGAGAGAGAGAGGGAAAGAGAGAGAGAGAGAGAGAGGGAAAGAGAGAGAGAGAGAGAGAAGAACTCAGGAAACGCAGACGCACGCGCCGACGTCACTGGTAGCGATAAAGCGCGTGCTTGCGTGCTTAACTACTTGTACACACACACACACACACACACACGTATATATATATATATGCATACATATATATACACATACACATATACGTATAGAAATATAGTGACAGATAGAAAGAGACAGATACATATATGAGAGACGATATATATTGTTTCTTTATCGTTATATTTTATATGATTCATTATTACACTTGTTTTCATTTCTTTTATACAACTTTTATATAATACACGATTAATATGTCATGATAAAATTTATAATAAGTATTGCTAATCTAATGTCTGTTAATACTTCATCCATTTGTAAACATTTAATTATTCACCCTTATCATTTTTATCCTTTTCTTTCTTTCTTTCTTTCTTCTTCTTCTTCTTCTTCTTCTTCTTCTTCTTCTTCTTCTTCTTCTTCTTCTTCGTCTTCCTTTTTTTTTTCTTCTTTTAATTACAATTGCTCGAGTAGGGTTAATTACAATGTCGAAGGTGATTCTAATGTGTCATTAAAAGCCATCGATGATCTTTAAATCTAAAGGGATTAGATATATATTTGTTTTGTTGTTGTTGTTGTTGTTGTTGTTGTTTTTTTTTTCTCTTCTCTTTTTTTTTTTTTTTTGGTGCAATGTTAGGAATAAAAAGAGAGAGAGAGAGAGAGATATTCGATCGAAATTTGCACGATGATTTGTTTTTCGACGAATCCGAATTCACTTGGATATTTCTTTCTTTTTCTTCTTTTTTTTTGTTTTTTTTATTTTTTTTTCTTTTACTTTTTTCTTTCCCTAGACTAATCTTATTTCGTTTCTCGTTTTTTTTACTTTTTCAAAACTCGATCACGAATTGAATTTATTCAATTAATTATTACATTTATTAAGACTTGTATCGAGAGAAAGAGACAGAGAGAGAGAGAGAGAGAGAGAGAGAGAGAGAGAGAGAGAATGGATAATAAATTTTATTGAAATAAAACAAATTTTAAATTTAATAAATAAATTTTAATGAAACTTTCTTATCCATTTTATTTTTTTTTTTTTATTTATTTATTTATTTAGTCTTTTTCTTTTTTTTTGTTTCGATCGAATTTCGATCAAACGTTTGAATATATTCGATCATTGATAACGATTGAGAATACGACGACAATAATATTGATAATTAATTAACGATAAGCCTTGAAAACGTTTTCTTTTTTTGTTTTTTTTTTCTTTTTTCTCTTTTTTTTTTCCATTCAATAAATTATTAATTGTACTTCTCTTTTTCTCGCGCGATAATTTCCAATCTCTCTCCCTCTTCTGTTCTTTTTTTGTTTTTTTTGTTTTTTTTCATTTTCTTCCTTTTTTATTCTTATGAATTTCTTTTTCTTTTTTCTTTTTTTTTTTTTTTTTCGTCACATTGATCCATCAAAGAGGATCATCATCGTCCGAACGTACTGGAAGCATCGTGATAAATCTCTATTATATAGATGTATAGATCCGATGTCGTTGAGGATCATCATCGATGCCACAGCTAAATGGTTTAGTGTGTTTAGGGAGGGAGGGGGGGAGGGGGGGCGGGAGGGAGGGACTCACGTGACACAAGCTATGGATAGGGGTTGCCTCTATATATTTATATATATATGTGTGTATATATATATGTATATATTGTAGGTATAGTACGCACCAATGATATGGGGG
>NC_140833.1:1465000-1470000 GCF_050613455.1 Vespa mandarinia | reverse complement strand
TCTCTTTCTCTCTCTTTCTCTTTCTCTCTCTCTCTCTCTCTCTCTCTGTCTCATTCTCTCGGTGCTTTCATCAACGAGAATATTTTTTTTCTTTTTTTTTCCTTTATCTATACCATTAATTAATACACTTTTAAATGGTTCGCGTGTATTATTATTATTATTATTATTATTATTATTATTATTATTATTATTATTATTATTATTATTATTAATGATGGAAATTAAGAATTAAAAAAAAAAAAATTCCTTCGAATATTCTGCGCTGAAACGATCGATCGTTTGATCGATATAATTTCGATATATGTGTGTGTGTGTGTGTGTCTGAGAAAGGGAGAGACGAGTTAGGTGATTTCGAAAAACAAAAAAAAACAAAAAAAAAAAAAAAATAAAATAAAATAAAAAATAACAAGAACAATTCCTAATTGTAATTTTAATTTATTATAAATTAAATATCACGATAAATTAAATAACGTTTTATTATAAATTAAAATATCATAATAATATCATAAATGATTATTTGAATTATTTTTAATCATTGATCGATCCTTCGAAATCATTGTAAATAATATTCGTTAATAATATATATATATATATGTTATCGAAAAAATTGTATTAATCGATCATTGTATTAATTAATTGTATTAATCGATTCATTTGATTATATAAATTACAAATCGTCCAAAAAAAATTTTTCAATCTTTTATCGATATTATTAATAAATCTTTTCAATGAGTACGTTTATCGATTAATCGATTGAATAAATTGTTAAAAATGTTCGATTTAAAATCGATCGTTATTGAATAATCGGTACAATATAAATTAATGTTATCAACGATTAACGAACTTGATCGATCGATTGATCGATCGATTGATCGATCAACCCTATCGACCTTATAGATCCTTATCCTTTCAATACATTTCATTCTTATCGAATTTCTTGTCAGTAAACAAACGTAAGATAATTCTTCAAGGTTGAAACCATACATTAAACGGGTTGAGACCCCCTCCATTAGAATCTAATTAATTTCCTTTATACGTATCGTCGTTTCTTTTTGGTTGGCTTAGAAAAGCCATAGAAAAGATCTACGTGTACGTTCGAGCGAACATTAATGTTGCAGTGATATTAGAAGGGTCGTAATAGATGGCGTTTAGGAAATATCAAAATTCTTTTCTTACGGTTCGTATAAAAAGAAAAGAAAAAAGAAAAAAAAAACGAAAAGAAAGGAAAGGAAAAAAAATTTCAGAGAGAGATAGAGGGAGAGAATGTGTGTGTGTGTGTGTGTGTATTTCCACGGGAATTCACGAGAAACAATTGCTCTTCTAAACGAACACTAATTGAAACCATTCAAGATCATGGCGAGTGTAGTAGAAACATCAAACCAAAAAGACACCATAGCCACAACAGCAATAAAAGTGACAATAATAATAAAACTAAGAAAAAGGATTAATAGCAGAGGTAACACTGCAACAAGTAAACAATTATGGCAATAGTTGGCTATAATAATAATCGATAATTAGATATTAGAAATAGAATTGGATTAAGTGTAATGATTATTCTTATTATTAAATCTTTTATGGTGTAAACGATCACTCTCCCTCTCTCTGTCTTTTTTTCTCTTTTTTTTTTTTCTTTTTTTATCTTTCTCTGTCTTCCTCTTTCTCTCTTTCCTTTTCTTTTATTCTTGTTCTCTCTCATTTCTTTTTTTCTCTTTTCGAATACTTACGTCCTAATAACTCGAAGCGTCGCTTTCTTGTCTCGTTTCTTAGTCGCCAACTAAATTGTCGGCAACGATAAACTTCCGCGGTAAAATCTTGAAAGAGAAAGATGAATAGAGAGAGAGAAAGAGAGAGAGGGAGAGAGAGAGAGGGAGAGATAGATAGATAAAGGGAGGGAGAGAGAGAGAGAGAGAAAAGAATTTACAGATTGGATTAACATAAGCTCGCTTGGAATTTCTAACGAATTATCTAAATAAGTACTTACTTTACTTACTTTACTTACTTTACTTACTTTATTTACTTATTTTACTTACTTTTACCTATTTACTTACGTACAAAGAAAATAATTGTATGAATTATATATATATATATTTTTTTTTTTCAATAAATAAAATATATGTATTTACGTACAACGTCATATATACAACACACATTCTCATACACACACATATATATACATATATATATATATATATATGTAAGTAATTAATTAATTAATTTGAAATAAAGAGTTACAATTTTCTTTTTCTTTTTTTTTTTTCTTCTTTTCTTTCTTTTTTTGATCAGGCGATCAACAAATTTGTCATTCGTTTGAAAGTTCTTAGATGATTTCAAAAAAAAAAAAAAAATAAGAAAGAAAAAGTAATAAGTAAATAAATAAATAAATAAGAATAAAAGGGAAAAAGAAAGAAAGTTAAAAAAAAGAAAAATGTTTTTCTTTTCCAAAAAGTCTCTTTCCAAAAAATTCCTTTTCCACTCAATTTCTTTTTTACGATCTTACTTCACAATTATTTAATCTTACGTATTAACAGTGCCACGTGGTTCAACGATCTGAGAAAAGGAAAGAAACACAAGGAAATAATAATTAAAATTCGAAAGAATCTCAAAGAGTCGATTCTTTTTTTCCTTTTTTTTTTCCTTTTTTTTGCTTTTTTTTTTTTTAAATCATCCACGAAAAAAATTTCCCTAAGCTTCTGTATTTGTCTGGTCTTTGAAAAATGTTGATAAATCTTTTTCATAAGTTTTTTAAAAAGCGAAAGAAAGAGAGAAAGAGAAAGAGAGCGAGAGAGAAAGAGCAAGAGAGAGAGAGAGAGAGAGAGAGAGAGAATGAGAAAGAAAAAAAACATTAAAAAGAGACACCAAAAGTGTCATTCGTAGCGCGTTGCACTTCCGGTCGCCACCATTCGATATTCCAGCACCTCCTTAAGTCCTCCCACTCTTCCTCCCTCCTGTATTCATTCTCTCCTTCCATCGAGTTCTCCCCTCCCCTCCCCCCTTTATTCTTCTTTCTTTCTTTCTTTCGCGTCGCGTCGTGTCGCGTCGCGTCGCTTAGCGTCTAAGAAAGAGACAGCCTAATAAATCCGTCTTCTAACCACTAGCGTCTCATTCTCATTCTATTTCATTTCTAATTGTACGTCTTTGAAGAGTAAGTTCTCTCTCTCTCTCTCTCTTTCTCTTTCTTTCTTTCTCTCTGTCTTTCTCTCTTTCTCTCTCTTTTGTTTGTTTGTTTATTCGTTCGTACCTTGTTTTATTTGTTTTTCTTTTATCCTCTCTCTTCTCTCTCTTTCTATCTTTCTTTTTTTATCTTCTATACTTTTCAAATACTTTTCTATTTGATTCGACTTCGATTAAGTGAAAGAATATGGATAGGGGTCTTCTGTTTTGATGATACGCGCCTGGGAAACTTATTATAATCCTATTTTAATCTAACATAATTAGCCTCACTTATTTTTCAAGCTGAACATTTATATATACTATTTAATATTATTATTTATTCTATTTCATATATCTATACATTTATTTACCATTTGTTCTATCGCATTATTATTATTATTATTATTATTATTATTATTATTATTATTATTATTATTATTATTATTATTATTATTATTATTATTATTATTATTATTATCATTATTAATATTATGCTTCTTTTTTTTGGTTTTTTTCTTTCTTCTTTGTTTTCGTTTTTTTCTTTTTTTTTTTTTTTTTTTTTATTCATTCATTTTATTCCTTCGTCGGTTCCGATGCAAAATCGATAAACGATTTGTTCAATTAAATTCCTAAAATATTGGATAAAATCCGTGTGATTTTATTATTCAATAATAATATTATCGTACAATTGAATTTTCAATTTGATTTGATAATAGAAATTGATCAGTAAGAAATTAATTTTCAATTTATTACTTTGTTTAAAAATTTTTTACAAGATTTACAACGAAGAAATTCTAAAACGCATAAATTATCTTAGATCTCGCTAGAACAAATTCAATCCGATCTACATACATATATATATATATATATATATATATATATACATGTGTACTTATAGTACATAGGAAGATAATACATATGTACGACGACTAATGTAAGTGTCATCATCTTACGTCATTGAAGAATATATATATATATAAGAATATATATATATATATATATATTCGTACCTACGCGTGTCTATCCTTGAATTTTTCACGAAATCGAAATAATTCAAAATACAGTGAAAATTTCCTTTTCTATCAATTTTCTCTGTCATCCGTTAGTATCAGGATTTTATTCGAATGTATTCTTCGATAAAAATTTGAAAAGATAGAAAGAAAGAAAAGAAGATTCGATCCAATTTACAATAACAAAAAGCACGTTCGAATATGTACTCCGTCAAAATTTATTCGTTCGAATAAAATGCGAATTTTAAAAGAGAGTTGTTTTGAATTTTGTCCGCAAAAAAAAAAAAAAAGAAAAGAAAAAAAAAAGAAGAAAAAGAATAAATTAACGTTCGAAGGAAAAACGAAACGCCGATTCCGTCAAGTTTTCCATCAAAAAAAAAAAAAAGAAAAAAGAAAAAAAAAGAAAAATAAAGGAGAAACATTACCTCGAAAGTAAGAAAAAAAAAAAAAAAAAAAAAAAGAAAAAAAAAACATTAAAAGCGAGGACAATTTTTATCAAATTTATTCGTGGATTTATTGAACGAATAAAAATATAATAAATAATAATAAACGAAAGAAATTCACGATGTAACTGAATCTCTTTCTTCGTGTGAAGGATGCGACGTGTCGTTTATAAATGTCGTTTTGAAATGGAATAGAAAATAGAAAGGAAAAAAAAGAAAGAGAAAAAAAAAGAAAAGAAAAGAAAAGAAAAGAAAGGAAAATATACCAACGTGCGTGACGTATATATATGTGTGTGTGTGTGTGTATGTGTGTGTGTATCTCTCTCTCTCTCTCTCTCTCTCTCTTAGGAAACCACAAAATCGACCACCATTGCTACTAGGATGCAACCCCATAGGC
>NC_140833.1:1442500-1460000 GCF_050613455.1 Vespa mandarinia | reverse complement strand
TTCACGTGGACATACAATACAAGAGCGTGTTGTTGCTCGGTAGGAGCGGCCGCGAGATATTGGTATGATACATTGAGACAATGAGGCGTAAATAAGATAATGGTGCGTCGTATGCTCGCGCGCACGTTTCGCGCGAGCGCGCGACTACGACAGTAGAGTGAGTAGTTTAAGTGCTCGAAGGGTCGAACTGACCGACTGGAAGAAATGACAGAAAGAGAGAGAGAGAGAGAGAGAGAGAGAGAGAGAGAGAGAGAGAGAGAGAGAGGTGAGAAGGAAAGAGATTGTGTATGTAGTCTACGTTACTTCGATGGTTGGATGGATTGATGGATGGATGGATAGATAGATAAAACCAGTGAGAGAGAGAGAGAGAGAGAGAGAGAGAGAGAGAGAGAGAGAGATGACCGGTTAGGATCACCAGATGGGATTGTTACCCGCGGCCTGCACACCGTACAGACGTGCTTTGCATTTTTATACTTTGAAGTTCTCGTCAAATGTTCTAAATTAATCCGATAATAAATTTAATTTTTAAATTATTTTATGTAATTATATATATGTGTGTATGTGTGTGTGTGTATGTGTGTTTCTGTCTATCTGTCTGTCTGTATGTGTATGTGTGTGTAGGTACGTATGTATTTATATATATATATAATATATATATATATATATATGTACGTATGCATATATGTACACATATTGTATGTACGTATGAATGTATATACACATATTGTATGTACGTATGTATGTTTGTTGTATATATGCATGTATATATATATGTATGTATGTATGTATGTATGTATGTATGTATGTATTTATGTATATATGTTATTCTTTAATCGTAATGTAACGCGATTTTGATTTTTTTTTCTTTTTTTTATTATTTATTTATTATTATATTATTATCGTTGTTGGTTTCCTTGTGTTGTTGTTGTTGTTGTTGTTGTTGTTGTAGCAAAGAATATTTCTTAAAGCTTCGTTTAATGTTTCCTTTTTCTTTTCTTTCGTTTTCTTCTTCTTTTCTTTCTCGTTTTTTCTTTTTTCATTTTTCTTTTTTTTTTTTTTTTTTCATAGAGAAAAATCAAGCGCATCGATTCTGTACGAGAACTGCAATTTTTCCTTTTGATTTTTTTTTTTTCCTTTTTTTCCTTTTTAATTTCAATTTTAATTATAATTTCATTGACTTACCTACAATATTTCGTAAATCTTCATTTAATCGTTTCTTTTTCTTTGTCGCCTTCTGAATTCGTGATTTGATTTAATTTAAGAAAAAGAAAAAAAAAGAAGGAAAAAGAGAAAGAGAGAGAGAGAGGGAGAGAGAGAGAGAGAGGGAGAGAGAGAGAGAGAAAAGAAAAGTATCTAAATATATTTTTTATTATTATGACGTATAGTATCGACAAATTTTTCATCAATTTTCCGAAAAAAAAAAGAAAGAAAAAAAAAAAAGAAAA
The DNA here is from genome assembly GCF_050613455.1 of Vespa mandarinia. Classification (NCBI taxonomy): domain Eukaryota; kingdom Metazoa; phylum Arthropoda; class Insecta; order Hymenoptera; family Vespidae; genus Vespa; species Vespa mandarinia. The sequence goes on along the minus strand of NC_140833.1, from coordinate 1,458,555 downwards.
AAAGAAAAATGAAGAAAGATCCCTTCGCAGAGAATAAAACGATATCCTTATTGAATATAAATGAACGTCGATCATAATCAAATTTAATGACAATCAAAAGTAATAAGAAAGAATTATCGTAAAATTAGTTTACGATGTTTCTCTTTAATTTTATGGTGCCGTCGGTATAATAATATAATTTCTCATTTTTCAGATACGTTCGTTTCATTTTCGTTCATTCCAAATATTAACTCCGACGATAAAAAAAAAAACCATATATATGTATATACTGAGAGATAGAAAGGTAAAATAGAATAGAATAGAATATAGATAGAAATAGATATAAATAGTAATTAGATGATTAATTTTATTATCCTTTCGATGTTTTTATTATTTCGATGGTTTCCTCCCTGTTACTTTTCTTACGAAATTTAATAAAAATAAAATAAGAATACACCGTCATTATTATTATTATTATTATTATTATTATTGTTATTGTTATTGTTATTATTAATCTTTGTTCTATTTTAATTGAATTATTGCCCGTTCCCTCTTGCCCGCCTGTCCGCGTTAAAATCTTGATCGATCTTAGAACGAAATTATCAAATAAAATTTATTTAAGATTGAACATTGACGAGATATTTGTTTATATAATAAATATTATATTACATAGTGTTGTATGTAATATAATTTGTATTATTATTTAAACGAACGTTTAAGAATTTTGTTAAACTTTTTTATGATTAAACGATTTTATTTTACGTGCGTGTGTGTGTGTCTGTGTGTCAAAAAAATTTGATTTAAAGTTAGAGGTTTAAAGATTTAGATTTTTTTTATTCCAAGGATTAGAATGGATTAGAGTGGATCGATATATATATATATATATATGTATTAGGGTATAAAATATATTAGACATAGTTTTTTTTTTCTTTTTTTTTACAAAAAGGTGTTGAGAACATTTATTTTCGTATTTCCATACACATTGTCAATATGTTTGCGGAGACTAATGATAGAGAATTCGTTCATTTCTTCCTTCTTATTTATCCTTTTTTATTTTATAATTTTTTGTTTTTTTTTTTCTTTTTTTTCAATTTTTTTTCCTGCTTTTTTCTTTTTTCCCCCCCCCTCGCATTTATTTCCTTCATTTGTTTACTTTTCGCTTTTATTTTTTCGCCTTTCTTTTTTCTTTTTTTTTGCTCTTTGATTTCACATTTTCCCGTTCCACGATATAATACACATATATGCAGTAATTTATAATACATCTTTAGCACAATAACAATAATCTCTCATCATCATCATCATCATCACCATCTTCTTCTTCTTCTTCTTATTCTTCTTCTTCTTCTTCTTCTTCTTCTTCTTCCTCTTCCTCTTCCTCTGTGTTTATGTATTTTTTTTTTCTATGTACACAATATGCATATATATATGCATAATATATATATGCATATATAAATATATGCACAATATATATATATATATATATATATATATATATGCATATATCTATAACAGGATTGACGAATTTGTTTTCTTTTCTTTTTTTGTCAACACTATCATCAGATATTTTTAATTCGTCAATCGAAGTTAGACTAAATGAAATTGGTAACGAGATATCTCGAACTTAATGACTACTTTTATATAATAATAATAATAATAATAATTAATATATATATATATAAATATATATATATATATATATATATGTATATCTATTTACAAATATTATATTACTCTACTAATACATATTTGCATTATAATGACTGTCTCGATAGAAAATAATCTCGTCAAGGTTTTCTTTTGTTCTTTTTTTATCCTATGCCTATTTAAAAGAGAAAGAGAAAGAAAAAAAAGAAAAAAGAGAAGAGCGAAAAAACGAAAACTTTTACATATACTACATATGTATATATTACAATTCGTATTTACAGGTACGTATGACTCGATGATTTAAATTAAAACAAAACAAAATAAAATAAAATAGATAGGATAGAGAACAAAGAGAGAGAGAGAGAGAGAGAAAGAGGAAGGATTAAAAAAAGAATAATCCAAAAAGAAAAAGAAGAAACGAAAGAAATGAAAAGTGTGAAGATGCGCGAGAAGAGAGCGATACCATAATTTTCTTTTCGTTGAAAGAAAAAAAAAGGTAAATTTGATGAAAAACAAAAATTAAGAAAGAAAGGAAAAAAAAGAAAAGAAAGAGAGAGAGAGAGAGAGAAAAGAGATAATCCGTGCACGAAAAATGATAGGTGAAAAGGTGCGAAATTATTTTCTCGAAAAAAAAGAAGAAGATAAGAGCGCACAAACGATAAAATGGATAGATACGAAATCATTTTCCGTGAGGAAAAATATATATATATATATATATGTATATGTATATGTATATGTGTATTCATATACGTAAAATAATTCAGCTTTGTCTTCCGGTTAAAACGGTGATAGGTTTTAACAACAATTGAGGTGGACTATGAGGAATCGGTCTCGATCCTTGCTGTACCATTGTATTACCACAGATTGTAACTGGCGGTGAGTGCGGTGACATTGGTTCAGGACTGCTACCCGGGGAACCCGTATTCGATGTCGGTTGGCTCAATACCACCGACGGTTGATTGACTTGATACCTCGTTTGTTGATTGAAAACCGCGACGGCGGCTGCCTGTTGTTGATGTTGTTGATGTGCAGCCAACGATCTTAGTGTGGTATAAAAGTCATAGGGATTACCTGAACCTGGAATACCAGGTGGTGCGGTAATCCCGGTTGGATAACCGGCGGTTGGTGTTTGTAGTAACCTTTCCATAGAGAATGCACCATGTGCCGGTGGTGCGGCGGTTGCTGGTACGGCCTGTGGTTTACAAGGTAAACCATTCGTAGTTGTTGAAGAAGGATTCGTCGCTGAGCCTGGTAAAAGACTACTAGGATAACCGGCTGGTGTACTTGAATATGTCGCCGCTGTAGCCGTTGGATAACCAGCAGCCGCGGCACGATGTAAATGATAAGGTAAAGTATAGAGCGACGCTGGCCAACCTGGTGGACCATAAGGACTTGGATATAATCCACCGAGTACTACACTTCTTTTGAATGCAGCTAAACGTGACCTTGATGCAGCTGATGATCTTCTTCTTAATTTACCAGTCGTACCACCTATAAATACATCCTCGGAACTTGGGTCCAACATCCAATAATTACCCTTACCGGGATCGTCGTAATGCCTTGGCACTTTTACGAAACATTTGTTCAATGATAAATTATGACGGATAGAATTTTGCCAGCCTTGTTTATTGTTCTCGTAATAAGGAAAATTCCTCATTATGTATTCGTATATCCCGTTAAGAGTCAAACGTTTTTCCGGGCTTTCACGTATAGCCATCATTATCAATGCATTGTAACTGTACGGTGGTTTTTCCGTTTTTTTTTTAACCTCGTTCTGTTGTTGTTGCTGCTGTTGCTGTTGCTGCTGTTGTTGCTGGTGTTGTTCGTCCTTTGTAATATCACGTTGATCATCCGTCGGATAGTTATGATTCGCTTTATTTGAATTTCTCGAACAGTCCAATGGTGGTGGTGTCTCTGTACCATCACCGGTTACATCCAAATCACTGGAATCATCGCTATCATCGGCGTGTGACGCGTCAGATGATATCGATTGAATCGCCGACGGTACTGGAGTAGTGTTACCTCCGGTACAAGCTTCCGGTAATATACTCCTAATACTAAAACTACTTTTAAGGGCAGCTCGCGGTGGTGGCGATGCTGTCACCGTGTGCTGTTCATTTGAAGCTTCCATGTTAACCATAATAATCTTCTTTTTTTCTCCCCCCCTTTCTTCTTTTACTCAACTCACTCGATAATCGAAAGAATTTCTAATTCGAAACGTGAAGATTTTTTACTTCTTTCGGTGTCTCTTTTGTTTTTTTTGTTCTTTTTGTTATTTTTTTCTTATTTTTTCTTATTTTTCTTTAATAACGATTAATAAACACTTGTCCAATTGATCGTTTTAACGATACTTTTTGTTTTTGATCTTTTTAATTTTTTTATTCGTAATTTTCCATTCTTTATTCCTTTAAACGAACACACTGTCTCTTTCCTTCCTTCCCTACCCACCCACCCCCGCCTTTCTCAATTCCTTGTAACACAATAAATGCACGATAACACACTTATTATTTTCCTTTTGCTAATATTCGATCTTGTACGAAGTATTTATAACGCGAGAAATAAAAATTTCTCACACGAAAGTTCACCGTGTTATCATCATCATTATCATCATCATCATCATCATCATCATCATCATCATCATCATCATCATTATCATCATCATCATAACAATAACAACAATAACAACAACGGCAAAACAATAATTACAACGAGGACGAGGACGACGAGGACGACGAATAACAATGACGTTCTTTTTGTTTACGACAACAACGACAACAACAACGACCACGACAACGACGAGTAATGATAAAAATAAACAGACCAGACCGAGGCGCTCCTACGGAGCATCAGAGCGTTCTGACCATTTCCCCCGCCACGTACCTTCTTATACCAACCGTTTAGTCACGCCTACTGTGTATTCAATTCGAACGTAGTGACAACGAACGGACCAATCGGGATAGAGTTTATCCCACGATACCGTATATCCTAACGCTTTTAAATCCCCCCCCACCTCACCTTGATCATGTTTTCCGTCCAATGTTTGACAGCAAACAATGCAAACAGCGCGCATGGTAAAGGAAGAGAATACATCGACTTTAATGGTGTGGTGTTGGTAATGGTGATGAATGTTAGTAGTGTAGTAGTAGTAGTAGTAGTAGTAGTAGTGATAGTATAATAGTAGTTGTAGAGTAATAGTAATAGAAGTAGTAGTAATCGTGTGGTATGATAGTAGTGGTAGTAGTAGTGGTAGTGGTAGTGGTGGTGGTGGCGGTAGTTGTTGGATAGGGTGGGGGTTAAAGTTAGCAAGCCGCTCCCTACTCTCTCCCTCCACTATACCCCTCCTATCGTCGGTACCACCACTCCCTAGAATCTGGGGCTAGCAAGTAGTAGACGGGTTCTGCTGCTTCTTCGCCAACTTGGATTATACCTACGACCAGTAGGGTGTGTTGGTACACGCCATTCGGGTGGGGGAGCGCAGCCGCAACGCTACTCTCATATAAGGCCGCGTGTGCAAACAAATCCCTGCGTATCTATACTCCGCACTTCTACGCCCTCCCTCGAGGATGGCGGGCTTGGAAGGGGTGTTCTGGTGGTTACTCTACTATAGGATCCAAATGTCACTTCTATTTTTTCCTTTCTTCTCTTCTCTTTCCTTTCTTCTCTTCATTTTCTTTTCTCTCTCTCTCTCTCTCTCTCTCTCTCTCTCTTTCTCTCTCTTTTTTTCTATTTCGTTTATTGAAAGGGTAATCAAAAGAGTCGGGCGGAGGGGGTTGAAAAGGGGATGAAAAATGCGTCGTTCAATCATCGTTGTTCTGAATGTACGACGTTTAATATGTAACTAAGTATTGTTAAATATTGTAAACAGATATTTATTTAAATGGATCGATGAATGAACGAATATTTCGTGTCTAGAATGAGAGAGAGAGAGAGAGAGAGAGAGAAGGATTTAATAGATTTAATTTCTATTTTGATTTGAATCGAAAATTTTGTTTTTTTTTTTCTTTCGATGCTCCTAAATTCGACGATTTGATCGAAATACAAATTGATTTGTTATTTTTACAAAATTCTATCCTTCTTTCCACCATTTCTCTCCCGCCCCCCCCCTCTCTCTCTCGATCTTTTTTAATCACCTCGGTAATTCTCTCAAATAAATTCTATAATTATTGGAAATATTTAAATGTAATAATCGAAGTAATAAAAAAAGTAATAATCAAAGAATTTGTCTGATTTGAAATTAATTATATCGTATCGATCGTGCATTTCTAATTAAATATTAGACAAAATATTTTTTAGTTCGTTTTTCTTTTTTCTTTTTTCTTTTTTTTTTTGTAACTTGTCTAAGTAAAAGACAGAAAAAAAAGAAAGAATCGTGGACGTTAGATCGATAATTTAATTGATAATTTAATTCGTTAGATACAGACGTACATATATAAGATGATTTTAAGTATATTATACACACACACACACACACATATATATATATACATATATTATATAACTAACCCCTACTCACGTGTAAATACAAATCGCGTTCGATTGGGTCAAAACTTTTTACGACGCTTGTTGGCCTGTTACATTACATTCCTCTCTAATCCAATTGAAACGTCGTATACGAAATGAGATATAATGATCACCCGTGGCTCTCTAATATCATCTAACATCTAATATTCTTTCTCTTCCTCCTCCTCTTCTTCTTCTTCTTCTTCTTCTTCTTCTTCTTCTTCTTCTTCTTCTTCTTCTTCTTCTTCTCGCGTTCGAGAGTTTGACTCGTCGGTTTCTTTTGATGTATGTATATACATATATATATGTGTGTGTGTGTGTCTGTATGTGTGTATTTCGCTGTTTCGTTGTCTACGAAAAAAAAATAGATAGATAGATAGATAGATAGATAGATAGATAGATAGATAGATAGATAGAAACAAAAAATACAAAAGTTCATAAATCTTTAAAAGATCTAACCACTCGACAATTCTTCCATTTCAACCCCCCACCACTTCTTCCCCTTAAATAGATTCGATCTAGGAAACTACGCTTAAAGGTGGTCGGACTATAATAGCGACGGTCCAAAAGGAAACGTTATAAGATCAAATGGATAATTTCGTTTTGAAATGGGACCACCACCATAGTGATTTTAATTTCACCATGTTAAATATATTCAACATGTATGTATATAAAACGTAATAACGTAATTTACGTTTATTATAATGGGATTACATTTGACGAATAATAATTATGAATCTAGTATTAAAATCTTATATTAAAATTTTTGTTAAAATATTAATAGAAATTTCTTATAGATTTATTTTTTCATTATATGACATATTCGTTCATACGAACGATAATATAAATAAAATTATTAAATTATAAACAAAGATATAAAGAAAAATTATATAAATATACATATATGTAATAGTAGTAGTAGTTTAATTAATACATATATATATATATATATATATATATATATATATATATAATTTGTTTCTTTTTTTAAATAATTTTTCAATCGACTAATTTCAAAAATATTATTCTATCATGGTCTATTCATTTGTATTTTTTTATTATTTTTATTCTTTTTTGTTTTCTCTTCTTTTTTTTCTTTTTCTTTTTTTTTTTAACGAACGATAGTTTTCGCCTAATTTCGAATTAGCAAGAAAAAATTGAAAAATCAAATACCCTTTAAATAAATTTTAATTTTAATTTTAATTTTAATTTCGTTTACATCCTAATAAGATTAATTAAGATTAATCATTAATTTAACCTGTACAAAAATTTAAAAAATTGTAAAAAAAATTTCAAGGACACATCGTTAATAATATTTTCTTAAATAGTCTCTTAATGAGGAAAAAAAGTGAGACAGACAGACAGAGAGAGAGGGAGAGAGAGAGAGAGAGAGAGAGAGAGAGAGAGAGAGAGAGAGAGAGGGAGAAGGAGACTGAGGGTGTTGCTGAGGTAGCAAAATTTAGTGGTACTAATACATCAGTATCTTTCGAAATTTTTCTTTCGAAGGATATTCGGCTAGAAGGATCCCAAAGAAGAAGTTCTTTTTTGCAGTGCCGGTCTATACTAACATCTTTATAGATTTTTCGAGACCTGGGGTGGGCCCCCCCACAGTGAAAAACGTCGTCACCCCGTGGCGAACCGTAGATTTAGTTGCGTCCCTGCGTTCCTTTACCTCTATCCTTTATCTATATACATATATATATATATATATATATATATATATATATCTTTCTCTCTCTCACACACACACAGACACACATTCCCTCTCTTTCTCTCCTTTACTTTCGCATTCCTAAACGAATCGTCCAATTGTTCTTATTATTCGTCGTTTGTTATTATTCAATTCTTTTTTCTTCAAAAATTATTTTTTTTCTTTTTTTTTTTTTTTTTTCTTTTTTTTTTTTACTTCAGACAAATGTAACATCACGTGAAAATGAAAGAGAAAAATAATAATAATTAAAAGAAATAGAACGATAGCATGGGAAAAAATGAGGATGAGAAAGAAAATGAGAAAAAAAAAAAATAAAAAAATAAAGAAATAAATAAATAAAAAGGAAAGACAAAGAAAATGAAAATTAGAATGAGAAAAAGAAGAAAAGAGAAAGGAGAAAGAGGAAAAGAGAAATGCAATGGGACGAGGTCAAAGGCACGTTTTACTCGCCGCTCACCCTCTCTCTTCACCCCCTGCTGTGGGGTGGCATCCTCCCTTCTTCTCTACCTACCTCCCTCCCTCCCTCTCTCCCTCTCCTCCTTTACGCTGTCCCTCCTCACGCTTTACGAAAAAGGAAGAAAATAAAAGACGTGGACAGCCGCGACCAATCGTAGCCCCGGAACGTTCATTGCTTCATTATCGTTTCGGAATACCGCATTCGTCGCGATCCACAAATTCAATGAGCTTCCATTTCCTCCTACGTTCTCTCGTTCCACACGTGTCCCTTACAATTTCAATGTATAGGAAAGAGAAATACGTATATATATATGTATATATGTGACAAGGAAAGGAAAGAAAAATAAAGAAAGAGAACAAAAATGAATCAGACGGAGAATTAACGAATGGTCTGCTCGTTAGAACAACAACAAAAAAAAAAAAAAGGAAAAAGAAAGAACAAAAAAGAAAAGATAAAGGATCGATGGATATCTTCGATTGATTTTGGGATTCTCGTGGGTTTTTAAGTTTTGTTGAAAAAAAAAAAAAAAAAAAAAAAAAAGGAAGAAAAATGACTTTATACCCATTTCGTTGATCAATTAAAATTCAAGAGAAAAGGGGGGAAGAAAAAAAAAGAGAGAAAAAGAAAAGTGAAAGAAAAGAAAATGAGGAGGGGAAAATAAAAGTTAATAAAAATTCAATACAAATTGGGCCTCGTAACTGTGAAAACAAAATTTATATAAAATAATATTTATAATAATAATAAAAAAAAAAAAAAAAAAATAATAATAATAATAATAATAATAATAATAAACAATAATATAAATTTATACAAACAAACAAAATTTATACATACTTTTGTTCTTTTTCTTTTTTTTTTCTTTCTTTTTCTTTTTTTTTTTTTAGAATATTCAAATACCTTCCCACAATTTTTAAGAAAAAGGAAAAAAAATAATAACAAAAAATAGGGATCAAAATCAGAGAGAGAGAGAGAGAGAGAGAGAGAGAGAGAGAGAGAGAGACAGAGAAATAGAGAAAGAAAAAAAAAAAAAAAGAAAGAAAGAAAGAAAATCAAGGAAGAAAAAAAAAAAAAGGAAGACGAAAGTATTATAGATACAATTGAACAGTTTCAAAAGGAGCGCATCGAATGTTCAAAATCCCAGCACTCATTACGTCATTATCTCGAAGTATATCCGCTGATCTAAATTCGCCATGCACTCGTCGTTGCATTAGTCACGGACCTTTTCGAAAGAAGTAATACACACCTAGATAGATACACACACACACATACATACACACATACACATACAGAGATACAAATATATAAGCACACGTGTATCAAGGAATAAGATATCTATCTTGGTATATCTCTTCTCTTCGTCCCTCTTGTACAAAACCTCTTCTTCTTCTTCTTCCTCCTCCTCCTCTTCTTCTTCTTCTTCTTCTTCTTCCTCTTGCAGTTCCTCTTCTTTTTGGTTTGCCATTATTTCGTCACCCATCCGTCCGTCCGTCGGCCCCACCTCCCCACCCCCGCCCCCAATCCTCCCCTTCCCGCCCCCCGATCCTCCCCTCCCCCGCCCCCGATCCTCCCCTCCCCCGCCCCCAATCCTCCCCTCCCTCGCCTTCCATCTACCAAGCTATCTATCTTTCAACTTTTTCCAGAAGCCGAAGGACACTCCTCGTGTCGTGCGTCAGGTAGACCCCCAAGTATACACACGAAGTGGACCAACAAACGAGTCTATTTGCCCGACAAAGACTCCGGAAAAGCTATGAATTTTCGGCTTGGTATCTTTCTTTTCTTTTCTTTTCTTTTCTTTTCTTTTCTTTTCTTTTCTTTTCTTTTCATTTTCTTTTTCTTTTCCATTCTTTCTCTCTCTGTCTCTCTCTCTCTCTCTCTCTCTCTCTCTTTTTTCCTTCTACCTTTGGAGATTCCGATTGGACGAGGAGAAATGATCGAGAGGATCGAAGAAGACGACCGGGATCGAGGAAATGTTAGAAGGGATGAAAAAGAAGGGGTGAGAAGTGTTTTCGAAAGAATGAGGGAAGTGAAGAGAGTGTGGAAAGTTGGCGATACCTTTCTATTCTATTTCCGTGTATTCTTCTAATATTAAAGTAAAGCTATCGATTATTTATTTATTTATTTATTTATTTATTTATTTATTTATTTATTTATTTATTTTATTTGTTTTATTTATTTATTCGTCTATTTATTTTTTTGTTTTATTTATTTTGTTATTCATTCGTCTATTTATTTATTTATTTATTTATTTATTTATCTATTTATTCGTCTATTAATTTATTTATTTTATCTATTAATTTATTTATTTTATTTATTTATTCGTCTATTTATTTTTTTTATTTTATTTATTTTGTTATTTATTCGCCTATTTATTTATTTATTTGTATATTTATTTATGTATGTTCTTGTTCCCTTTTGTTTAAATATATATATATATATATATATATATATATATATAAATATAAATATAAATATAAATATAAATATAAATATAAATATAAATATAAATATAAATATCTGATCGATTTAATTATTTTCTTTTTTTTTTTATATCATATCAATGATATTGATATTTGAATTGATATTGAATTGATAATTTTTCAATTATTGTAAATATTGTAATCATATTGATCTGATTTAAAAACACGTATTATATCAAAGATTTTTATATCAAAGATTTTCTAATACGAATTGATTTGATCGATTTTAAAAAGATATTATATATATATATATTTTTTTTTTTCTTTTACTTCTGTTTTTCTATTATTTTACTTCGTTTTTTTCCTCTTTCTTTTTTCTTTTCTTTTTTTTAAATTTTTTCTTCTTATCGCATCGCAGTGTCGAGGAGAATCACATTTACGAAAGTCAAGTCGAAGATCACGTGGTCTTAGATATAATGGAGATCAAAGATTTTGTTTTCTATTAGTATGTCAAAGAGATTCAAAAAAGAAGAAAAAAAGAAAAAAAGAAAAAAAGAAAAAAAAGAGGATCAGATTCAAACGGATGATCCTTGTGCGTAAAGATCTGGGCACCGCGTTCATAGGCCTTATGGTAAAATCTATGGATACTCTTTGAGCTTAGTCCTACCTACGACTTTTTCCACGTCGATGGAGAACAAACATTTCGTCGTCAACGTAGAGAGAGAGAGGGAGAGAGAGAGAGAGAGAGAGAGAGAGAGAGAGAGGCCAAGGTCGACACAGATCACAAACAGTTAATCTCACCCCACGTTTCAAAAAGTTTTCATGTTACACGGAGATGATCCCTGTGGTGAACGGGTTAAAATTCTCGCGGTAACGTGAAAAAAGATGATGAGGGATGCAGGGAGGGAGAGAGGGAGGGTGGAAGAGATGGGGGACAGGAGGAGGAAGAAAGGGGTTGGATTTGGTTTGTGGAGATTGGAAGAAGAGGAAAGAGAGAGAAAGAGAGAGAGAGAGAGAGAGAGAGAGAGAGAGAGAGAGAGTCTCAGAGAGAGGGAAGAAAAAAGAAAAAAGAAAGAAAATAGAAATCCTTTAAAAGGATTTCTAAAACGATACACACACACACACACACACACATCACTTCTCACGTGGTCGGATATACGATGCAAAATCTTCTTCTACCTTTTTAAGGCGATTTTGTTGAAAACTTATCGAGCTAAGGCTTTTGAATTTCTCGAAAAGGATTCTAACGATTCAATATAATCCATTGAGAAAAGAGTCTCATCTTCGAATTAAAATGAAAACGAAAATAAGAAAAAAAAAATGAAGAAGAAGAAGAAGAAAAGAAAATTGAAGATGACGAGGAAGATGAAAAATAGAGAGAAAATAGAGAGAGAGAGAGAGAGAGAGAGAGAGAGAGAGAGAGGGGGTGGCGAATAAAGAATGAATGGATTTTTGTTTTTTTTTCTTTCTTTTTTTTCCCCCTTTCTTTTTTTTCTTTCTTATCCCAAAACATGTCCGTTTGTTATGGCACGAGTATGACCGTCCAATAAAAAAAAAAAAAGGGCAATGGCAGGGGATGATTTAATGGTAAAAAAAAATGAAAATGAGATTATTTGGCATTTGCAATGAGATCATTCGATAAATTTTCTGATGGACGTGTTAGAAAGGGAGGAGAAGGGGAAGGGAGGGAGAGAGAGAGAGAGAGAGAGAGAGAGAGAGAGAGAGAGAGGGAGAAAAAAAAACAAGAAAGAAAGAAAGAAAGAAAAAGGAAATCTTTCGTATCAATGCGATTGTTATAAATAATGATATCAATGACGATCATTTTTCCCAATAGAAATGTAATATCAGATATTGATGTCAAGAATGAAATTTAATAAGAAAGATTTTTATCGACGTTGATAAGGATCAAGTTTGAAGAAAAAAAAGAAAATAATTTTGACGAAGGAAAACGACGAAAAGTAAAATTGGAAAAATTAAAATACAAAAGGAAAGCAAAACAAAATAAAAAAAAAATAATAATAATAAATATAATAATAACATAATAATAGATATAATAATATTAATTTTAACAATAATAATAATAATAATAATAATAATAATAATAATAATAATAATAATAATAATAATAATAATAATAATAAAGAATAGGCAAGATCGAAAAATTTTTCGATTATATACCTCGATTCTCGAGTATGCAACGTAAAACAAAAGAAAAAAAAAAAGAAAAAAAAAGAAAAATTCCAAAAAACGAAAAAAACAAAGAAAAAAGAAAAAAGGAAGAAGAAGAAGAAGAAGAAAAAGAGAAAAGAAAAGAAAAGAAAAATTGTGACGTATCGATCGAAGAGAGAGAGAGAGAGAGAGAGAGAGAGAGAGAGAGAGAGAGAGAGAGAGAGAGAGAGAGAGAGAGAGAGAGAGGATATGTGAGATATACGTGAAAAAAGAAAGGAATTTAGGAAAAAAAAAAAAAAAAGAAAGAAAGAAAGAAAAAAAAAGAAAAAAAGAAAAAGAAAGAAAAAATAATAAATTATTTATTGATATTCAATTTGTTGCATACGCATTATAAATATAGTTCATTAAATTATAATCTTTGAACGGAAATATATTAACGGAATTATAACAATAAAAATATTTAGATAGTTTTGTCGCTTATAGATACATATCATTGGGGATCACCCTTTTTCTCTGACCTCTCCAACCTCCCCCTCAACATCTAACCTCTTCACCCGACCTTCCTCTTTCAGCCTCGATCACTTTATTCTCAGTGGTTAACCTTAATCTGGATTACTTTTCCCTTTCTCTCTCTCTCTCTCTCTCTCTCTCTCTCTCTCTCTCTCTCTCTATCGTTCTTTCTCTCTCTCTCTCTCTCTCTCTCTCTCGTTCTCTTTAACAAAAGCCATAACCGGATTAGGTTAAAAGTCGCGTATGAAAATAATCAAAAAAAAAAAAGTCAATCCCTGGATTGTCGTTATTGTTAGAAGTTATTAGAACCCGTGATCGTTGCTACTTAGTTGAGTCTAATATTTCTCTGAAGATGAAGAAAAAGAAAAAGAAAAAACAAAAAAAAAAAAAAAAAAAGAAAAAAAAGAAAAAGAAAATCCAACGAAATCAATGAACTACTTTAGAACTTCTTACATTTTGCATTTAAGGATTTATTTTCAAATGGAAAATTGATTATTTTCTATTATTTTATTTTTTGGTTTTTTTTCTTTTTTTTTTTTTTTTTTTATTTTTACCATTCTTTTATCTCTCTTACGTTTTCTTTATTTCTTCTATTTTTTTTTTTTCTTTTTTATTTTTAACTTTTCATTTCTTAACTTCATATTTTTCATTCTCGACAAACGAATAGAAAAGAACATAAGAAGTATGGTATCGAATAAAACTTGTTCCTTTCGTTTATTTTATTTTATTTTATTTGATTGATTGATCGATCGATTGAATTATTTATTTATTTATTTATTGATATTTTCTATCGTTCTTTCGTTTTTTCTCTTTTTTCTCTTTCTTTTTTCTGATCAATCCTACTGATCTCTTAAACGTCATAAGATTTTCAAATTTATTATTCTTAATTGTAAGAATATTAAGAATATCTTAACACAAAAGATTTCTCGAAAAATCATTATATACAATATTTCTTTATTTATAGTATATAATCGTAATAAAAAAAAAAAAAAAAAGTCCTTGAACATACATCGTCGATGAACAAATTACAAATATTTACAATATATATATATATTCTATCAAGTATATATATATATATATTATTCTTCTCATTGTTTTCTCTCTCACTCTTACTCTCAATCTCTCTGTCTTTTTCTTTCTGCCTCTCTCTCTCTCTCTCTCTCTCTTTCTCTTTCTCTCTGTCTTTTTCTTTCTGTCTCTCTCTCTCTCTCTCTCTCTCTCTTTCTCTATCTATCTATCTATCTCTCTCTATCTCTCTTAATTCGCGAAGGAAACGCAATTGATAAAATAGTCGAATACTGTGGGCCACACTAGACACTTAGCCTTGATGGACTCCATTGATGTACAAAGGTACGTTGAAAAGAACGCTCGTTAAATTCTTAAAGCGATTGATTCTAATATAACGAAGCGGACTTGACAACAACAAAAAAGAATAAGAAAAGGAAAAAAGAAAAGAGTTGACAGGAAAAAAAAAAAACAAAAAAAACAAAAAGAAAGGAAGAAAAAAAAAGAAAAAGAAAAAAAAGGCCAATATTTGCACGCACAAAAGATGGATCATAGAATGTCGTCCGACTAACTGATTCAATTCGCTCAACGTCCGCCGTTGAACGACCAAGAGAATACACAACGGGCTTAACATCGGTTTAACATCGGCCTGTATTAACTTCTTTCCATGTAATAACATACTTATGTAACTTATATACGTACATGTAATCACGTATGCATATATATATGTATATATATATTGATAACAAATAATATTTCTTTGAAAAAATATACAAGAAAATCAACGAGCTCTTATGATATCTTGTATTTTCTATTTTACGATGTATTTTTTTTTTTTTTTTTTTTTTTTTTTTTTTTTTTTTTTTTTTTTAATGAAACTCATTTCATTATTTCGTTTATTTTTCCGTGATTTTTTAATTTTCCTTACTTCTTTTTTTTTGTTTTTTTTTACTTCTTTTTACTTTCTTTTCTTTTTCTTTTTATTTATTTCTCATTTTTTTTATTTTCGATAAGAAGAACAAAAAGAGGAATTATTTATTTGCTTACAAAGTCAATCTTAAAAGTAAATCTCACATTATTGCTTATGTATATATATATATATATATTATTTATCGAAAAGTATGTATGAATCGATTGATCAAAAAAAAAAAACGAACATTGACAAATAAATAAATAAATAAATAAATGAATAAATAAAAGAAGGACAATGTCATTATAAGCTGCCATTGATAGAAAGAAAGAGAGAGAGAGAGAGAGAGAGAGAGAGAGAGAGAGAGAAAGTAAGAATGAAAAAAGGAAGAAAGCAAAATAAGAAAAAAAAAAAAAAGAAAAAAGAAGAAGAAAGAAAAAAAAAGAAAAAAAAAATAATCATTGACGATGGAAGGAAGATTCGTTGAAAAATAGGATGACCTTGAAACGAATGTTACTTCGAGACTAAGAGCATTAAAAAAAGCATTTCAAAAAGGAACGAAAGGGGGATGAAGAAGAAAGTGGGGGTTGGAGGGAGGGAGGAGGGGGAAATAGACTAAGATGTTCGATTGCGGGTGTAAAGGCTTATAAATTCTGTTTTATTTCATTTCTCCTTTTTTTCTTCTTTCTCTCCCTTCGAGACAACTTCATCATTCTGACATTAATCATTAAATCATTTCACGTATTGGTAAAT
>NC_140833.1:1435000-1437500 GCF_050613455.1 Vespa mandarinia | reverse complement strand
CGTCGTTGGACGTTTTACCGCCACAAAGAGAGATCTCTTTCTCTTTCTTTCTTTCTTTCTTTCTTTCTTTCTTTCTTTCTTTCGTTCTCCTTTTTTTTTTTTTTTTTTTTTTTTTTTTATTATTTCTATCTCTTTCTTTGCCTTTTGCAAATAAACTCGTCGCCGAAACGAAAAAGTCGGTGAAGAAGCAGAAAGGAAAACCACCGGATGATGATGATATTCGGAACTTCTTTCATCGTATACTCCCGGAGTCGATTCTTCGAAGGAGAAACGAATGACGTTTTATTTATCTATCTCTTTCTCTCTCTCTCTCTCTCTTTCTCTTTCTTTTTCTCTCTCTCTCTCTCTTTCTGTATCTATCTCTTTTTTTTTTTTTTTTTTTTCGAAACGAGAAACCTATACGAAAGCCTCTTCCTGTTACATCAACTTTTGTCGAACTTTTTCGAAAAACGTTTTACTTAGCTCTGATAAATTGATAATTAATTTTTAGATCTATTTTTTTCTCTTTTTATTATTATTATTATTATTAATGTCATTATTGTTGTTATTATTATTATTATTATTATTATTATTATTATTATTATTATTATTATTATTATTATTATTATTATTATTATTATTATTATAACAGGAACAGTATTTAAATTAATATGTAAATTATAAACAAATAATATAGAAATTATAATAATAACAATAATATATTATTATTATTATTATTATTTTTATTATTGTTGTTGTTGTTATTGTTTTATTTATGTATTTATATATTTATTTATTTATTTATTTATTGATAGAATTAAGTCGTATAATCGGAAAATAAATTTGCTAAATTTTAGGGGGAAAAAGAAAAAAAGAATTCTTAGTACTTATTAACATATTTTCTTACATAATTATTATAATTGTTTATGATGATTATGTAACAAAATTATCGTATCATCTTACCTTTTTTTCTTTTTTTCCTTTTATCTTTTCTTTTTCCTTTTTCTTTTTATTTTTTCCCTTCTTTTTTTATTTTTTTTTACTTTATTTATTTCCTTTCTTTTCTTTTTTTTTTTTTTTTTTTTTTTGATCTCAATCACAATTTATGAAAATTATTTATAATTTGCAAAATTAAGCTCTCAATATTTCTCTCTTTTTTTTTCTCATCATCATCATCATCATCATCATCATCATCACCATCATCATCATCGTTATTATTATTATTATTATTATTATTATTATTATTATTATTTTCATTTTTATTTGCATTTGTATTTATGTCTTTATTTTTCCTTTCGAAAAAAATGAAGCGAACGATAAAGCGAACGACGTCGAAAGTTAAACTGTGAATTAGACTAACTAGATTAATCGAAGGTTTTATAATCCTCGCTTAAAACAGGATTATAACGTCCATCCAAACCGTCCATTCGCAATGGTTCCTCGAAGTCTCGGCTCAAGTAGCATTCGGCGACGAGTGTTTCGCCGTCCATAAGTTAAAGTCTACGACGTGTAAATAAACTCTGAGCTTCGGTGGTTTATTAGGAAACTTGTCCGTTTAACAGACTCTCTCTCTCTCTCTCTCTCTCTCTCTCTCTATCTCTCTTTCTCTCTCGGTCTCTTTCTCTCTCTCTCTCTCTCGCTCGGTCTCTCTCTCGGTCTCTCTCTCGGTCTCTCTCTCTCTCTCTCTCTGTCTCTGCTGTAAAAAATTTTTATAAAAAAAATTTATCACGAATACCCAGAAACACATATCTATATTCTCACATAAGCATTATGGCAATCTATAGTTCTAATAATAATTCAATGGACGACAATTTGAACGATCGATTGGAATCATTTGAGATATTAAAATGAAAAGAAGAAATGGAGAAGGAGGAGGAGGGCAGGGGGTAGAGAGGGGGAAAAAAAAACAGAATTAAAAAGAAAGAGAATACATTTCGTTGGAATTTTTCATTTTCTAATTTTCCTTTTTCTTTCTTTCTTTTTCTTTTTTTTTTTTTTTTATATTTACCATATAAAATTATTCATGATAAGAATAAATATATTTATATCGACTGTTATATATATATATATATAATATATGTGTGTGTGTACGTATGATAAGTATGTATTGTATATAATATAGTTTGTCGAATTAATCATTGTAAATTAAAAATAATTATAATGATTGTTAAATAATTTACAATTGATGGATCGATTAAGCTGACAATTATACTGATAAAGTAATTACGAATGATCGTTATTATGAATTTCTTATTAAAATTGTTATTGAAATATTGAAAGATTTCGGAGACAAAAGAAAAATTGAAAAAAAAAAAAATTCAAAAATCAATTGAAACATTGTGCAAAATGATAATACAAATTTGTATAATTATTTTATAATATAACAATATTACATAAATTTCTCATATAATGGACAAAAATGTATTATATTTATTAAATGATTTCAATTCGTAAATTGATCGATTTCAAACGAGATATATAAAAAGTTTCGATCTAAGATCAATCTGATGATGAATTTCAA
>NC_140833.1:1420000-1427500 GCF_050613455.1 Vespa mandarinia | reverse complement strand
TGTAATATTTAAATTCTAATTCCATTAATATTATTTATATTTTAATAATATTCTATATGATGAATTTTAATTTTGTCTAATGTAAATAATTATTAGACGAGCATTGAAGTCTCTTTTATTATCATCTTTTATTATTAAAATAAAATTAATTATTATATATATATATATATATATATATATATATATATATTATTAAAGTAAATTTATTATTTATTATTAAAATAAAATTAATTATATCTACATATATATATATATATATTGAGATGAATTATATCATATATTATAATATATACTCATCATATAATATATTAGATAATATTCATTATATCACATATTAGATAAAACGAGTTCAATTATATATCATATATTATATATGATTGAAAAAATTTTCCTTCAAAATTGAATCGAATATATACGAAAGGGTATGTATCAAAGAGATAATTTTTTTTTTCTTTTTTTTTTTTTTTTTTTTTATTTCTTGTAGCTGAAGAGAAAAAGAGGAGGCAAAGATAGGTGGGTGGGTGATTGGCGAGGGGAAGGGAAGAGACAAGGAAAAAAAAGCGTGAAAGAGAAAAGAAAAGAGAAAAGTGAAAGAAACAAAACAAAAAAAAAGAAAAGAAAAAAAAAGAAGAAAAGAGAGAGAGAAAGAGAAAAGGAAAAGACCGTTGTTTCTCGAAAACCTGTTCCTTTCTATATTCATAGACCGGAACCGATATATAACTCTACTGATATTCTACGAATATCGTTTTACGTTTCGTCGGACACGACATAATCCTTCGTAAAGACCAAAGAAACATATTACGTACGTACATACATACGTATATGCTTGTATTTTTCGTCGACGTGACACGAGCCACCTTGCACTCTTGTGAAAAGCGAGACTTCCAAAAGAAAAAGAGAGAGAGAGAGAGAGAGAAAGAGAGAGAGATAGAGAGAGACAGAGACAGAGAGAGAGAGAGAGAGAGAGAGAGAGAGAATGAGAAGGCCTATTTACAACTTTCTCCGACGTTAGATCGTAGATCAAGTAGGATCATCTATGGTTGTAACCAAGAGGAAGGAAAATCTTTTTGGTTAAAAAGAGACAGATAGATAGATAAATAGATAGATAGAGATAGAGAGATAGAGAGATAGAGAGAGAGAGGGATAGAGGACGATGGTGTGCCATTGAAAAACGATGTCGTTGAGATTTTCTTCGAAGGGATTGAGAAGCACGAGGAACAGCAGCACGTTTCTTAAAATAAATTTCAATGTTAGCTGACCGTATTTCTATCGGTTGTAATTCTAGTTATACAAAACGTTCCCTTTTATTTTATCGTCTAAGAAAAAGAGATACCAAGAGCTATCATAAAAAATAATAAAAATAGATATACATATATATATATATATATATATATATATATATATATATATTTGTAGGTATATATTTGTATATGGTATATAAAATTGATTAATTAGGCATACGTGCATTTGTATTTAATATACAGTAATATATAATTAAGATTCAATTGTATATTCAATTTTTATCGTATTTTAATAAATTTCTAAGAATTATTTTCAATTGAATGTTAATATGTGATTGTATTCGTAAAATGATTTCTCTTTTTATTTATTTATTTGTTTTCTTTTTCTTTTATTTTTTTTTTTCTTTTTCTTTTCTTTTCTTCATAACTAATGAAAAATTAAAGGATAGATCGGATAATAAATTTTTCCCGCCCCTCAGCCCGCCGCCCCCTCCCCACCGCTCCCGCTCCCCCCAAATGAATTTCTACACTTACTTCTGACTGTATATATTTAAAAGTTTATTTCCGGAATAGCTACTAATTAGTTTGTACATGTCAGAATAGTCAGTATGACGTACGTTATATGTTCGAAAAAGAAGATCTTTACCTTTTGCCAAAAGGAACATTCTTTCGTATATACGTAATTGCCATAAGGACTCGATCGCGTGCCGATGTCAAGAGAGAAAAAGAAAAAGAAAAGGAGAGAGAGAGAGAGAGAGAGAGAGAGAGAGAGAGAGGAAAAGAAAGAGAAAGAAATTCAAACGACCAATTAAAACATACACACACACACACATACATTGAACGTATAATACAACACATCCTAATATAATATATAATCATTTATAGATATCCTTTTTTTCTTCTTTTTCTTTTTTTTTGTTTTTTTTTTTTTTAAACAAATCTTTCCTAATTTTCCTCAAACTTTTAATAATAATAATAATAATAAAAGATTAGAAAAATCAATAAAGATTTCGTTTGCATGAAAAAAATTGTCGAGTTTTGCCCTAAGTTAAGAAAAAAAAAAAAATAAACAAAAGAAAAAAGAAAAATAAATTCTCTATCGTCGCCAATGATCGAATGATTCGATATAAATATCACAAAAATGAACAAACGAATGAATAAATAAACAAATAAATGAACGAATGAACGAACATCTATAAGAAAAATAAAATCAATCGTCAGAAACACGGTACAATTAATTTTGAATAAAAGAAGGTAAAGAAGATCAATGATAGTATTCGGTTGCTCGGTCGATCGATCAATCGATCGATCAATCCATTTTTGCTGGATCATTATCGAGGAATTGTATGTATGTATCGCGTGTTACTTATCGTCGAAGAGTATTCCACTTGGAAAATACAATCCCGCTTGAGAAACGGCACCCCCTGTTAAACCTCTCACGCCTATATACCTACTATGTATCGTTTATATACAGGGTGTCCCAAAGAAAAAAAGTATAACGACTAAAAGTTATATCTATATATTAGCGTGATCAATATAGAATTGAAAAATGTTCAAATGATTGATCCAAAAATTGTTTTATTAAAGACATATACATATATATATATATATATGTATATATGTATATGCTTTAAAAATTATTATATATATGATTTATATCCATTCGTCGAATTAATGATTTATTGTTGTTTCTTTTTTTTTTTTTTACAACAGTCACAGATCGAATCTTCTAGATCACTAAACTTAACACCTTTGAACTTTTATTTACGTGAACGAAGCCAAAGATTTGATTTATAAAAATATGATAATAATGGAAAATGAATTTTCCGAGGATATAATCGAAATGTATATAATATTGATTTCTAATATTATTGAAATATTTGAATATTTGAAATCTGACAATTAATATAAATTCAACGAATAGAATTTGTCAAATAATTCTTATAATATCTCATAATAAATCATAAATATCTTTTAAAAGTCATATATTTTTTCGACAAATCATTTATCGATTTAAATTTATATTAATTTTTTTTTTTTTTTCATTCAATTAATCACAGCAATGAACACGATATTTGTCTCATAATTTTTGGACATCCTATATATATATATATATATATATATGTTCGTATTCCGCAGAAATCGTAGAATAGGAGGGATTGCAATTGGATTTGCTAGAATGTAAAAGTATCAAAGGTAGGAGGGTGCCATTAGGTATTTAAAGGACGAGTTCACGCGGTGAGACATCTGTTGGACGAGTTAATAACCACCCCTTCATATCCTTCAACCACCCACCCTCATCCCCATTCCACTTCACCCTACATCTAAGCTTCTCTTGTCTTCTTTCTCTATCTCTTTCTCTCTCTCTCTTTTTTAGCTTCTTTACCTCGTTACTTCTATTGGAAGCCCCTTAACGTTCCTACCAACAACTCTCTCTCTCTCTCTCTCTCTCTCTCTCTCTCTTTCTCTCTTTCTCTCTCTCTCTCTCTTTGCCTCGTTTCATACCATGTAGTCCAACATGCCGGGGTGATATACCCCGTTTCCAAGACACCCCGCAGCTTTTTTCTTTAACAAACAGAAAATCTTTTTTCTTTCTTTCTCTCTCTCTCTCTCTCTCTCTCTCTCTCTCTTTTTTTCTATTTGGTCGAAGAGGAATAGAAAGGTTAGTATTGTGAAAGATTTGTGATACAAATCTATCGCTTTTCTTGCTCCACCTTTTTTTGGCACGAGTCTCTCTCACATATACATATATATATATATATATATGTTTGTGTGTTTATATTTGTATTTATGTGTTAAAAAGAAAGAAATAGAGAGAGAGAGAGAAAGATAGAGACTCATATATATATATATATATATATACATTAAATAAACTTTTCAAATATTTTATTATTATTTATTGTATACTTATACTATCATTATTATTATATATATATATATATATATATATATATATATATATACTTTTTTCCCCCTCTTCCTTTTCGTTTATTTACAAAATTACTAACTATATTAATTGGATCATGAAAATGAATTCTTAAAGTGATCCTTCGCTGTTGTTGTTGTTGTTGTTGTTGTTAAACTTGACGAGTTAAAAAAAAAAAAAAAAAAAAAAAAAAAGAAAAGAAAAAAAGATCGAATACATAAGTACTTTAAATTCATATTTATTTAGAGATTATTTTTCTATAAGGAAAATTTTCTTCTTGTCTTTTTCTTTTTTTATTTTTTTTTTTTTTTTTATATATCTCTCTCACTCTCTCTTTCTCTCTCTATATACTTCTATTTAGTGCTTGTTAGAGGCGACAATACGTAGCAGCTGATCCCCTTAACGAGGTCGTAGCTTTCCCATTGTGCGAGGGTGTAAGCCTAGTCGCGTGTCTCGCCTAACTGTGTGTACGTCTACCTAAAGTATAAACGAATATTATTTACGCTGGACCAACTCATACTCGTCGTATACACCCGTTGACCCTATCACCCCCTGAAAATCACCCCAAAGCCTACAATCCCAACTATACCCAATCCTGTATCTCTTTCTCGTAACCTTTCGTAAAGTTATCTATGTTAATAATAATTTTCTTTTTGTTTCTCTTTTTAGATTTTTCCAAAAGAAATTTCGAGAGAAATTCTTTTTTAAAATCTTCGAAATAACGTTAATCCTTATCTAAATTAATTACAAATATCATGTTCTTATCTAACGCAAATAATTGTTATTAATTAGAAAGAAAGAAGGTAGGAAAGAAAAAAGTTGGATGAAGATGGGAAATTGTTGAATCTTGAAGAGGAATATGATAGTGAATTTTTTTTTTCTTCCATTTCTTTTTTCTTTTCTTTTCTTTTTTTCTTTCTTTTTTTTTTTTTTTTTTTCTTTTTTTGATGTTGCAAATTTAGTCGGACATCTCTTTTCTTACGTTTCTCTTTCATTTCCTTTCTCCCACCTCCACTTTGTTCTCTTCCTTTTCTTTTTTCTTGGGAGGGATAGGGAGGGGCGAGAAGGGTGGAACTAGTCGAATAATCAAACGTAAAAATAATCGATTTATTATTTACACGTTTGGAAAGTATTCGAATGTGTTTAAAAATATTTCACCTATTCTAGATCCAATCGTTGAAAATTTCGAAAGGAAAAAGCATCGTCATTTTATGGATTTATTTATAACAATATTTTCGCGTATCGTAAAGAAAAGTAAAAAAGAGAGAAAGAGAGAGAGAGTGAGAGAGAGAATGAGAGAGAGAATGAGAAAGAGAGAGAGAGAGAACGAAATCTATAGCACGAGTCGTTCTCTTCCTACCGTTCTTGCAAAGTCACGTACGAGAATGTTTCGGGGCAACCAAAATCCTGTATTTCTCGATCTAGAAAATCGTATAAGGTTGTTGTCAAAAGCTTGTTAGGAGGTTTGGACCAGCTTTTTCGATGAGGGTCCTTGTTACTGCCCGCGGGCAGGTGAAGCCCAGAATGTAAAAGGTTTCACGTTCTCGTTACAGATCGTTCTTCAAAGGCCTTAAGCAGTTTTATACGACTACAATGGGTTGCTAAAGTTTTTTTTCTCTCTTTCTTTCTTTCTTTCTTTCTTTTCCTCCTTTTTTTTTCCTTTTTGTGTGTGTACATATATATATATATATATATATACTTGTTCGCACTCTTCCTATATATTCCTATTATTATTATTATTATTATTATTATTATTATTATTATTATTATTATTATTATTATTATTATTATTATTATTATTATTATTGTTATTGTTATTATTATTTGTATGTTTTCTCGTTTTATCATTGGCAGAAGGTAACTTTGGATTATTAGCATGCCAATTAAATCTCTAACGATCCACCTGCGATCTCTCTCTCTCTCTCTCTCTTTCTCTCTCTCTCTGCCTGTCTGTCTTTTTGTCTGTCTGTCTGTCTGTCTCTATTTCTCGAAACGTTAGGCTCTTTCTTATCTTCCTACATTCCTACTTCCCCTTACTATTTTTCCTTTTTAAATTTCTTTTTCTTTTTTTCTTTTCTTTTCTTTTCTTTTCTTAATTTTATTTTTATCTTTCCATAAAACACGGTATAACTTCGTGACTATGAAAGAGGTTTCACGAGAAGATATAATACGAAAAGAATTCGACGGATCAAATTTTACGATCGAGATTTCCTGTTCGATCCTTTTTGCGATAAAGAGAAACGTCATTGAAGAGAACAGATAATGAGAAACGGCTCGATCGTTTCTTATAATTCTATTTCTCGAATAAAAAGACGTTCTCTCTCTCTCTCTCTCTCTCTCTCTCGTTCTCGCTCTTTTCTATGATAGGGCTAGACTTTCGTAAAAAAAAAAAAAAAAAAAATGCGCGTGCTGGAGAGAGAGAGAGAGAGAGGGAGAGAGGGTGGGAGGGTAAAGATTTCACGTTTGAAAATAGGTCGTAAAATCGAAAGATTAACACATCGTACAAATGACCTGCTGGCTCGTTTTTCTTTTTTCTTCTTCCTTCTCTTCCTCTTCCTGCTCCTCCTCCTCTACTTCTTCTTCTTCTTCTTCTTCTTCTTCTTCTTCTTCTTCTTCTTCTTCTTCTTCTTCTTCTTCTTTTTCATTTTTTCATTTCCTTCGAGGATTCCATGTTCTATCCTAGAAATTTATTCCCATCCTTTAAAAAAAAAAAACCGACTCTTTGGATGAACGACGACAAGGATGATCCATTTTATTTTCTTTTTTCTTTTTTTTCCTCTTTTTTGGTTTTCTTTCTATTACATTTTCATTTCTTTCTTCCTTCGTTTTCCAAGAAAGAGAGAGAGAGAGAGAGAAAGAGAAAGAGAAAGAGAGAGAGAGAGAGAGAGAGAGAGATAGAGAGGAATTTATCGCGCGTTAAAAACTACAAATTAAAGAACCATAAACTCCACCCTATTTCATACTTTATGTCTTTTCATCTTGTGTTTTATTAACATACGTAGTATATTGAGTTTCGAAGGCGGGATGATAAAAGGAAAAAAGAAAAAGGAAAGAAAAAAAAGAAAAAATACAAAAAAAAAAAGAAAAAAAAATTAAGAAGAAGAAGAAGAAGAAGAAGAAGGAATAAGATCGATCCTTTTCCCACCTCACCACCCCCCGCCGTCTCCCATGCCTGTCCCCTTAGTTCCCCATATAAAAAATAAAGACAATGACAATCTCGATTATCGATAACGTTTTATCGGAACAATTAACGTGATTACAATTATTCGTTGTAGAAAGAGGGACCATCGGTCTGTGTTAAAGTGAAAAAAAGAAAAAAAAAAAAAAAGAAGA
>NC_140833.1:1410000-1412500 GCF_050613455.1 Vespa mandarinia | reverse complement strand
AAAAAGAGGGAGAGAAAATTCATTGCAAAGAGGGGAGGGGCGGGGGGAGGGGAAGAAAAAGAAAAAGAAAAAGAAAAAGAAAAAGAAAAATCTAATGAAAGAAAGAGAAGGACAAGAATCTTACTCGAAAGTCGATTCGATCGAAATTTTTTTCGCGCTTGTCGTCTTTCGTTTTTTTTTTCTTTTTTTGCTTTTTCTTTTGCTTTTTTTTTTTTTTCTTTATTCGCGTATCGTGTAAGAAAAAAATTAAAAAAAAAAAAAAGAAAAAATAAATAAAAATAAAAAAAAAAAAAGGGAAGAAAGAAAAAACCGTTCGTTCGTTAAGAAAAAAAAAAAAAAAAAAAAAAAAAAAGAAAAATCCAAAATTTCATATCTCCCACGACAATTCGTTCCTTTTTCCTTTTTCTTCTTCCTCTTCTTCTTCTTTCTCTTTTTTTTTTTTTTCTTTCTTTTCCTTTTCTTTTTTCCCCTTTTTTAATTCTTTCTTTCGTTCTTTCTTTCTTCTTTTATTCTAATTCCATTCTAAAAGTTTATTAACGATTTAACGTAAACGATGACGATTATCGATCGCTTAGAATTTCTTTGCAAAAACGAAATCGAAAGATTTGAATCATTTGAAAGACTATATACATATACATACATATATATATATATATATCTTTTTTTTCTTTTTTTTTTTTTTTTCTTAAACCATAACGTAACATCTCTATAAAATACTTAGACCGCGCTAAGTAAATATAAGATGTTTACCAATGTAACCAAGGTTTTCTAACCAAAAGTATTGTCGTTCTAGTTTCTTCAAAAACAAATTCACAATGGCCAAACGGCAACGTCATAAATTTTTCTCTTCCTTTACAACTTCGTTTAACAGATGTAACACTTGACAAATGTGATCAAATACAATGGTGACCGAGGTGTCATTCTCCTTTCTCTCTCAATCTCTCTCTCTCTCTCTCTCTCTCTCTCTCTCTGTCTCTCTTTTCCCCTCTCTCCCTCGCTTTTTTTTTCAATCTTCCTCCCTACCTCCCCCATGCACCGACTTTCGAATCATGAAAGATACATTGTATATATATATATATATATATATATATATATATATAAATATATATGTATTTATATATAATGATAAATTGAATGTAAAAATTTTAAACTTCAAAAGCAATAGCGACGATAATAAAAATGAAAAAATAGCGTTTATATGTTATGTGAATTTGTAAAGAAATTGAAGAAAGCTTCGAGAATTGGAGAATTGGAGAAAGCTTCGAAATAAGTATTTATTTAAAAACGGAAGGAAACAGACAAACGGATGGACTTATGAATGAAGATGGAAAACGTGAAAAGTAAAGGAAAGAAAAGAAAATATGTGAATGAAAAATCGACTGAAACATAAACTGGTCAATAAGTCTATTCTTTTATGATTTACTATCTTTCACGTAGTAAAGAAATTCTAAAGGAAAATTTAACCATATGAATCGAACGAATGAAAATGTAACCGTTTATAATTCTCGTAGCCACATATTTTCAAAACATCGTCTAACCACTACGTTTGTATTCTCTATTACTGTCACCTTTTATTTCTTTTTCTCTTTTTCTCTCTCTCTCTCTCTCCCTCTTTCTCTCTCTCTCTTTTTCTCTCTTACTTTCCTTCTTACTTACCTTCTTACTTTCCAGCTTCGTTTGTTTGTTTTTTTTTCCTCTTTACATTTATATCATCTCAAAGATTATAGATTTATTTAGTAATAATAATTTCTCAATATATATACGACATATATATATATAATCGATAATATTATTTGATGAATGAATATGTAAATGTTTATATATATATATATATATATATATATATATATATATATATAGAGAGAGAGAGAGAGAGAGAGAGATCTAATAAAATGATTATTTCATTTTTTTCTCTTCATAGATTTTTTATGGTTTTATAAATTATTATTATTATTATAATTTTTATCAATACACTGTAACATTTTACAAATAGATACTAATATATTTGATTATATTTATAATATGATATATTAAAAATCTAATCTAATCCAATAATATATTAAATATCTAATTTAATAATATAATATATAATTTAATATAATATATATATATAACGTTTCGTAAATAGATCCTAATATATTATATTTCCAATATAACATCTTAAAAATCTAATCTAATCCAACACTATATTAGATATCTAATTCAATATAATATATATTATACACTGTTATATTTTACAAATAATCCTAATATATTTTATTACATTTCCAATATAATATTAATTAAAATTTTAATCTAATTTAATAATATATTAAGTATCTAATCTAATCTAATTATATATTAAATATCTAATCTAATCTAATATATATATATATACACCGTAATATTTCACAAATATTTTCTTATATTTTTTATGTTTTCTTTTTCTTCCTTTTCAAAATCGAATAAGAAAAAGACAAAAGAAGAAGAGAAAAGATACGTAAAAAAAAAAAAAAAAAGA
>NC_140833.1:1390000-1407500 GCF_050613455.1 Vespa mandarinia | reverse complement strand
ACCACATTGAACTGATGGTTTCAGTTATTACTTCAATATATATATATGTATATATATATATATTAAAACCCAACATTCATTTATATGTCTTAAGAGAAAATATTTTTGCAAAGTAAAAGAAGAATATAACAAAACAAGAAAACCTCAGGCACTTTCTTTTTAAAACCATTCATAATATATCGTACTTTCTCCCTCGCCCTCTCTCTTTTTCTCTTTCTCTTTCTGACATCCTCTCTTTTTGTTTCTCTCTCTCTCTCTCTCTCTCTCTCTCTCTCTAAAGATGAACAGATGCCAATTATTCATACGATTACATTTATATTCGTACGATCGTTATTGATATAATTATCAAATTAAAAAATGCGAAATATATAAAGTGAACAATGACTTTATTTATTGGAACGATTCTTTTCTTTTCTTTTCTTTTCTTTTTTTTTTTTTCTTTCTTGCTTGTTCCATTTTTTCTTTTTTTTTCTTTTTTTTTTTTTTAACGCTCCTTAACGATAGAAAAAGAGGAGACAAGGACAATGGGAACGAAAGAGCCAATAACCATCTATCTCGATATTTTTTCCTTTCTTTTCTATTTTTCTTTTTTTCTTTTTCTCTATCTCTCTCTTTCTCTTTTCTTTTTTTTCTTTCTTTCTTTTTTTTTTTTTTTTTGCTTCTTCACTTTTGCTTCTCCAATACTGAGTCGTGACGAATCAGATGAGCACGTAAGAGAGCTACTGGAATTTTCTCGCATGCTGATGACCGACTAACCCGAATATTTGGCACTAACTCTTGGCATTGTCCATTAGAAATCTTACCTTTTTTCAATCTTTTTCCCAGGATTTTCTTTTTTTTTTCTCTTTCTCTCTCTCTTTCTTAGCACGCGTTCTTTGGTGCAACACCAACATCATTACTTTCACCCTCTCTCTCTCTGGACACCCCCCGATGTCTTCTCTCTCTCTCTTTCTCTCTCTCATTCTCTCATTTATTTCCTCGAAATAGCCATTCGTCAATGTGTCTTCCTAAAAGGAGAGGAATTACGATTTCTCGTACTTCAAAATATTTATCGTTTATTTAAAAAAAAAAAATATATATATATATAATATAGCTCCTGAGTTAATCAAAAATTTTTACAAAAATAAAAAAATTATATATTGGAATTAGATATCGTCGATATGAGAAATATACGAATGAGATGAACTCTCATTAGTACGAGATAAATGGATAGATGAATAAATAATAGTTATCTGTCGACGAATAAAAAAAAGAAAAAAAAAAAAGAAAAAAATAATTTCAATCGAAAATAATAACATCAAAGATGAAACTAATTTCATCGGTTATAATATTTTTCGCTAGTAGTATCGTTCGTTCGAATTTTAAATGGATGTCGGAGACATTTTATTTTTCTAGTTTTTTTCTTTCTTTCTTTCTTTCTTTTTCTTTCACCTCTCCCCAACTCCACCCCACCACCCTTCTGTCACGCTTTGACTTAAGAAAAAAAAAAAAATTATTAAACAAGATTAAAAAGATTTTCCCGATTAAATATCATTCAACGAAAATCACATTTCGAAATTCGTTTCATTATATAAAAGCATTTTAATTTTTAATTTAAATTAAATGTTATTATATTGAGACAATTTTATATATCGTTCATTCTTTCATTCTAATTTTCAATTAAAAAACAAATGATATATTGTTAACTTTGTACAGTCAATATATTGCAGCGTTTTAATAATTAATCAATGATCAAAATAAATCTATTATTATTATCTAATAAGTCATATTTTTTTTCTTTTTCTTTTTTTTTTTTTTTTTTTTTTCTTTTTTTTGGATAAACATGTGAATACATTTTTATTCAAAAGAATAAAATCTTTTCCTCAATTTCCATAATAAAACTTCAAACTTATATATTAATTCTATATCAATCTATAAATTTATTAATTTAATCGTTATATCAATTATTTCTATTATTAAAGAATTTCTTTTTATAAAAATCAAAATCACTTCATTCATTTCTATTCGTTCTATTCGTTTTACTCTAGTCTAATCTAGTCTGCTTTAGTATGGTCTAGTCTTGTCCTTTAGTTTCTATTTCTAGGTTAGGCCAAGAGCCACCCCATCGAGGCTTCCCACAACAATTTCTCTGTTCACGATGTAGGTTACCGTGGCGTTTCTTTTCAAAAGGAAAAATGCCACTTTTGGCCCAGTGCTTTACCGTCCTATAATAAATCAATTGCTACTGTTCAGTTCTTTCTACCTTCTAACACAACCATATATACCTCTTCTAATTCATCCTTCTTACTCACTATCTCTCTCCATCTCTCTATCTCTATCTATCTCTATCTCTCTCTCTCTCTCTCTCTCTCTCTCTCTTTCATTCTATACTTTTGTCATCTCAGTTTAACACAGATTCCATCGTCTTTGAGAAAGTTGTCTTCTCTCTCTCTCTCCTCTGTCTGTCTGTCTGTCTGTTTGTCTGTTCTATCTGTCTGTCCGTTTGTCTATCTGTCTCTCTCTTTATCTCTTTTGAAAAACATTTACGTTATTCGACTCGTGTGCCTTCTTCTTATTCTTCTTCTTCGTCTTCTTTTACTTTTTCCTTTGCTCACATTGTTTGTCGACTTTAGAAATCACATCCCTCTCCTCCTTTCCCACCCCTCCTCTACTATCCTTACTCATCCCTCGACATTAGACCTCCCCCCCTCTCATGAGTTATGTCGAAAAAAAAAAAAAAAAGAAATTGGGACAAAAATCGATTTGCGAAAAAGGAACAAAATTTTTTTTCTCATCGTTCTAAAAATTTTAAATAGTACGTAACGGGATATGGCAAAGGGGTAAGGTTAAAAGGGGAAAGGTCATCGTATATATATATATATATATATATATATATATATATATATATATATATTATACATTATTAATTGAAATATCCTTATACTTATGAGAATCAAGTCACATTAACTATTAAAAGAAAATTAAATAAATGATAATAGAATTAAAACTAAATAAATAAATAAATAATGATGAAATGAGTAACTATTTTTATTGCAATCAATTATTGATTTATTATAATGACAATTTCACGAAAGTAATTTTATCATTATTATTATTACTATTATCATCATCGTCATCATCAATATTATTATTATTATTATTATTATTATTATTATTATTATTATTATTATTATTATTATTATTATTATTATTATTATTATTTCCGATTAATTATTAGCTTATTGTAATGACACTTTTATGAAACAAATCTTATTATTAAAATTATCATCATCATCATTATCATCATCAGCATCTTCATCATCATCATTATTATTATTATTATTATCATCGTTATCATTATTATTATTATTATTATTATTATTATTATTATTATTATTATTATTTCCGATTAATTATTAGCTTATTGTAATGACACTTTTATGAAACAAATCTTATTATTAAAATTATCATCATCATCATTATCATCATCAGCATCTTCATTATCATCATTATTATTATTATTATTTCCGATTAATTATTAATTTATTGTAATGACAAATTTTATTATTATTATTATTATTATCATCGTTATCATTATTATTATTATTATTATTATTATTATTATTATTATTATTGTTGTTATTTCCGATTAATTATTAATTTATTGTAATAACAAATCTTATGACAACTCTTATTAATTAATTAATTAATTATCTTACATAATATAAAATAATTCAATCGAAATAACACTGTTGATTCATATGTTTGATACATTTACGCACTGACACGATTGCCTCTTCTTTCTTAAAAACGTTTATCTTTGTATTCCCATCTAATCTACTTAATATCTCATCAAAAGTCCTAGATTCGTCTGATACTATTCGTGGATATAATACAATTCCAGAATAAATTGCATACAAACGTCTTTTATACATCGATCGTTTTAAATCTTCAATAGTAGGTGGTTTTGTGATACAACCAATTGTCCTCATTATATTTCCCAATGTTCTTATGTATATTTTCAAAAAATAATCCTCCTTCTCGTATTTCAAATTATTTTCTGGACAAATATTTAAAAAGTAGAGCAAATCTATGGCAGGCGACGAATATACCGACATTTGATAATCCACCTAAAATGAATAAATATATCTATGATCGTTCTAAACAATTAAAAACATATGTTAAGGTACATTTGATAAATAATCTCAGATGGTTTTTTTCTTTCTTTTTTTTTTTTCTTATTTTCTTTTCTTTCTTTCTACGTGAAAAATCTCTCAAAGTAGACGAAACGATACGACTATCGAAATTTATTTTATTTCATTGAGAACGAGAACGAATATTAACCAATAAAACATCGCTGGGCTCGCCTGACTCATTGTCCTTGAACATGATGTTATTGATCCAACAGTCGCCGTGATTGATAACGCAAAATTCGTCCGTTTCGTATTGATAAATATAAGCTGTGTCCTCTTTACTCTTAATTATTTCGGCAAATCTTTCCAATTTGTCTGCGTACTCGTGAAAATCGTACGACCAACTATCGCGTATCTCGCGACACGCGTTAATTATACTAATTTCGGATAGTTTTAGAAAACTATCCAATGTGTTAACGAGTATACCACCATTGAAGGACTTCGCCAATTCTGGATTCTACGTGGAATAAAAAAAAAAAAAAAAATAAATAAATATATATATATATAGATATATATATTAATTTAATTTGCTATGTAAAATTGAAAAAAAGAAAGAAGAAAAAAAAAGAAATAAAAAAGAAAAATTACCTTCTCGCAAAATGCAACTGAGCCGGCATGTAAAGCGGCCATTTTGTAAATTACCAAAAGACAATGAAGCAACGACAATCCCTTTTGTTGATCCATTATTTTATATCCTTCAACGTTAAGATCCTCCATAATGAGAATCTTCGAATCCTTCGAACTGTACAATAATTTAGGTCCAATCCTTTGGCATATTGTCCTTTCGATTTCTTTCAATACGTCCGTATAAATTCTTAATTCAGTCTCGAATAAATTTTGTCGTGAATAAATTTCTAATGCCGATACATCCATCGTTGGTTCGCATTTAATTACAACGCTATATTTTTTATCATTTGTTTTTGTCGATCGTTTCAATTTAAACGTCAAACGATACAAATCACTTAAAAAATTTGTACCCTTCGGGCAACAATTTTTAACGTCGTAATCAATAATCTCGATAGTTTCGTCGTTGTAACCTAAACGCAATGCGCGTTCGAAAAAATTCTTATCGAATTTACGAGTCATCTTGCTTTTTTATTTATTTTCTTTTTCTTTTTTTTTTCTTTTGTTTTTCTTTTATTTTTTTTCTTTTCCTCTTTCTTTCACGAGACACGAATATCCTCGCATATCTACATTCACGTACTCGATTATGATTCTTTTAATTTTTATTACATCCTGTAAAACGCAATATTCAAGATGATTTTTCTGTTTTTTCTTTTTGTTTTTCTTTTTTTAATTTTTTTTTTTTTTTTTATCGATCAGATTTACGATGAGATTGTCCTTCTTTTTTTTTAATATAATTCTATATTAGTATTTGTCCGATGAATTCGATGAGAAGTGTCGGAATAAGGAAACGTATGTACGTGTGTGTGATGATCGATACGAAACGAAATAAAAGATTAGATCCGATTGACAAATAAATTGGGGGGAAAAAATGAACGTAGACATAGTGAAACAGAGTCCAAAGATTTCAAGTTGCTTACCTTTAGGAGAAAAAAAATATATACAGACGCTTCTTGTCGCAATTAGTCACTGCGATAACGTTCATTATGAGTTTTAAAACAATTTTCGAATGATTTCAAACGCTACATAATATTTTTTTCTTTTAAAGAAAAAAAAAAATTTTTTTTATTTTGTTAAACTTTTTTTACCTTCTTTTCCTTCTTTTTCTCAATAAAATTTTATTTCATTTTTCTAAAATACGAAAGACGGATATATCAAATAATCTAACGGAATATCGAATTATTATTATTATTATTATTATTATTATTATTATTATTATTATTATTATTATTATTATTATTATTATTATTATTATTATTATTATTATTATTATTATTATTATTATTATTCGTACGTATGCTTAATTAAGAATTAATCACGGACGTACAGATCGATTAATTAATTAATGACCGATTTTAGAGAACGATGAATACCGACTGGCTTTACAAATTCTTTTCAACTTCCCTTCAGCTCTTTTATATACAATATATGTAAAGATAAAGAACTTGCTTCCTATTGGACGGTTATATTATACCCTCTACCATTATACGATTCCTGATTGGTTAAAAATTTAACAATAAGTTGGTTGTATCACGTGATCAGATTACGATTGATTAGTAAGAATATCGAAGAATTCGGTCGATGTTTTTATTTTTATTAAGAAAAATATTGAATGTATAAACTATTTAGCATATCAATAGCCTAAGAATTCTAAGAATTACATAGTGTTGATTTAAATTTGATTTAAAAATGTTAAAAAACATTGATTTATTTTTTGTTATAGATGAACTCGTTCCTAACCTTCAATGAGAAAAATATATTGCGTAAATGAACGAAGATATAAATAAACTTGAATAAGCAAGACATAATAATATTATTATTATTATTGTTATTATTATTATTATTTTTTTATTTTATAATCTATAAACATATGTAAATATTTACACTTATATATATAAAGGAACGAAATGAAACCGAACAAAACGAAACGGAACGGAACGGAACGGAACAAAACCGAACGAACTGACTCTAACGTGAATCTTTCAAAAACTGAAGAACTTTCAATAGAGATAAAAGAATGTTGATTTATTAATACGACCTTCTATGTATATATATATATATATTACAATGAATTAAACGTTAACACTAATCGACTTAACATAACCTTTAATGTGTAACCTTTGACGTTACAATTTAACCACGCATTATATGACAGTACATCTTACTTCGAAAATAACGAAATAACTGAACATAAGAATAGAATAAAACTAAATGATATCTAATAACAAATTGTTATCTATGTACATACGTATGTGTGTGTGTGTGTGTAGTGTATATATATATATATATATATATATATCTTATCAAAATGTTGTACAAATAACACGATAGATTTACGAAAGGATATTCTTTAATGACCCTGTATATACGTATGTACGTAGTACAGACAATATTTTCCAGTTTTATCAATATCTAATTTTTAATAGATAATATTTATCTCAATATAATTGATTTTTTTTATATTATCGTTAGATATACTTGTTGTCAATTATCATTACGAGAAATTGACTTTCAGAGATATTGATGAAAAATTTCATCCAAAAAAAAAAAAAAAAAGAAAAAAAAAAGAAAAGAAAAGAAAAAAGAAAAAAGACAGGAACTAAAATATTAAACTAAACGTTTTTCTTTTTTCTTTCTTCTGTATTTTTTTTCTTTATCTTTTTCTTTTCTGTCTATTTTTTTTTTCTTTCTTTCTTTATTAATTAACAATAGTTCGGGCATCAACCCGAGAAAGGATAACTGAGAATTTAAATAACGTTTAATCGCGATCCTAATTCCGTCCTAAAAAAAAAAAAGAAAAAAAAGAAAAGTAAAAAAAAAAAAGATAGAAAAAAAAATAAAAATAATTAAAAATAAAAAGGAGAAAAGCAAATTGCACGAGAAGAAGGTAGTAAATGATAACGATATGGAATCGCGAGAGAGTGAAAGAACAAGAAGTAGAAGAAGAAGAAGAAAAGAAGAAAAAAAACGAAGAAGAAGAAGAAGAAGAAGAAGAAGAGAAAGAGGAAGAAGATGACGAGGACGACGATGTAAAAAAGAAAAAGATAGAAGAAGATGAAGGAGAGAAAAGAAGCAAAAGCAGCAGTTTTTAGAGGGTGTAGGAGAAATCGTGTATTGGGGAATAGGTTGCACCACTCGTAAATCATTTTGCCGTCCTGGTCTCTCTACTGGACGATATGACGATTTTTTTCTTTTTTTTTTTTTTGCACGCCCCCCTACCCTCTCCCTCCCTCCTCCTCTTTCCCAATTTTCTAACGAAATCGCTTACGTCGAGCAAAATTTTCTAGTTCGTGTACGACAACGAAAAAGAATCTCTGCAGAGGGATCTGTTTTTCACCCTGCTGGTCCAATCGTATAACTTTTATAAAGGATTTCCTATGAAACTGTCTATCCATATATGTGTCTCTCTTTTTCTTTCACTCTTTCTCTGTCTCTCTCTCTCTCTCACTCCCCCTCTCTAATTTCTCTCTTTTAAAAAGTCAGTTCTTTCTCGAGCCTAAAATTGCGTACCTTTTTTCTTTTTTTCTTTTTTCTTTTCTTTTTTTTTTTTTTTTTTTTTTTTTTTTTTTTGAAAACATTTTTACTACCGCCACTTCATTTTTACGCCAAAATTCGCATGCGGTAAACCGACGACTCATTTTTTGTTTTTTTCTTTTTTTCTTCTCGTTTCCTTTTATTCCCTTCTTCTTCTTCTTCTTCTTCTTCTTCTTCTTCTTCTTCATACTCTTTTATTCTTCCTTCATTCTTTTCTGGCCACACCGAAACTACTCGCGAAAGTTCTTTTTTTTGTTTTGTTTTGTTTTGTTTTTTTTCATTTTTTTTTTTGTCAACAGGATCTTTATCCTCTCCCACTTTAACCTTGGTCAGAGAGGACAATAAATCATCTTCGTTCGTTCTTTTTTTTTCCTTTTCTTTCTTTCTTTCTTTTTTTTTTCTTCTTTTTCTTCTTCTTTTTTCTTTTTTTTTTTTTTTTTTTTTTTTTTTTAGTCAATATTTCGGTCCAAAGATCGAGTACAGTGGTTGTTCCTTTTTATATATATATATATATATATTTCTATTTTTTTTTTTTCTTATTTTTTTTTACTGTTGACGGAAACGGCGGTCACAAGATTTCACCGGATTCTTAACCGCGAGCATTTGTTTCCTTTTTCTTTTCTTTCCTTCATTCATTCTTCCTCTCTTTCTTTCCTCTTTTTTCTCTCTTTCGTTTATCCTCGAATGGAAAATTTTACTAGATATTAAATGTGTGCCTTTGTATGCCTGTACATATATGTGTGTGTGTGTGTGTGTGTGTGTGTGTATTTGTGCATGTTTGTATGCATGTACGTATACGTCGTAAATTGTATTAAAAAGAGGATCATTAACTGTTGTCAGTAATTAACATCGTATTGCAATTAAAGTTGAATCGACAAAGGGAAGACAAAAAAAAAATTAGATAAGGAAAATGAAAAAGTAGTGATAATAATAATAATAATAGTAATAATAATATTAGTAGTAGTAGTAGTAGTAGTACTAGTAGTAATAATTGAGTTTCTTGTTTTTTTTTCTTTTTTTGTTTTTCTTTGTAATAAAAGAAAAAGAAAAAGAAATGAAAAAAAAGGGAA
The DNA here is from genome assembly GCF_050613455.1 of Vespa mandarinia. Taxonomy (NCBI): domain Eukaryota; kingdom Metazoa; phylum Arthropoda; class Insecta; order Hymenoptera; family Vespidae; genus Vespa; species Vespa mandarinia. The sequence goes on along the minus strand of NC_140833.1, from coordinate 1,398,100 downwards.
AAAACAAACAATGATACGTCGTGTGTCATAATAGATTTATCTATTACACGTGTACGATTTTATTGCAATAGAGTAAAAAAACTTTGTCATTTGTGCATTACATGCAACAGCATTTAAATTTCGCAATTCTTCGAAGATCTCTATCTATTAAATATATAGAATTTACTAACTCTATATTACTAAATTTAAAGTTAAATATAGAGAAATTACTAAATATAGAGTTTAATTAGTGACGATAGATGAGATAAGACGACGATTGATGAGATAAGACGATAGATTGAAAAGAATGAAGGAAAAAAAAAGAAAAGGAAAGAAAAAAAAAAAGAAGGACAGGAAAACAAGAAATTCACACGTCGATCAGAAATCTCTAAAAAAAAAAAAGAAAGAAGAAAAAAAACTAAAAAAAAAAAAAAAACATCGAGAAGACAAGAAATATCGACGTGATTCCCGTTCTCGCGAGCGTAGCCCTTATAATTTAACGACGATCTGATCGAAAAAAAGAAAAAAAAAAAAAAAAAAGTCAGAAAAAAAAGGGAAATAAAAAAATAAAAAAAAAAAGAAGAAAGAGAAGAAACCAAAAATCGTTGCAATTAATTACCGAGAAAAAAAACGAAAGAGTAATTAATTAATTAACGTATATCGAATATAATGATTCAACAGAGTATAAATTAAGAGAGAGTGAAAAAATTGATTGAATCGAGGATGAAGCTATGACGAATGAAAAATGATTCGAGAAAACAAATTATTCGTAAACAATTACCTAGAATGAGTTAATTACGTGATAACGTTGATTTTTTTCTTCTCTTTTCTCCCCTTTTTCTTTTTTTTCTTTCATTTATTTTTTTTTCTTTTTTTTGTTTTTTCATACACTTTTCGATTCGTCGTCAAAATAATTTTCTTAATTTTTTCGAACTTCCACTACACATACACTCGTTGATTGAAAGGATATAAAAAAAAAGAAAAAAAAAAAAAAAAAACAAACAAACAAACAAACAAAAAAACAGAAAGAAATAAAAGGAGGGAGAAAAGCGAGTGGGGGTAGGAATGGAGTGGGGAGAAATAAGGTAAGAGGGTAAAGTTACCAGGGGAAGAGGAATAAGGGTACGATGTGTAAGGGAGAATATTCGCGGCGTGTCGTGCGTACGTCGAGGAACACCCCCTGTAGATTTAAATGCATCATCGGTCCATGCCCAAAACCCAAACGACAACACCAACAACAGCGACACCAAGTAACATGGAACAAGCAACAAGCGGCAACGGCAATAACAGTAACATCAGCAGCAACCTTGCCTCCAGATTCTCGCGGAGTACCTCCTATTATTCTATTTCCTCACGTCGACGAGTTTACGGCCCCGCTGGGCCGCAAAATTTACGGTCCCCTCTTTTCTATTAGAAAAGCGTCTAAACATCTCCCGCGGTTTTCGTTCTCGAGACCGAACTTACCTTTTAAACATTTTCAAATGAAAACAGCCAGCCAGCCAGTCAGTCAGTCAGTCAGTCAGTCAGGCAAGCAAGCAGGCAGGCAAGCAGGCAGGCAGGCAAGCAGGCAGGCAAGCAGGCAGGCAGGCAGGCAGCAAGCAGTCAAGCAGTGAAGCAGTCAAGCAGTTAGGCAAGCAGGCAGGCACGCGCTAGTATGCCGCCACTATGTCCTACTTTTCTTAACTCACAAATTCATCGCTTCCTTTCCACCCTCCCCCGCTCCTTCCCCGCCCCCCACACTGGCCTCCTCCTCGTCCCTCCTTCCACTCTCCAAAACTTATTTCTCTTCTTTTCTCTTTTCTTTCTTTTCTCCATTTTTTTTTCTCTTTTTCTATATGTCTATCTCTTTCTCGCGCGCAACCCTCGTTGGGATTCTTTTAGGAAGAATTCGTTATCGTTCAAAGAAAAAGAAAGAAAAAAAAAGAAAAAAAAAAAGAAAAAGAAAAAGAACAAAAAATATTTCACGCAATAATAATATGTTGGTTATTTTAAATTGTCTTCGGGTTTTTTTTTTTTCGTCTTTTTTTTCTTCTTTTTTTTTTTTCTTTCATTTTTTTTTTTTGCCGTACACTTCTCGAACCATCGTCAATAATTTTCAAAACTTTTTTCAAACTTCCAACACATATTACACACGCGAACATATTATATATGCATATGTGCGATTATAATTAATGAAAATGATCTAAGTTCCATATATTTCCTATTTCGAGATATTTAAAAGGATAAATAAATAAGATCAATTGGATTTCATGTTGATCATTGAAATAACAAGAACTATCTAACGATTTCATTTTTTGACAATATCGTAAAAATTATATCGAATTAATACACTTGTAATGTAATGTTATGTTATTTCACATCACATGTGAAAATTTAATTACATGTAATTACATGTATTAATACACTTGTAATGTAATGTTATGTTATTTCACATGTGATGTGAAATAATTGATAGACTCATTTTAATTTTTTTTTTCTTTTTTCTTTTTTTTTTTAATTTTCACTTAGACCACTTTCGTACTTATGAGCACATATGTGTATGTGTGTATGTGTGTATGTGTGTTTGTGTTATTATATTCATATATTAAAAAAAAAAAAACTCGAATCTCAGATAATCCACACATTTATCCTAACTTATCATTATAAACGATTGTTGTTCGTCTATTTTCGAATTGTTTGTAAAAGTAAATGGCACAAAGAGAATGGTAGAGGAAGAGGAAGAGGAAGAGGTGATAATGAATGGGGCTAAAGAGGGAAAAGAAAATAGATACGCGATATTATTATTACCTCGTTAATTCCTCGCACCTTAGTTCCACGTTAGAAATCTCTATTAGTCATGCGAATTTATCAAATACGAATATAATATTTACATAATCAACGATAAAAGGAATCTTATAAACGTACGATTATTATAATATTGTATATAACAAACGTAAGTCTCGCGTATTTTGTCGCAAATGAAAAATTACAAACTGATTGTTTACAAATTGATTTTGACAATAGATATGAAAATTTTTTTCCTTTTAAAGAAAATTTTACTGCGATTGATATTTTTCGTGCTTGACTTTTTCATCGTTTTCAAAAATTCAAAAATTATACAAACACGTACGAAGGGATAAATCCAATCGAAAGTACTTATTAATTAGTATCCAGACGAAAGGTCTTATTAATTAGAAATTAATTAAGGATTGATGAATGATAATGATGGATAGGGAAGTTACGATCAAAAGTTTCTAAAATAAAAAAAAAAAAAAAAGTAAAAGAAGAAAAGAAAAGAAAAGAAAAAAAGAAATACGATTACACTTTTTCTGAACTTTATTTTTTGTCCTTGTATTTGTTCGTTCGTTTCTTTCTTTCTTTTCTTTTCTTTTTTCCTTTCTTATATCAGATCACAAAACTATCACTAAAGTCCCTAGAAACTTTTAATAAACTAGAAACTTTTTTACCGTCCACCGATCTATCCATCGTATTACGACAATTATAAAAATGACGTATAAAAATCTTCGATATAATAAATATCAATAAACAACAAACGAACAAACAAATAAACGAAAACAAAACAAAAAAAGAAAAAAAAAAAAATATATATATATATTTATTTCGTTAAACAATACAAAAAATAATCTAAATTCTAAACTATTTTTGGATTATCAAGGACTCAAAATCAGATAAGTAAATAATTCCTACTTACTTGCTTACTTATTTACTTAGGTATAACAAAGACGCGGAACGTCTAATCGTTCTAGGCAGGATACCTCTCATGTGCCATTAGATTTTATCAAAGTATATATCCAACCCCTTTCTCTCTCTCTCTCTCTCTATTTCGTATGTGTATATGTACATAATCAAGTTAAGAATTTATATAAAACAGAGAGAGGATGATCTTGAACGATGCCGGCGGCTTGGCAGAAAACTCGGTTACATAAAACAGACACGTATGGACTAAGGGAAGCCCTTTTCGTTAACAATCTATCCCCTCCTCCATCCCTATCCCCGTTCCAACCCCCCTTTAATCCCCCAAACCATGTCTTCCTCCTCCTCCTTCTTTTTCTCCTCCTCCTCCTCCTCCTTCTCCTCCTCCTCCTCCTTATACTCCTCCTCCTTATACTCCTTCTATTTCTCTTCCTCCACCGCCATCACTATCACCACCCCACATTTCCTCCCTACCCTCTTAACAATGACGGAACATATTAATAGAATACAGAAGAAGCCCCTTCGAGAAATTCCTTACATATGCATAGATCCCATAGTAAGAGAAAGGATACCATAAAAGATCGTCGACGCTCTCGCGACAGGAAGTTTAGCCCTTTTGTTTCCTTGTCCTTTCTACGTCACAACTATTGACTATCTTAATGAAAATCATTCGTAAAGTGTTATGTTTTTGTTTTGTGTCAATAAGAAATCAATTTTTACGTTCATGTCCGTCTATGACTGGTTTTCATTTTTTCTCTCTCTCTCTCTCTCTCTCTCTCTCTCTCCAGTTTTTTCTTTTCCATTTTTGTTTTTGTCTTTCTTTAATGTTTAACTAAAAAAGAAAAGAAATTATAAAATTTATTATCAGAAAAAAAAAAAAATATATATATATATATATATATATTTATCTATGATATCTTCGACATTGTACATCTAATATAAACTTTATATGGTTCTAATATAATCTTTCAAATCTTATTTACTTACGATAATCTCGAAAGAAACGTTTTTGTGGGAAATATTTAAAAAAAAAAAAAAAAAAAAGAAAAAAAAGTATTAGACAAAGTTTTACGATGTTTGTTTACCTATACTGATAATCAAATGATTAAAATAATATTTTTCTAATCTCATTTAAGTCCCATTGTAAAAGTATCATTATATCAATGAAATTACATTGATAGATAATTTAATCGAAATTTTTCTTGAAAAGAATCGTACAGTCTTTTTTTTTTTATACCGTCGGATCGAATAAGTTTTGGCCTAAAATTTCTAAGCGAATCATTGTTATTAGATAAAAAGAATTAGAAAATTTGGGGATAATATTTATGATCACTTTCCACTTCCATATTACTTTATCCCTAACATATGTATATATATATACATATGTAAACTCTGACCTTGAGAATATGATTAAAAGTACATAGACAATGGTAAATATCTAAATATCGTATAAGGAATTTACGATAGATCGTAATAATCGTCAAAATCAAATTGTAGGACATTTTTTATTGTAATTAAAAAAAATTTTTTTTTCCCCTTCTTTTTTTTTCTTAACATTTTTTCTATAAACCGTTTGAAAGCAATTTAAATCGTTCAGATTAAAATCGTATAGACCGATTTTTTTTTATTGAATAAATCAAATCTAATTTGTCGTGTTTATTATAGTACGAGAAAACAACTTCATTCATGAGAACGATTATAATTAATCTTTTAATTATTAATTGGTAATCAATTGATTAGTACATCCATTTGGATCATTTATTGCTCTTATATATAATTTTATATATATATATATATATATATATATATATGTCTGTTAAAATTACATGGGCTATATTAGGATGCAATGTGCGCTGATGAATTATATGATAAAAATAATTATGCGTCCGTTTGAGGTATGAAAAAAAAAAAAAGAAAAAAAAAAAGGGAAAGAAGAAAGAAAGAAATAAAATGAAATAAAATAGAAAAGGGAAGAAAATTACGAAATTACAAAAAGAAATATTTGATATAAACAATTTTTCAATCTTTTTTTTTCAATAACTTCTTACATATTATTTTCACATAATGAAATAATATTATCAATAATATTTTTCGCCATAAAAAAAATATAGACATATGTATATATATATATATATATATAAATATATACTTATGTATGTATATATGTATGTATGTATATCGTGACACCCTGTATAAAAGATTTTTCTTTTTAACAATCCACCCCTTCTTCCTGTTCGCCCTTTCACCTTGTCCCCTGTCGCGTCATCTCGTCGATACATGAGGGCCAAGTAAGTACACGCATCACATAATAAAATAACACACAGAGTCCTACTATCGTGTGCAATAATCAAGGACATTGAATGGCACAGCGGGCATGCAGAGATATTCTCAATGGATATCTCTTCTGTGTTATTGCACCCGCCGCGATATTTCCCTGCAAATAAATACGAAACTTTAGGTTTTAATCGATAGGAACATGTATAAGTCTAAGTATATATAATAATATATATATATATACTTAGCATATATGTACATGTGCATTTGTATGTATGTGAGAATAATAATTTTTTAATCTGATAAGTAAGGAAAAAAGAAAAAAAAACTTACGCGTGTTTATTCATTCATTCATTCATTCATTCATTCATTCATTCGTTTGTTCGTTCGTTCGTTCGTTCATTCATTCGTTCGTTCGTTCGTTCGTTCATTCATTCGTTCGTTCATTCATTCATTTGTTTATTTATTTATTTAATTATTTATTTTTGGTTTTTTTGTTCTTTTTTTTCTTTTCTTATAAAATCAATGACTTTTTTATTTTTTATTTTCTATTTTTTTTTTTTTTTTTTTTTTTTTTTTTTTAATTTCTTTTTAGCATTACAATTAATTATTACATTTGGTCAAATATATTCATTGGTCAATATATTTATCCGTCGAAAAGAAGAGGAAAATTTCTTTGAAAGGAATCTTCACAAAATTCTCACTTATTTAAAGTAAAAAAAAAAAAAAAAAAAAAAAAAAAAATATCGTACATATCTTCTATTTATAATTTTCCCATGATTATTTTGTTATTTATTTATATATTTATTTATTCTCTTTTCTTTTATTATTATAATTAATCTACAACACAATTATTATTTGTTAGTCGAAAAGAAAAAAAAAAGAAAAAAAAAATAAAAAGAGAGAGAAAAAAGAAAAGAGAAATATTGCAGAGTTTATACTCAATTTTTTTGAAGAAAGTCATAAGTTAAATGTTAATTTTGTTTACAAAAGTATTAGAAAAATATTGTCCCACGATTATATCCAATTATAATTTAGTCCTTTGATTCAAGTCTTTTCTCTTTGATTTGATTCAATTCGGTTCGGTTCGGGTCGGTTCGGTTCGGTTGATCCTACTAACAGTTAGAAATCACCGGATTGTATGAGATGCGAGTGAGACTACTGTCAATTAGGAATTCGTCGCTCGCTTCCGATATCCGCTGAATCAGTCTTTCGGTATTCGTTCGCAAAATGTCAGCTAATTGCCAGATAGAATTGATTTGACGACAAGGAGAAGCCGTCAAATATCTTTTGAATATCTTTTAAAACTGACATCATGTCAATCTAATCGGCCAAAATTCATATCTAAAAAGAAAACGATACATCGATAATGTAGATCATTTATTTTTTATTTTATTTTTATATCTCATATACATATATATAAGATATAAAAAAAAAATATATATATATATTATATATATTTTATATTATATTTAATACAATATATATAATATATTTTTATATATATTATATATAATATAGAAAGAGAGAGAGAGAGAGAGAGAGAGAGAGAGTAAAGATTTTGTCTATCTGTTTCTTTCTTTTTTTCTAAATATTATCATACTTTTATATTTAAATTGATAATAATTTTGATGAAAGATAAAAAAGAAAGAAATATGCGAAAGAAACGAATTTTTATTATTTATCCTTTTTTTTTTTCTCTGTTTTATAATCATATTATTATTTAAATCGATGAAAAAAAAAAAATTAATTTTTCATTTAAAAATCATTCATTCGTAAAACGATAATATTATAAAATTATTATAATATATCATACCTAATACAATAAAATAAATCTAAATATCATCTAAAACTAATATCGTGTCATTCTAATCGATCAAAATTCATATATAAAAGAAAATTATACGTCGATAATAGAAAATACATTTATCATTTATTTTACAATTATTCATTATTAATTAAATTATTATTAATATAATTATTATCATGATTTTGTCTATTATTAATTATTAATATTTTCCCTTTAAATTATTTTTCATTTTAAAATCGTTCATTCAATAAAACGATAATATTATAAAACTATTATAACTATTATAATATATCGTATCTATATACCTAATACATATAATAAATCTATCCATCTATACATAAATA
>NC_140833.1:1372500-1387500 GCF_050613455.1 Vespa mandarinia | reverse complement strand
GGTGAGGTATGAGGCGTCCTCCGGGGGGGAGGGAGGGTGGGGGTCAGGGGGAGGAGGGGAGATTTATTCCAGCCCTAAAACCCACCCCACCACACCCACGTCGTACACGATTCCAGCAGCCAACCGCTGTAACGAGAAGCTAGAACCAACCACCCCCTTTCGATGGAAACGCCAACCCCTCTTTGTGGTTTCCTTCTTTTATCTCTCTCTCTCTCTCTCTCTCTTTTTTTTTCTCCCTTTCTCTTTCTCTTTCTCGCTTGCACAGGCGCGTATCCTCTACATCTCTCTCTCGCTCTCTCTCTCTTTCTCTCTCTCTCTCTCTCTCGCTCTCTCTCTTTCTGTTCAACTGCAACACACACCCCTAACAATCGTTGGAACGACGCAGCAGGGCTTGCGATATAATATGGAAACATTTATACACAGAAGCATAATGCTGAGAAATGTTGTTGCTGGTTTGCGTAATCCTTCGTCGAAAGAGAGAAAGAGAAAGATATATATATATATATATATATATATATATATATATATATATATATATATATATATATATATATCTATATATATATATATATATATATATATATATATATATATATATATATATATATATATATATATATATATATATATATATATATATATATATATATATATATATATATATATATATATATATATATATATATATATATATATAAAAGAGAAAAAGAGAAATAGCATGAAGAGTTCAAGCGGGTTATAGCGCGTTACCGAGTTTCCACTGTTACTGGTGTTGCTATTGCTGTTGTTACTGCTGCATCTGTTTCTCTGTTGCTTCTGCTGCTGCTGTTTCTGCTTCTACTGCTATTGCTGCTGCTATTGCTGCTGCTATTGCTGCTGCTTGAAACTCTCGCGGATTTTCCGTTTGTTATTTTAATTAGAGCCTTCGGGGTCCCTCTTAACGAGAACACCATCTCTCTCTCTCTCTCTCTCTCTCTCTCTCTCTCTCTCTCTCTCTCGGTCTTTCTCTCTCTCTCTTTCTCTCTCCCTGTCTGGTACATCGTTTCCTCGGATTATTTCGTCTCTTTCTCCTGGAACGTTGACTAAAATGTAGAAGATGAGGATGAGGATGAGAGAGACACGATTGCGAGAGGTGATTATTTACGCGACGGAATCCCTCTCACTTTGAGAAAATTTATTATGAAAACTTTGTTGACTCGTTGTCGACTCCCGGCGGCATGGAATATCCAAGGGTGTAGGACCGGGGGGGAGGGGGGCGGGGGTTGAATATTGTTTTTTTCTCTCTTCCTTTTTTTTTCCATTCGCTTTTCTTTCTTTCTTTCTGGCTTTCTTTCTTTTTTCTTCTTTTTCTTTTTCTTTCATCTCTCTTTTTCTCTGTCCATCTGTCCGTCTGTCTATCCGTCTATCTGTCTGTCTGTCTGTTTGTCTTCCTCTCTCTCTCTCTCTCTCTCTCTCTCTCTCTCTCTCTCTCTCTCTCTCTCTCTCTCTCTCTCTCTCTCTCTCTCTCTTTTTTTCTCTTGCTAATTTTTCTCCAATTTATATTCTCCATGGGAGATAAGGAGGGGAAGGGAGTGGGGGGAAAGGGGAGGGAGTGGGGGGGAGTGGAGCGGAGAGGGCGAGGGAAAAAGAAAAAGAGAAAAAGTAGAAGAGATTTTTATTATCTCTTCTATTTTTTATTAAACTTCAAATTTTGTCGTTCTTGTGAAAAGAGAGAAAGAAAGAAAGAAAGAAAAAGAAAAAAAAGAAAAGAAAAAATCCACTACTTCCTTCTTAACAAATCTTACGTCCTCGTCGTTTCGTTGCTCCTTTCTTCTTCTTCTTCTTCTTCTTCTTCTTTTTTTAATTTATCTCCTTTTTTTTTCTTCCCTTTTTTCATAAATAAAAAATAAAAGGAACATACGACGATGTAGTTACAGTACGTCAAATTTTTAGTTTGTGTGCTTTCGTGATTTAAAAATGGAATTTTCTTTTTGTATTGTTTCGTCGAAAAAGTTAACTTTATTTATCATACCCCTTTTCTACCTCCCTAGCCGAAGAAGAAAAACTGGAAAATGGATTTTTTGCACCGTTTAAGGACCGGACGGCACCGTTAAAAAGTCAAAATTCTTTGAACGTTAAAAATTTTAACGTTACTTCTCTGTTTTTTTTTTTCTTTTCAATTTTCTTTTCGTTTCTTTTCTTTCTTTTTTTTTTTTTTTTTTTTTATTTTTTTGTTTTGTTTTTTCATTTATTCGTCGGAGCGTCGAAGGGAAGAAAAAAAAAACAAAAAAACGTAGGAAAAAAAAACGTCCATAGTGGTTACTTTTTACGGGACATTTTTATCCGTTAAAAAGAACCCTCTTCTTCTTCTGTCTATGTGACAGTGGTTTGCGCGTCATATACTTTTTCAAAAGTTCTCTTTTTTTTCTTAAAAAAAAAAAAAAAAAAAAAAAAAAAAAAAAAAATATATATATATATATATTTATATCGTTGTTGGATGAAAAAAAAATCGACTTACGGTTTTTTCACGATTTATTACTCTCGTGGTTTTTCCTTCTTCTTTCTTTTTCGTTTTTTTTTCTCTTGTTTTTTTTTTTGTTTCTTTTTCTTTTTAGAGAAGTAAAAAGTACCGTTTTTTTCTTCCTTCACAGCTCGTACATCAACATACATTCCTCACCCCTTTCTTTTTTATTTATTTATTTTTTTTTTTGTTTGTCTTTTTTCTTTTTTTTTTGTTTTTTTGGTCGAAAAGAATTCCTTTCCGAAAGAGTAATGAAAATAAAAAGAAAAAGAAAAAAGAAGGAAAGAGAAAAACAATCGACAAAGAAACAAGAAAAAAAAAAAGAGGGGAAAGAATTTGCGTACTCGTAATAAACTTTACAGAATAATTAAATATCTTCAAAAATATTTTTAATCCAGCTTATGCGCCTTGATAAATATTTTCTTGGATCAGTTAGAAAAACAAAACAAAAGAAAAAACACAAATAAAAAAAAGGAAGAAAGAAAGAACAAAAAAAGAAGAAAAAGAAAAAGAAAGAAAAAAAGAAAAAAAGAGAGAGAGAGAGAGAGAGAGAGAGAGAGAGAGAGAGAGAGCGCAAAAATAAAAGAAAAGATCAGGAAGCAAGTAATCGAATAAACAATAAGATCAAAAAACGTCTTTCCTTATGCCAGGTTGGCAGCAAACATGGGCAATATTGATAAAATAAAATAAGGCCGGTGGTATATATTTTGAAATCGGATATTTTAATTTTATAAATAGAGAAGATCATTTCGATTTCTTAGTGGGAGTGAGAGAAAGAAGGGCGGACGCGGAGGGGAGGCGGTTATTGTCGCGGCAAAGAGGCACGGAAGAAGGATAGGGTGGAGGGTGGAATCTTTTCTCGTAGATTTTCTATATATTTCTTTCTTTTTTTTTTCTTTTTTTTTTTTTTATTTTTACAAGCTCCATTTAACGACCCGGATGCGGATGGCTCCACCACCTAATAGTGTCGTATTCGATTCCAAAAAGACCGACCGACCACCCGACCGACCTCCCTCTAACGATTTCAAAGTAATACCGCGATTTTTTTCTAAACCCCGTTCCTAAAGCGATCCCGTATCGCATTACGATTCTTTATTTCGGCCCTCCCCCCTCCCCACTCCCCCGAACAACCCCGCAATCCTCCCAATTCCGAGTACCCAACTCCATCTCCCTCCCACCCCTGCGAATATAATTCGATGATTATTATCAAGAGAGGAGCCTACTTTTCTCGAGGGTTTCCCAAAAACCCCGTTGGGTAGGGTTGCGTCTTACAAAAAAAAAAAAAAAAAAAAGAAAGAAAGAAATAAAAAAGAAAACGGGGAACGATTTCCCATTATTGTTTTTTTTTCTTTTTCTTTTCTTTCTTTTTTTTTTTTTTTTTTATCGATACCACCAACCACCTGAATCCCTTCAACTTCTCCACTTTGTCTCATCATTTATGTATTGGTATGGATCAATCGTTTCTCTTTTTTTGCCTTTTTTTCTTTTGTTTTTAGTTCTAATTTTTCTTTTTTTTTTTTCTTTTTTTTTTCTGCAACACTATCACGTTTATTTCATATACGTAACAATTATCGTGACATATAAATTGCTCATTCGCTTTTTAAACATACCCAAAGGATCTTTATTCTAAACATTTTCGAATAACAAGCTTTGACCTTTGACATAATATATATAGTACTATCAGTGTATTTTTTCTCTCTGTGTATATGCGTGTGTGTATGTGTGTGTGTGTGTGCGTGTATATATATATATATATATGTATTTATGTATATATGTCATGTGTATCTAGTTGTATTTGTGTAGGTACACTTAAAAAATGATTATAGTAATTTAATAAAGATATAAAAAGAGACAAAGAGAGAAAGAGATAGAGAGATAGAGAGAGAAATAGAGAGAAAGTAAATTGAAATGATTTGTACTATTTGTAAAAAATTTGTAACAAATCTAACAATATACGTTTTTGAATAATTAAATTGTAATTAATTAATAGAATATACTTAACAAATGGATCGGTATAAAACTTTCATTTCAATTGCATTTATCTTGGATCTATCGATCATCATGATTGTTTATCTAAAATAAATTTGTTACATAGGATTATGAGATTAATAATAAAAAAAAAATGCATATATATATATGTGTGTGTATGTGTGTGTGTGTGTATGTGTATGTGTGTCTGTGCGTGTGTGTATAACATCATTGTAAAATGCACCCTTTGTATATGGATAACAGATATATATATATATATATATATATATATATATATATATATATATATATATATATATATATATATAATATATATATAATCAAATTTATGCAAGTGTCTTTTTAATTAGTGTCGTATAGTCTTTATAGCTGCACAGATATATAAGTGTACAATTGTTAAAGCCATATATCATATATCTTAGTAACTTAATAATATAATATTATATCAAGTAATAGAAATTTGTCGTAATATTAATAATTATATAAATGCTTTAAAAATTTAACTTAAATATTGTCTTTGGACGTGAGACTATAATGTTATTATATCAAAATCTTAAATGTAAAGAGAAAAGAAAAATAATTTCTTAATCTTTAATAAAAACATAAATGTGTTAATAAGTGGTACCAACAAACTGTGCAGCTAAAATAAATGAAAATTAGTTTGATCTTCCTAGTGAAAAATATAAACTGTCAATACTTTTGAATCAAAAATAATGCTACAAGCATAAAGTATTAAATAAATGCAATCTACATGATGCGACAGATACAAAAAAAAAAAGCTAGCTTAATAAGCAAATCGCAATTTGCTATCGTATCCTAACTTGTCCAGATTTGGATTACAAGCAATATTTATCATTGGTACTGGACCACACATTAATACAATAGTATCAGGGGACGGTGGAAGCATGTGTTCTTTTATCATCTCTGCATTAATATGTCCTGTACTATAGGGCCAATTTTCTCTTCCATTATCTACAGTATACCATATCTTAAATTTATCAGAATGATTTTTAGCAATATCATCCAATTCATCTTTCAATAATATGTCCTTCTCCGTTTGATTGGCAAAAAGTAAAGATATTTGAGTTTCATCCAAAGGATCTTTTATTATAGCTCTAACTAACTGCAACATTGGCGTTATACCAGTTCCACCGGCTAACATAACAACCTTAATAAGAAAAAGAAAACAATTCAATTATAGATTTTTCTATATTTTATTGATATTGATAATAATGTTATTCAATGAGAAGAAAAAGAATGCATAAAAACCTTTTTAACGTCATAATCAGTCGGTGGATCCTTTCTAAGGAGTTTAATAGAGAATTTTCCACGTCCTTTGTAAACAAGACGACCAGATGGACCTCTTATATCTATTGTATCACCTATTTTCATATTTTCCAAATACTGTGACATTTTACCACCCTCAAGAAATTTGGGATGTACATTTTTAAAGTATACCTAAAAATATATCATTGATTAAAAACACTTTCTTATAAATATTACTAACGTTATAATAAATTAATGATGAATACCTTAATAACGAGATCAACATATCCATGATCGTCGTCACTGGAAACAGGAGTATAGGAACGTATAACTACTTCATCTCCTATCTTAGTAGTCAAATGTATATGCTGTCCAGTAGGAAGACCAAGTACATGATTTTCCGTTGGCAAACCAAATCTAAACTTTCTAGTATCATGACTTATAACATCTTTCTTTATCAATGGTACACTGTATTTAACAACTGGATCAACCAACAATACAGGATTTTTCTTTTTCTTCTTTCCATCAACTTTGGATATGTAAAATTTAATAGCAAGACCTATTGCAGCAATAGTACCCACTGCGGCTAATACTGGCAAAATCTAAAGAATAATTTTTACAGACAAAATTACATTGAATTATTTTACAAAGAAAAATTTATAGGGATTATATCAATTTCCTATATATATATATATATATATATATATATATATATATATATATATCTCATGGTCTGATTTAAGAAAGAGAGAAAGAGAGAAATAGAAAGAAAAAGAAAAAGGAAAGGAAAGAAAGAAAAAAAGAAAAGAAAAGAAAAAATGGCAAAGTATTATATCAGCATTGATTTTTCTTTCTCACACGTTCATCTAATACTAAAGAGAGAGAGAGAGAGAGAGAGAGAGAGAGAGAGAGAAAAGGGGTTGATCCTTTAATAAGATCAATAACACACACAAAATTTCAATTGGTAATAATGGTCTACATTGAGACTATTCATAATACACTTGAAACAATCTATTCAAATATAGAAAATCAAAATTATAATCTAACTATCATTAATATTATTCGCGTAACTTACCAAAGAACGGAGGCCCGACATCGTGATTAACCCGTTAGAGCTGCACGTGGTGATAAATACACCCGTTAGAAATGAGAAATATATATATGCACATACACATATATATATACATATATATACATATGTATATATATATATATATATCGTACGGTTGAAACGATCGAGAGGAAGGTCAAGATAGAAGGAAATTTCCTCGTTAAAATTTATATCGATGGAAATGAAAATGAAAAGGAGTGGGGATGAGCAAAATGGATAGAAGAAAATAATACAGTTGAATGAAAAAAGATAGAGAAAAAATCAAAGAGAAAGAGAGAGAGAGAGAGAGAGAGAGAGAGTTACACTTTACTGCGGAGATACGAACGAAATTCAAAGAGATCAAACGTATTCTAAATTTCAGTAGTACGTCATAGAAAAGGAACGAAGATAGACGAAGAATGAGAGAGAAAGAGAGAGAGAGAGAGAGGGAAAGAGAGAGATAAAGAGAGAGAGAGAGAGAGAGAGATAGAAAAAGAGAGAGAGAGAGAGAGAGAGAAAGGTGTAGAAAGACAAACAGCAATTTCTGATGCGCGAATAGTCGACACGAAGGGTCACAACGGGGCGCTAACCCTTTAAAATAGAATCCGTTACCCTCGATCTAAGAACGGTTTCTACACGTCGGCCATTATTTATAGATCGTATTAATGGACGGGATAGCGCGAGCTTCGAATTATTCGTTCGTTTTTCTCTCTTTTTTTTCTTTAACTTTTTCTCTCTCTCTCTCTCTCTCTCTCTCTATCTCTCTCTCTCTATCTCTTTCCCTGTCTTATTCTATACGTCTCTTTATCTATTTCTTTTTTTTTTTCTTTCTTTCTTTCGATCCTATTCTACGCACCTGAATCCATTTTGGCGCAGTAATAACCTCGTGCGAATTTTCAATCGTCATGATCGTATCGACTTCTTCTTGATGAGAATGATCAACTAATTAATCTCCTCTCAAGATCTTTACATTTATTCTCATTCTCTCTCTTTCTCTCTTTTTCTCTTTCCCTCTCTCTCTCTCTCTCTCTCTCTCTCTCTCTCTCTCGTTCTCTCGTTCTCTCTCTCTCTTTCTTTCTCCCTCTTTATATTTCTCTCTCTCTCTCTCTCTCTTCTTTCTTTTTCTCTCACCCTCTCTCCCTATAGTCCTTTTTTTCTTTAGATCGATAAAATTTTGATTGCGTGGCAATTAATACGAATATTATTACTGTGGCAGTGAGAAAAGGTTAATCGCCGTTTAAGGTCAAAATACGAATGACGTGTGTTGTTGAATCGGGCTGCTGCCATATTGATTAAAAGATGGCGCAACAGTCGCTTGGCGCGAATACCTTTATTTAAATTTCTAATGAGACCTTTGCTCTTTTTTCTTTCTTTTTCTTTTTTTTTCTTTCTTTCTTTCTTTTTTTTTTCTTTCTTTTTCTTTTTTTTTTCTTTTCTTTTCTTTCCTTTCCATTTTATTATTATTACATTGTAACAAACATCGTGTCATCGATTACTCGTTAATATCAATACGATTCTCATTAATTTAATTATCATAAATTACCGTACTTAATTCAATTATCATATTCACTACTTATTCCATTTGTAATTAATTTATTAAACACGATTAATTGAAGCTTTATTGTAATTAAATATATTCATAATACTGATACCTTATATCCTTGATAAATCAGTTAATGAATTTCATTTACGTATTCAACGATAATATTATACAACTTTAAATTAGACCGATTATATATTTGTTACGAATTATTTATTGGACTCGATCGAACAAACGGAGATTACTTAATCTAACAAACAAGTTAAATATATTTTCACGTCATCATTATATACTTGGTTTCTTTTAGAAATTGCACGTGCTTACGTATTTAGACACACACATTACACATACACACACACAGCACATATTTATATGTTTATTTTTCTTTCTTTCCTTTTTTTACTTTTTAAATACCAATGCAACGACATTGTGACACTTTAACAATATATTTATATCAATTGTATGCATATGCCCGTTAATGATGATAGGTTATATGCGTACATTGATTTACCTTATACGTTTTCGTTTCTGCATCTATGTTATCCATTTTGTCAAAAAAAAGAAATTTTTAGAAAAGAAAAAAAAAAAAAGAAAGGTAAAAAGACAAGAAATAAAATACAAATCGGATAAAGATTAAAATGATGATAATAATGATTATTATCCTTTAATTCAATTTCACTTGTAAGAAAATGAATATGATTTAATAAATTAAATTTACAATAACGATACGTAAACGTAACATTCGCTGCTGGACGATAGTCCATTTAATGACTGACGAAAGAAAATACTACTATTTATTGTCGATTACTCACGTAGACATCTATATAACGGGTGTCACGAGACAATAGTTTCGTTTTATTCATGAATTTCATCGTATCACGATTAATAAAAATTTAATAATTGAATACAATTTGTCGAACGAATGGATTATAATTGTATAGCGTGATGTAAAAAATCTATTCTGTCGTGTAATTAAATGACTCATGGAAAACAACGAATGAAACAAAATAAAAGATATTTATGATCTGTAACGTGTGCTGCTCTTTTCTGAATTAGATTTTCTTTTTCTTTTTCTTTTTCTTTCTTTTTTTCTTTTTTCTTTCTTTACACTCGCATAAAAGATTTCAATTTGAAGATCTATTGAAAATATTTTCACGTTTACGTTTTTTTTTTCTTTTCAAAATTCCCGCGAGAATGTTTATTCGTACAACGTAACGACATCTGACGGATTTACAATGAATTATTAATACTTGAAAATTTTCTATCAGATTGCGCTTCGATCATCGCGAATTTCAGCAATCTGATAGGATAAGTTGAATAATGTTGATTTATTTTCTCATATGTTACTTTTGTTTACGTCGAATAGAATTTAAATGATAATTTTTTATTCTCTAATATATATATATATATATATATATATATACATGTATATATATATATATATTGCATTTAAATATTTTGAACGGTTAAAAATAAAAATCGATCATTCGTCTTAATGCCTCTTATACACCGTGCGTTATTTACATGGTTTATTTTGTTAATATTTTTGGTACTTCTCGTTTTAAGACTTGATCAAAGAATACAATGGAATTGGTTTATAGTGTTTATACCAATGTGGTTATACGATAACATATTACTTATTTATATCATTTTTAATATGATCTCTTATTGTAAAAACGGAAGAGTCAGTAGTTTACGTAGAGAAGTATGTATTAATTATAGGAAAAGAAAATAAATATATACATATATACATATATAAATATATATATATGTATGTATAATCTTTCTTTTTTTTATTTATTCATTTGTTTATTTTTTTTTCTTTTTCTTTATCAGAAGTATTTGTTACAGTATTGTAAAAAAAAAAAAAAAAAAAAGTAAAATATCAAATATCTTATTGCCATAATTAATTTATGTTGTTTCAGACATGGTATATGACAGCCGTACTTATGAAGTTAAGCGCACAAATTTTAATTTGTTTGAAATTAGAAGTACCATATTGGTTTTTACCTGCCAAAGTTGTTTTAGCCCCATTCTGGTTGCTTCTACCAATTTTAGCGGTGGACGTTTTCATTCATTTAATTAAACACTGTAGATACTGACAATAACCAGAATTTAAGTTTTTCTTGGACATTTAATAAAATGTAAGTTAACATTGAATTTTATATGTATATATTTATACACATCTCAATGGACATGATATGATAGTTCATACATTGAAAATATTTCTGACAATTGTTAATTGATTTTTTCTAAATGAACCCTTGAAAAGTATTTTATTGAAATATTTATTAGAAATTAATCTTTTGCTTATAAGAAAAAAAAAAATTATTTTATTATTATTATCATTATTATTATTATTATTATTATCATTATTATTATTTTCCTTCTTTTATTTATTCTTATCAAAGAACATCCAACAATAGAATTTTTGTAAAAGCACAAAATATAATATAAATGAAGAAATAAACAATAAATTGTGAACTTCAATCTAAATGGCATGACATCTAATGTGATAATAGATTGTTATTTTATATAGATGGTTGAAATGTTGTGTTCACAAACATTTCAACTGAACAAATCACAAGATGCCATCTGGTATACTATAAATACTTTCCATTGCACAAGGATGGCTATAACAGAGTTATAAATAAGTAACTTCGTGGCAATCTTCATTATAGAAACTTTTCTTAGCTAGTTCTCAAGCTAGAAATTGATAATTCTTTAAAGTCAGCATATTATCTTTTCTTTACTGGTGATTTAATATAAGGTGTTTAAGACTTAATTGATAGATATTAAAAATGGTGAGAAATTGTGAAGAGAAAAAAAAAAAAAAAAAAAAAAGAAAAATACAATTCTTGATACATTACATAATATAGTTTATTGATATGAGTGTTTTTCATAGTTGTTATACGTGAGAATAATTATTCAGTTACTTATGTATCTAATGCAAAATAGTTTTATTCATTTTCAAAGTTCTGATAGTGAAGTGTAATTAGTGTAATTAGAATATAATTGTCCCTTCCAATTGCCATGGAAGATTTATTAATATTATAGTATATGTTCTGATAGTGTTAATTGAATGTGTATTATAGAATTGTGTTTTGTGTCATTTTGATCTTAATTTTTTTCTGATACCTTGCATTAGAAATAAGTGAAATTATAATAATTAATTTAAATCTATTATCGAGTAAATATATTAATAAGGATTTTGAATTTATAATTTTACATAAGGATATTCATTTTAGGTGGCCATGCGAATATTTTTACTTTTCTATTTAACCATGGTTTTCCATAGAAAAGGTATTGCTAGAGCTACAGTTACAGTGAAAGAAATTATGGCTGGTCATTTAGCTGAACTTCCATGTTTAAGTAGTGATGATCAACATCGATTCATGTTTTGGCAACTTACCGATGATAGACATGTAATTGGTCCTGGAAATCCTTTAGATGTTAATAAGTACAATTATGAAGTGTTAACGGGGACACTTTATATTAGGGTAATTATTATTAATTTTTTTTACTTTTATAATGATACTTTATGCATATATGATTGATTCTATGAATGAAAAATTAATTAATTAGGGAGTATCGACTGCTGAATCTGGTTTTTATAAATGTATTTCAAAGGGTATACACGATCATTCTGCTGTTAATGTTCATATTGTTGAATTAATAGTTAAGAAAAATTGGGAAGATGTTTGGGAAAACGATTTTGAGGTAATTTAATTATATCTATATATTATTGATACAGAAACACAATGCTTAATTAAATATTTGTAATATAACATATCTTTAATTAATTCCCATTAATTTATTCCTATTATTAATCATTCTTTAGGCAAATTTGCTAAGAGGAATGGCTGCTACGATGGTAGTAGTTGTAGCTGTTGCTGTTATCCTTCTTATTATAATTATCAAACGGAAGAGGAGTCATGGATTCTTTGGTAACATTGCCATTTATAAATAAGACTATTATAATGATCAAATAATATGCATTGTTATTTTCTTTTTTCTTTTTTTTTTTTCTTTTTTTTTTCTTTTTTTATGAATTACTTACGACAAAGATTTTTATAGATTTGGATGAATCAAGAGAAAATTCACCGGCAAGATTTAGAGGAAACATTATAAATACAGCACCTGCCATACCCACTCAAGATGTTGATGATGGCGGAATTGAAAATCCTCTTGATATTGACTTTCCCAAAGTATTTAACCAAATGCAAAAGAATCAAGGATTACCATAAGGATTTATGGAACCCTATATGTGTTTCTTAAACATTAGAAAAAAAAAAGAAAAAAGAAAAAAAAAATAAAACTTTCATAAAAAGGGGAAAGCAAAGGGGAAGAAACTTAAAGCAATTTTATGTCAGTATCAAATTGTGATACCTATGATGAATATAGAGAAATTATAATTTATATATAAATTGTGATAGAACTTGTGCAATCCAAAAAGAAAAACAACAAAAAAAAAGTGTTATTATATATACAAGAATAAATCGTTTTATTAATTTTAGAACCAAATAGAATAATTATTAAATTCTTTATTGTTACTTTTGTAGACTTTGATTATTATTAATTGGTAAATATATGTTTTTCTTTTTTTTTTCTCTTTTCTTTTCTGTTTGTCTCTTTCTTTCTTTCTTTCTTTTTCAATGAAACATACAAACAAATTGGATAATATGTATTTTCACGTGGTACTTGCATTTATACTAGGTGTTGTATCCATCATACCATCGTCAATTCCATCGTCATCGTCGTCATCCTCATCATCCGGTTCAATTTCAGTTTCAAGCAAACGTATTTTTCTATTATTTTCATTAAGAATTGCCGCTACTTTTCGTGCACCACTAACTGCCAATCGTCTAGCAGATATACCTTGAAATGGTCTTGGCCATATTGCACCCATAACATCGGTTAAACATAATGAAGATTGACTTTGATGATCTAACAATTTGACATGACTCGATGGTAATTGCAAAAGAGTCGATGCATAATTTTGTTTGTTCAATAAAAGTAAACTAAGATAATCTTGCGAATAAAATTGTAAATCGGCTATAGCATTGTCGATTGAATTTTTCGAAAAGGATCCTATAAAAGAAACGAAAAGAAAAGAAAAAAAAAAAAAAAGAATCAATATTACTGTTAAGTTTATACAATAATTAACGTTAACAAGTAATATAATTTTTATTTGAAAATATTTTATAACGACCAACCTTGCTTGTTATCGACATCTATTATAGCTGATTTAAAGTATAATGAAACGGATGATGTATTTGTTAACAATGGTTCAACTTGAAAGAGACGTAAAAATTTACGTTCAATATCGGAACTGGCTATTAACAAATTACCATCGTTCGTTACTATTTGAGAAGATAAAACGCTCGTAGATGGTATTAATGATGTTTGTAATATTTTAAAATGATTGACCAAATCCTCATATGCTACTGCAAAAACATCACGTATGGCATTAACTAATTTCTCATGAGATTGTAACAATGAAAAATTCAAATCTTGTTTCATTATAAGAGAATGATCACGAAGACAATGATTCTCATTTAACATGGATGCCCATTCACTTCCTTCTGGTGTTAAACAAGTTTGTAATGGCTCGTGACGTAAATATTGTCCTAATTTTTCTAAATTTACACCTTTTCTACTGCCAGTGCTCGATTCAATTTTATCAAATCCTTTAAGAAATTCAGCGATAAATATTAATTCCTGTTGGCTCATACGACTTACTTCAGACGGTATCCTTTCGTCTGTTAATCTTTGAATCTCTACGTATAACCACCTTAAAAAAAAAAAAAAAATATATATATATATATAAATAATAAAAATCATTATAATATAATAAATAAATTATCCTTTAAGAGATAGAATTTTGAAGAGATTTTTACCTAAAAAATGCTTTGTAATCTCTCATGCTATGATCTATCACTTGTTGCATTTCAGAGGCCTTAGCTAAAAAAGCTTCTGACGCATGAAGAGCTTTTGTTATGAGACTTTCATTTTTTAAACCAAGAGATTCATAAGGTCCACCTAATCTAACCATACCACGGATTTCAGCTAATTGATATACTAATGCCATTCCTACGCTGTTCAAATTTTTCACAACCAATTTCTATAGAAATTTAGAATTTATCATTATACCGTATATATATATATATATATATATATATATATATATATATATATAATTTCAAAGATATTTTTGAATTAATATATCCAACCTGTATATTACTATAACACATCTCGATACTGTGACCTAATTTTTTCAGACCTTTCTCAGTTAAATCACGCAATAAAAAGTTCTCTAAATTTTGTGTCGGTATACCAATCATCAATAATTCTAAAAAATCTGCAGCCACTGCACCAGGTGGATTACTTTCGGCGTATCGTGCGAGTTTATCATCCATCTCTGAAAGAATTGTTTCCCAAGCTTCAGAAATAGCCATTAAAGTACGCGATAGATAATCCATCAAACATTCTATGTTTGCTTGAGCTTGAGCTACCTAATAAATAGATAATAAATAATTCCTAATTATTCCTAATAGTAAATTGTAAAACTAGTAAATTGTAAAGATGAAAAACTCTTTGATAAATTAATATTCT
>NC_140833.1:1350000-1360000 GCF_050613455.1 Vespa mandarinia | reverse complement strand
CGTTTTCATGCGACAAATTTGCGAGGGCATTGAATTCATACACGCTCAAAAAATTTTGCATCTCGACTTGAAGGTAATTAATTAATTAATTAATTATTTTATCATTTGTTTGTTTATTTATTTATTTATTTATTTATTTATTTACGATAGAATATTGACTTAATTAGAATTAATTAAGAAGTTACATAATTGCTAAGGGAATATTTCGAATAATAGAAATAATTATACCAATCATTGTTACAATTACAAAGTTATATTTAACCCTTTTTTTTTGACTGCGAGCTTTTCTAAGTTGAAACGTATGAGACACGCGAATACGAACGCAGGAGACGACATACACACGAGACCAAAGTCTTCGCCGGGCGCATATATGCGTCCACAGGTCACACTCGATGGCCTTCGATGGACGCATATATGCGCCCACAACAGTAAAAGGCTTAATTCATTTTCGTGTGCGTGCGTGCGTGCGTGTATGCGTGTGTGTTTTTTTACATTAATAGATATGACGTTGAGAAAAAAAAGGAAAAGAGAAAAAAGAAAAAAAAAAATACAAAAAAAGTAAAGAAGAGAAAGAAACTAAGCGACGTTTTCAATTATCACTAATGTTTCTAATCATGTTTGTTTTTCCTTTGTTTGTTTTTTTTTCCTCACTTTTCTTTTTTTTTTCTTCTTTCTTTTTCTTTAGCCAGAGAATATACTCTGTTTGACGAAGGAAGGTAACAGAATAAAAATCATCGACTTCGGATTGGCCAGGGATTATGATCCAAACAAGAAACTTCAAGTATTGTTTGGTACGCCAGAATTTGTCGCACCGGAGGTCGTCAATTTCGATCAAATTGGATTCGGCACGGATATGTGGAGCATTGGCGTCATTTGTTACGTACTGTGAGCAATACATTTTATCACCATTATAATAATAATAATAATAATAATAATAATAATAATAATAATAATAATAATAACAATAATATGAAATATAAAACATGTTTCATTATTAGCCATACTAAAAAAAGAATATAATATATATATATATATATATTTATATATATGTACATATTGTTTTACAGATTATCCGGCCTGTCGCCATTTATGGGTGATACCGATATCGAAACTATGGCGAACGTAACCATCGCCAAATACGATTTCGATCATGAGGCATTTACTGACATATCCGAAGATGCTAAGGACTTCATCAGATGTTTGCTGATAAAAGATAAAGAGTACGTACATATATGTATATATATATATATATATACGCATACATACAAAGTGGGAGGTATTATGAAGACATTGATTGAAAATTTTCTAAACGATTTCAACAAAATCAATTATACTCTTTCGAGACTATATAGGAGACTATATAGTCTGTTAAGATTCTAAATTTTGTCGGTTGATCTTGCAAAACGAAAGAAAGAGAGAGAGAGAGAGAGAGAGAGGGAAAAAACAAAGAAGAAAAAGAAAATTAGAAAATCACCGTAAAATATAAGTCTCGAAAGAGAATGAATTAATTTTTATAACTCGTTTAGAAATTCTTAGCCCTCTTCCTTCTACCACATCCATTCATCCTTCCTCTTCCTCCTTTTTCTCTTGTTTTGCTTATTTAGAAATTTAAGTTTTTTGTTAGGAGGAAGATAAAAAAAAAAAAACAAAAACAAAAAAGAAGAAAAATTCGGATTCTCTCGAAAATATTCTGAAATTTCTTTAATAATAGCTTCGTTTATCTCTCTCTCTCTCTCTCTATCTCTCTCTCTCTCTCTCTATCTCTCTCTCTTAAAAAAATATATATATGTGTGTGTATTTATATATATATATATATATATATATATATATATATACATATACATATATATATATATATTATTATTATTATTTTATGAAACGTTTAAAAGCTTAATTAAGCATTTTGTCTGTCATTCTCTTTCTTTAATCATATTTTATCTATCACATAACAGAATCTTAATAATAATAATAGAATATATTAATTATCGTACATTATAATAATAGAATATATTAACCATTCTTAACCGATATATATATATATATATATATATATATATATATATATATCGATAATTAGATATTAGATATCATCTATTGCTTTCTCCACGTTTCTAATCGAACAGTCTCCTACGTCGGCTCCATCGAATGTGATATTTTTGATATTATCTCGAAGAAACAAGGCTTTGTCACGTTTATTCGTTTCATCATTTTGAATGAAAAGAATGAGAGATGCGAAAAGAGATAGACATATAGATATAAATACATATAGATAGAAAGAGAGAGAAAGAGAGGGGGAGAGAGAGAAAGAAATCCCAAAAACGATCTCAAAAAAAAAAAAAAAAAATAACTAAAAAAAAAAAAAAAGAAACGAACCCACTCACGAAGAGCCTGTTATGAATATTTCAGAAAACGAGCGTCAGCATCGCAATGTCGTGAACATCGTTGGTTGGCCATAAACAAGAAGAATGATCCTCTAATCAACCTGGATAAAAACAACGACGTAGATCTAACGAAATCAAATAAAATAGAATTAGATTCTACCGTATTAATTGATTCGATCAAATTATGTACTAAGGCCAATGGAAGATGCAACGTCATACCTGACAACAATAACGACGAACTCGATTTGACGAAGGATAATTTGAGATTGTTCGTTGAACGTTGGAGAGAGCATCCCGATAGTCCGTACGTTATCGATAACGTTAATAATTTCGAATATTCTGATAGATGTCGTCGATCAAAGGATGATAATAATATGGACGAGACTGTATCATCGTTAAGGGCACAATGTACTTCACCAAGAGAAAGTCTTTGTAGTTTTGAATCGTCGGAAACCGATACGAATAATTCACAAACAGAGGACAATATACGTGGTTATTATTTGAACGTACCAAGTTTAGGATTAGCTTTAGAAAGAAGAGCATCAGAGGGTATGGCTATTGATAAATCGTCACGTGATCAGGCCAGTCAAATTATTTTAGCCGATGAAATAATTAAATTGTCCGAACAATTGCGCAATATCGCTATGGGCGGTATAGATACGATCAAGGAAAGAAACAATGTTATTACTAAAAGAAAAAATGATAATTTAACGGAAGATCTAAAGATTATGTCAACGTCAACGTCTACGTCAACGTCGTCCACGTCTAAGGACAATGATAAATCATTAGAATACGTTGGATCGAATTTATTCAAAGGAAAGAAAAATTATTCGAAAAGAATCATTAAAATTGATAATAATGAAAAGAAGATGGATGATTACAATGAGATCGCTGAAAAATTGTCGATTATTAAGAAACAAAGGAAACTCAATGGAACGACCTTTCATAGTAATCGTAATTACGATCGTTCTTCGAATAATAATAATAATAATAATAATAATAGTAATAATAATAATAATAATAATACGATTGATAATCCGTTCGACTCATTCAAAAGACGAAAGTCAAGTTTGGATAATGTTTCGTTATCAACTACGACGACGACTACGACGACGACTACGACGACGACGACGACGACGACAATGACGACGATGAACAATCACGATGAAATTAATCGTACGAACGATCATGATAACTCTAATGATAGTTCTGTAATCAAGGTCATCGATAATTCGAAATCCATGAAATTACAATCAAATAATGAAATTGATTTAACGCCACCATGGAGACGTACAAGAGTGAAACATTCGTTCGGTGAGACTAGCAGGGATGTACCGAGGATATCGAATTTGCGTGATTTACATAAAAGTTTGAATCTCGACGAGCCGGCTAATACGAAAGATCTTTTACTTCATTTGTTAGGCGAATGGGAGGAAATTGGTAATAAAACTTCGACGTTAGGAAGAAAATCTGTTAGTATTGATTGGTGCGGAGAGGAATCAATTGCCAGAAAAACTATGAACTCGTTGGCGGAATATTTTCAATCGAAACAACAAAAATCATCGGCTAATAACGTTACTGATAAATCATCTAATCCGACGTATCGTTGAAGAATGATGTACCCTATTTTTTTTTTTTTTTTAGGGCCGCATTTATATTTTTTCCGTAATTGTCCTAATTTGACAATTAACACATATTTAATATTTTATCTTTCTTTCCAAAGATTTTTATGCGTATACTTATTTTTTTTTTTCTTCTTCTTCTACTTTTTTATTTTGTTTATAAAGATTGTTTGTCTTATAGAAATTGAGGAGACCATTCATCATTTAAAAAATTGTTGCGCTTAATGCGGCCCTAAATATTTTTATTTTGTCCTTCATTCATCTATCTATCTATCTATCTATCTATCTATCTGATTTATCTATTCATCTCATTTCTTTTTTCTTTCTCTTTCTCAGGATAAATCTCAAAGCGATTCCGCAAATTCTATATACGTTATAAATATATAATATTTATATTTGAAAAATATATATTTTTAAATGCCATAATAATAATTATTTCAATGAACGAGATAATAAAATAGGATTGGATTGAAGTTCCTCATAATGTTCAGTTATTCGATTTATTATTATTATTATTATTATTATTATTTTATTTTATTTTATTTCATTTCATTTTTTTTTTTTATTTTTTTTATTTTTTTTTGTTTCGTTAATAACTTCCAGCTGCATTGATTTTTTTGAAATAAAAGACATTCGTCGAGTATTTATTAATTTTCAGAATTTACTCGATGATATTTTATTATTATTATTATTATTATTATCATTATTATTATTATTATTATTATTATTATTATTTCATTATTGTCACTTGATTATAGAAATTTGTAAATCTTTTGTTGAGACGTGTTTCTTGTAATTATATTATATTATGATAGAAATCTAGTCATTGTATCTATGTACATGAAATGCGTAAGGATATATATATATATATATATGTATGTATGTATATATATATATATATATATATATAGTAAGTTGTGAAACGATCTATGAAAAAAAGAAAAAGTAAAATGGTAAGGTTAATGAGCAGATATGAATGCGAAACCTTTTACATTATTATATATCATAATTAATTATGTATTTATGTAAGGATAAGTATATTGTATATTATTATATGTAAATGTTGAAGGTATATGTATTTGAATGTATATGAGCCTACGATTATAAAAGTTGTCTAAATAATAGATTTATTATTTTTTTTTCTTCTTCTTCTTTTGAGATATTCTCTGATAACGTAGACATTTGGTGGTTTTGAATTTTAATATTGAAGGAAAAAAAAAATAAAAAATAAAAAGAAAGAAAAAGAAAGAAAGAAAGAAAGAAAGAAAGAAAGAAAGAAAAAAAACAACTTATTTTTCTACAATGGGAGGGAGAGAGGGAGAGAGAGAGAGAGAGAGAGAGAGAGAGAGAGAAAGAGAGAGAGAGAACACTGAAAAAGTGTTTATATTTTTAATATTGAAAAATGTATTATTTTATTATTATTATTATTATTATTATTATTATTATTATTATTATTATTACATTATAACGTTAGATATATATCATTATATTTTTTTTAATAAATGGAAAAAGAAAAGGATAATTCTTTGTTGTAAATAAAAAAGAAATTTTTACTATACAACAAGGGAGAAAATATTGTAATTATGTATGTTCTTTTAATATCGTAATTTATTTAATTACTTAGACCACTTTAATAATTATGCTCATATCAGAGAGATATGGAGAATGATGTATGATTATTACGTGAAACGATACATAAAAAAATGATTTCTTTATAAAACATTACATTATTTCCATTGTTTTATTTATATTGCATAATTATTAGGTTGGAAACTATGAAACGGGCGTTTTGTTTAGTTATTTATTTTCATTCAGCGCCTCTTTCATAGTTTCCAACCTAATAAATACACACACACACACACACACACATATATATATATATATATAGGGTGTCCAAAAAGCGTGGGACCATACGTATTACTGAGATCAAATGGATGAAAAACGTTTAGATAAACTTATGTCTAAAAATGCTTTATCATAAATATATATATATATATATATATATATGCTTTGAAAAATATTTATGATTTATTATAACAATTACAATTTCGAAAATTCTTTTTTCCTGCAAATAATGCAAGCCTTTCATTTGTCGAATTAATAATTGCCAAACTTGCAAATATTCAAATATTCCAATTGTATTTGAAATAATGATAAATGCATTTTGAGTACATTCCCAAAAGTACATCTTTCGTTTCTAATCGTATTTTTATAAACCAACTTTTTTTTTATATGAATCACATAAATAGAAGAATCTAGACACATTGTATATATATATATATATTTTTTTTTTTCTCCTTTGTTTTTCTTTTCTTTTTTAATGAAATTAATCCATGAAAGAAATTCGTTTAATTTATTTCTCTTCTTTTTTCTTTTTTTTTTTTTCTTTCTACAGACGGAGACCAACAGCAGGCGGACTTTTAGAACATCGTTGGCTCGATGTTGCATT
Source organism: Vespa mandarinia (assembly GCF_050613455.1). Taxonomy (NCBI): domain Eukaryota; kingdom Metazoa; phylum Arthropoda; class Insecta; order Hymenoptera; family Vespidae; genus Vespa; species Vespa mandarinia. Next base: position 1,353,548 of record NC_140833.1, on the reverse strand, counting down.
GGAAAATCCGATTTGTAAGAAACGATTAAAACGATATGTTATTAAAAAACGATGGATCAAGGCCGTCAATATGATATTGGCGTTAAAACGTATGGGGGCAAATTTAGACTTAGATCTTCTTTAACGTGACATACGGTTTTAATTTATTAATTAACATAGAGAATCAATGTGAGATAATTATTCGTAACAAATTTTCTTATTATGTTGTCTTTGTTGATTTGTTAAAAAAGAAAAAGAAAAAAAAGAAAAAAAAAGATTACAAAAGAAAAGAAAATTAAAGAACGACCATAGAGGAAGACCAATTTTTGTAAGAATTCCACGAATGTAATTCGTTTTTGTTTTTGTTCTTGGTTTTTTTTTTTTTTTTTTTTGTAGATCGTACAGATCGAAAACGAGTATTAGTATTACGTTTGTAATATTTAGCAAATATTATTAAATAATTTCTTAATTAAGTAGGAATTTTTTTTGTTGTTTTCATTTTTTTTTTCTTTTTTTCTTTTTTTTTAGAGTCAAAGAATACGCCAGAAGTGCCGTCTGAAAAGGTCACTGCGTTTTTTTTCTTTTCTTTTCTTTGCTTTTTTTTCGTTTCTTCTTATTTTTCATTTGGAAGAATAAAAAATTTATTTTGTTAGAAACAAATAAAAAAAAAAAAAGAAAAAAAAAGAAACGCGTATTCTTTAAATGGCTCTTCGATATAAAGTAAGTAAAATAATTTTCGATACAATAATTTATTATCCCCCCTCTCGACCTCCTGGGTTTTATGATTTATGTTGCAATTGTTAGAACGATATTGGCACGAGTAAAATAGTCGAATGATTTACGAAATTTTAATGGACGATTAAAAGTAGAATTATGTAAATAACTGTACATGTAATATGCACCTGTTGTGTCTTTAAATAAATTCTTTCATCGCAAACGTGTACGAAAATGTAAACGTCTTACGCAGCTTCTTCTAACGATTGTCACGTCGATATCAAATATCATGCAGATCGTATATTTATGCAAAAAGAAACAATATGTATTTAATCCCTCTATACATTCTATTTTTATATATTACAAATATAGATTATTTATTTAATCACGGTGAAAGACGAAACGTAAAAATGCATTTGAATCACGTAGTCGAGCGTCGTCCTCGAATCTACTACGAGAAACAATTGATTGTCCATTGTGTAATAATAATGAGATATTTTATCAAACGTAAAAATATTTATCGAATTCGACAAAAAAAAAAAAATAAATTGAATCGTTTAATAAATTCTTTTCAATCGATAAAAAAAGAATTACAATTGTTACCGCAAATTTCTTTACGATTAAAATTGAATCGTACATATCAAAATAATAGTACCGATTGTATCGCACAGATGGCAGTACATTTGCATGAAAGACATCTGTATCGAAGCAGATAAGCTTACGAAGTGTTTATTATCGAAGTAAATTAAAAAATAATTTGTCAATGGTTAGTTAATTGTTCGCTTAAATGATATTAGAATATTGTTTAGTTAATCGTACGAAATATATATATATATATGATATTTTAATGAAATATTTTGTATACTTAATCTCCTTTATAATTAGTGAAGACTTTTGTTAGGTTAGAATTTGAAATATATAAGATTATATTTTTAAAATGTTAATACATATTTGAAATGTGTTTTTTTTTTTTTAATAGGAACAATCCTTGCAAAATTGGACACCTTATGCAATAGAATATGATCCTTTAAAAGCTGGTAGTATAGATGGGACCGATACAGAGCCTCACGACAAAGCTGTTAGTCGGGCTATGCAAGCACATTATGAACCTCCTCATGGTTTAAAATCTAAACCTGAAAGAACGCTTTACGTAGCTAGATTTGGATCAAAGATAACGAAGCAAGATTTAAAAGAGGTATACAATTTCTATTGAATCTTTTTCTAAACCATTGAAAATTAATTTTATTTCTAACCTATAATACACAGTTTTTTTCTAGATACGGAGAGGTATTATCGGCAAAAGTTATAATAGATTTAGTTACTGGTCTCTCTCAAGGTTATGGTTTTGTAGAAATGAGAAATATAGATGAAGCAAAAAGAGCAGTAAGACGTTGTACAGACACGACACTGAAAGGATATCAAATTTTTGTAGACTTCGAATGCAGTCGTACTATGAAAGGCTGGAAACCTAGAAGATTAGGTATAAATATAAAAGAATAATACGATACTCTTTATAACCTGATATAACCTTAAAAATGATATAATAATAATTTTAAATTATCTATGTTCTATTTAGGTGGTGGCTTCGGAGGAAAGAAAGAATCTGGTCAGTTACGATTTGGTGGAAGAGACAGACCATTCAAAAAGCCAATAATACCTAACATTATAAAATCGTGATATCGATTTAACAAATGTTTAATGTATTAAGTGAGAATTAGAACGTAGAAAGTAACCTTGACGATTTTCTATGATATATAATAATAATATAATAATAAGTGTTCCTTTTTTTTTTCTCACTTTTTTCTTTTTATAAATATAATTTATGAACGTATTTATAAATGTAATCAAATATACGTGATATTATAGGAAATCGTTGGTTTAGCAAAAGTGACCGATATACGAGATCAAGATTTTAATGTTTCTTTTTTTTTTTGTTTTGAACATCGACGATGTAAACGTGTCGACGTCTCGACGTTGTCTGATCTTTAAAGACGCTTACGCGGAACTTTATACTTGGACGTTGTTGCGCCCTCTCTCGTCCGCAAAGCTCACCATATAAGGAGGCTCCTCTCGTCGCGTTGACTTCAAAACGCTTTTGAAGATTTAGAACTTTAGCAAGCAAAAGCTTTAACAACGTTTTCATCTTCGATAAAGATTGTTTTTCCTATTTCGTCGAGCATAGAAAGAATTTTATTGCACTTTACTCCTAATCGTTCGACTTGAATCCTCGAAGATCAATTAATCCAAATTGGCGCTTGATTCTTGGATTCCTATTTCGTCGTTTGTCGTTTCACCACGATTCGTTCGTGAGCTATTTTCTTTTCCTTTCTTTCCTTCTTATTTTTCTCATTGTTCTTTTTACTTTATTTTATTTTATTTTATTTTATTTATTATAATTATTATTCCTTTTTTTTTTTTTTTCTATTTTTCGCGGAATCATGATAACGTATCGAGAGGACGCGTTATTTTCCATTAAGAACAAAAGTAGGGGAAAACTCAGATTATTGATGATCGAACGATGACGTAAATTGGATAACATTAGTACTAACCTTTAGTATATATTTGATATATATTTATATATATATATATATATATATATATATATATATATATATATATATCGGTTAGAGGTATGCGCGATCAAAGACAAGTTTTTCTAAATACGATAGATTTTAACAGGCACACGTGTGCGCGCCTGTAGATAAAGATAGAGATAGAAAGAAACTCAAACGTGATAGTTATTCGTTCGAATTACATTATGTAAGAGAAAATCTAAAGAAATAAAATTTTGAATGATATATTTGATCGTGACAATCATAATAAACCAACCCCTATTTTATTACCATCTATTATAC
>NC_140833.1:1342500-1345000 GCF_050613455.1 Vespa mandarinia | reverse complement strand
ACGAAAAAAGAAAAGAAAATAAAAGAAAAGAAAAGAAAAGAAAAGACAAAAAAAAAAACAAAAAGAAACAAGAAAAAATGAAAACTCTAGGGGAAATCTCGAAGGGGGACTATGCTTCATCCCCCGACAGGGTTCAACCATCCCCTACGTACTCACACACATATAGGTTCATCCCCTCCCCGTTCTTTGAAGATTACGAGTGTTTATTTACGAGCTATACATATATCTCGACGATAATCGTGATCGGAGTTTCTGGGGGAAAAAAAAAAAACATTCAAAGTAAGATTACACCATACCCTTATCCTATTCTCCCTTTTCACTCCTCATCAACCCTCTCTCTCCCTCTCTCTCTCACTCTCTCTCTGTCTCTCTGTCTCGTTTTCATTGTTTCTTCGTGTACGTGTTATAAAAAAAAGAAATCACCGTGTCACCTCTTGAGTTTTATCGCCTTCTCCCTCCCTCCTCCCCTTTATCCCCCTATTTCTTATTCCTCGAACGCAACAACCCTTCTTTTCAACCCTTTCTTTATTTTCTTTCTTTTTTTTCTTTGAATATATATATATATATTTTTTTTCTTTTTTTTTTTTATTTATTTATTATCAGAAGAGAGAAACAAATACATTCACACACATACGTACACGTACACGCGTACAACCCTTCCCCCTATGTCTTTTTATTTGCACGTAATCAACCCTCAGTTATTCCATTGTGATTACTTATTACATTGTTGGTCAATCGTTTCTTATATATAGATTTTTTTTTTTATTTTACTTAATTTTATTTCGTGTCAAGGAGAGAGGAATAACACCCATCTTTCCTCCTACCCCCACCACCGTTCCCTTACCTGCCCTTTGTTATCGCCCATCGTTTTATTGATTTTATTGTGAATTTTTAATTTCAATTTTTTTTAATTTTAATTTTATTGTAAATCCTTTTGTATGTGCATGGTTAATCGGTATATAATTTTTTCATGAAATTGTCCGAACTTAATTACGACAATGTAATTACTTTTTTTTTCGATCCCCATTACAACTTTATCATTTCAATTTTGTGAATATTAATTCCGTTATGATCACGATATGATATGTATTTTCATGAAAAAATGAAAAAAAAAAAAGAAAGAAAGAAAGAAAGAAAGAAAAATTAATATCGGAATAAATGGATCAAAAGAAAAATATAAAATCGTGGATATTAAAGGGAAAGAAGAATCGTAATAGATCGAAATAAAATTAAGAGAAAAGCTTTTTCATTATACATTCATTATTCATTATTTTGTTATAATATTTGTTCTTTTATAATTCTCGTATAGGCGCGTAATATTTTTCGTTTGAAAAAAATTTCACCGATATATATATATATATATTTTTTTTTTCTATAAGGCAAATTTCTTTCAAAATAAAATAAAATAAAATTACGCGAAACTTTTCAATTTTTATTAATCAATTTTTACCGCGTATCGATACTACGCGTAAAGTCAAATGATAGTTCTTTTCTACAAAAAAAAAAAAAAAAAAAAAAAAAAAAGAGAAGTAAACAATTTAAAAAATAATATCCATATCGTTCGTTGATGAATAATAACGTTTTCAACGTAACGTGTAACCAACATTTACATCTTCCAAACGAGATGTGTGATTTAATATTACATAAAAAAATTTTAATATAAAAACTAGTTATATATCGTTACAAATATTGACAGACCCAATACCCTCGGACCCCCAAAATTGCCCACCCCTAACCCTTGGTTGTTCAACCCTTTGATACGACCCAATTGACTAACAAAAATACTTTTCCTTTTTTCTGTTTCACAGCAGCGAGGAGGAGGTCGAGGAAGTGTAAGTGTCTTTGTTCATATCATCATTATCTATCTCTCTCTCTCTCTCTCTCTCTCTCTCTGTCTCTCTCTCTCTCTCTCTCTCTCTGTCTCTGTCTCTGTCTATTAATCTATGTCTTTCTCTTTTTCTCTCTAATAATATATCAAACTTTCTTGAATATATCCAATAATTTAAAAAAAAAAAAAATAACTATATTTATATATATATATATGTATATGTATGTATATATGTTCTAACACGCACGTCTCTTCCATTTTTTTCTTTTACAGGAAGTAAGTTCCAGCTATGGGTTCTACTCGTTTATCAATACGGGGGTCACCGAAGCGGTGCCTTAGTTATTCGTTACTATCGAGAAAAAAAGAAAAAGAGAAAAAAAAAGAAAAAAAAAAAAAAGAAAAAGAAAAAAAGAAAAAGAAAAGAAGATTGAATCGATTCAAATCCAAGGAAAACAAAAAGAGAAAAATTAGAAAAAGAAATATCTAGCAAAAAGACTGACCCGTCGCGCTTGTCGATCTCGAAAGAAACAAAAGGGAAACAAAAATTAGAGTGAGGTATAACGAAAAGGATTAAAAAAAAAAAAAGAAAAGAAAAAGAAAAAAAGTAGAAGAAAAGGAATAAGAAAAAAAAAGAAGAAAAAAAATTAGACTCTGACAAATGTCCATAGGGGT
>NC_140833.1:1332500-1337500 GCF_050613455.1 Vespa mandarinia | reverse complement strand
TCAAAGCCGTGGTTCGTTCGAAAAAAATATCTTGCAGTTCGTTCGAAAAAAAAAAAAAGAAAAAAAAAATAATCTTGTCGTTCGTTCGATCCATTTGTTTCTTGTCAGAGACGATTTAATAAGATGTAAAGAAAAGCAAACAAAAATGAAAAAGAAAAAAAAACAAAAAAAAAAAAAAAAAAAAAAAAAAAGAAAACTGATTGGAACGAAACGAAACGAAACGAAACAAAGTCAAAGATTACGAAGACTTTCGTTTTAGGTGGATGATATTGTTTAAATCGAGAAAAAAAGAAATGAATAGAACAAAATAAAAGACAATAAAATAAACAAGGAAAGCGGAAGGAAAATATTATTATGCCTAAGCAACATCGCCTTTCTTTATAACGCGGCTTTTGCGCAAAAATTTACACAGACACACACACACACACACACACAAAACAAACACACGCATAGATATACCCATACAAACGCACACGCACAAACACATACATACATACATACATACATACATACATACATACATACATACATACATACATACATACATACATACATACATACATATACTCAAACACGCAGAAAAGCGCGAACTCTTTCTTCGTCACACATCAATCTGCCTTTTTTATATAGATATTAATCAACCTGTACTTTCTCTTTTTTATAGGGGTAGGGCGTCCCAAAAGTAAGTTGAAATCGCTCGAGGTGTTTTATTATATACGTCAATAATACTTCTTTTCAACCTCCCCCCTCTACTCGCCCCCTTCGCCGTCCAACTATCAATCACTTTTCTTTCTCTTTCTGTGTCTCTTTGTCTATTTTCTCTCTGTCTCTCTCTCTCTCTCTTTCTCTCTCTCTTTCTCTCTCTCTCTCTCTCTCTCTCTCTCTCTCTCTCTCTCTCTTCCCTCCCCCTTTCTTTGCGTTCGCTCTGATCAACAAAATCCTTTGCGCTCATATTCAGTGAAAGAAAAGAAATTCTGATTAATTAATTTAAAAAAAAAAAAAAAAAAAAAAGATAAAAAACAAGAAAAAGAAAAACGGAAGATCAAACGAACGAAATCCTTTAAATACTTTCGAAAGATTTTTGTTTCTTTTTCTTCTTCTTCTTCTTCTTCTTCTTTTTTTTTTCTTTCTTTTTTTCTTTTTTTTCTTTTTTTTCTTTTTTTTTCTTTTTGATAATTCATCCACCGTAGGTAATAAATCTTTCTTTTTTTTCTGGTTTCTTTTTTTTTTTACATTTTTTTTTTTTTATTTTATTTCTATTTCTCTCGTCGATGGACGTATTGTGTTTCGTGGAAAAAAAAAAATATAAGAAAGAAAAAAAAAAAAAAAAGAAGAATCTGAGAAAAAGAAACAAAAAAGAAATTTTGGCAGCTATCTGGCCGGACCGCATACCAATTGCATAACAAGCATATGCAACTAATTTAACCTGCGTTGGCTGGATAATCGCCAAAAAATGCGCGCGCGCGCGCTTGCACGCGCTCTTATTTCATAGTTAGATATATACATATATACATATATACATATATACATAGATACATGCATACATGCATAGATACATGTAATAAGTCTAATAGTAACTATCAAGTGGTTTATTCTTACGCTTAAACGACCGAATTTTATGCGAATTTCGTAATAGAACATTAGCGATCTTACAAATGAACGAAATTAAATTCGAATTAAATTTTTCTATTCGAATCTATTCATAGAGAAATTTTGAAGTTTTGAAATTTTTGAGTAAGGTAAAAATGGAAAAGGAAAAAAATGCTCCCGTTGCAGAGCGCATCCTTCAGCCCTAGCCGTCGCCCACCTCCCACCGTCGCCGCCTCCTGATCACCACTACACCCGACACGCCAGTGCTGACACTTTGTTTAATCGCCCGTTTGCCAAATCACAACCCCTGCCCAGCCCCCTCCCCTATCAAAAAAAAGCCCAGCTATCTCTCTCTCTCTCTCTCTCTCTCTCTCTCACTATCTCTATCTCTATCTCTATCTCTCTCACGTGTATCTTTATGTTTTTTGTATCTCTTTTATGCAGTTATATATACCCCCGCAATGTTATTTTCGTGTTCTTATATTTATTTATTTATATTCTTTTTTTTTGTCCATCGATCCATCCATCCATCTATCTATCTCTATCTATCTATCTATCTATCTATCTATCTATCTATCTATTTATCTATTTATCTATCTGTCTATCTGTCTGTCTGTCTGTCTGTCTATCTATCTACCTGTCTATTTATTTTATCTGTCTATTTATATCATCTATGTTTCTCTGAGTATTGTTTATTAACGAGTGATAGATAATCGTTTTATCTAAGGAGAAAAAAAAAAAAAAGAAAAAAGAAAATTATTCGTATGTTTCTTACGTCCGTCATGATTGTTGTCGTTCCTTTTCTGGTTTACTTTGCATTGTTCTTCTTTCTCTTACCCCTTTCATACGCTCTCGTTCATCCCCCCCTACCCATCACCCCAATGTGTACGTACCCACACACGTACCTTACGTAATTACAATTACTGTGTTGTATTCTTCATTCGAAAAAAAAAAAAAAAAAAAAGGGACTCGTCGAACTTGCACAACTAATATATCTCCTTCTACCCTATCACCAATCGCCGAACTACCCCATCTGCCCTCCACCTCCCACCCCCCTAAAAAAAGGTTTCGTTTATCTCGTTTGTTTTCTTCATCATCATTTTTTCATTGGTTTTTTTTTTTTTTTTTTTTTTTTTTTTTATTAACGATTAATCGCACACGGATTAATTGTTATTCTCGTGATAATAATTACGTAATTAACGTAATCGATTTAAGTTACATCGATCTTTATTTTTATCTCTCTCTCTCTCTCTCTCTCTCTCTCTGTCTGTCTCTCTTTCTTTCTCTCTCTCTCTCTCTCTTTCTTTCTACCACGTGTATACTTTACGCATTTATATATATTTAATTCGTTCAACAATAAAAAAAAAAAAAAAAAAAAAAAAAATAAATAAATAAATAAAAAAATAAAAAATAAAAAGAAAGAAAAGAAGAAAACAAAGAAGAAAATTCGAAGGAAATTTTTCTTTCGAATTTTCTTTCGAAGAAAAAAAAAAAAGAAATCCGTACGATAACCTCGTTTATATACAGTATACAGAGAGTACATGTAGAGTATATCGAGATGATCATCTCTCGAGATATTATTCTTAGTACGAATTTCAAAAAGAGAGAGAGAGAGAGAGAGAGAGAGAGAGAGAGAGAGAGAGAAAGAGAAAGAGAAAGAGACAGAGATAAAACGCGTTTTCGTAGAACGAAACCTCAGGGTGGGTTCGCTGACACCACAAAAATCGACGACGATGACGACGATGTCGACGACGATGACGACGACGACGACGACGACGATGTCGACGACGATGAGGAGGACGACAAATACGACGATAGTTAGCTGCATCTAGAGTATCTATAATCACGACTTATGGCCGACTGGTTTTCTTGGCATTCGGTCAAGTATCTCTCTCCCCCTTTCTCAGTCACCCCCCATCTCTCTCACTCTCTCTCTCTAGAATTATCTATCTATCTATCTATATCTCTATTTCTATCTCTATCTATTTTTCGCTAGCTCGCTCGCTCGCTCGCTATCAATCTTTTCGTAATTTTTTGCGACGATGACGATGACGATGACGAAAACATGAAAAACGATGATTCACGTTGCCCGAAATGATAACGCGATTCGAATTAGAGTACGTGATGCATTATGAAATCATTTAAAACCCAATGATTCTCAAAATTGTTGCTACACGTAATAATAAATCATTCGTTGAAGGTAACGTGAGGGAAAAGGGGATACGAAACAAATACGAAAGCCTGTCGCGTGATAGCACGAATGGAAGTAGAAAAAATAAAAGAAATCAAAAAAGGGGAAGAAAAAAAACAAAGAAAAAAAAGAAAAAAAAGAAAAACAGAACGCAAATAAAAATAAAAGAGAAAAAGTGAAGGCTATTAAAAATCCTCGCGATTACGTTCCTGAAGGATTTTAAATCCAAACTTTTCGTATCCACCTTCTCTCTTTTAATGTGCATACACACACACACACACGCACACACACACACATATGTATTTTTTATTTTTTTATTTTTTTATTTTTTTATTTTTTTATTTTTTTATTTTTTTACTTTATTCAACATTGTTATCATACACACACACACACACACACATATATATATAACTATAGTTCGATTTATTTATAAAAGAGTTACGTTATTTATACACGCATACACACACATACACGCACAAATTTCAAATGGATACGTGAAGCATTAAATTTGATTGAGAAACATTGATGGTTCAGCCTACATCCCCCTATCACCATCATTTTTTTTATCTCTTCATAATAATCCTATTTCAATTTCATTTGTCCTGCGTCCACCTTCGTGGTCGTCGAATGAAAAAAGAAAAAACAAAAAAAAGAAAAAAGGAAAAAAAAAGAAAAAAGCAAAAAAGAAAAAAGAACGAGAAAAAAACGAACTACTTCCAAGTTCGAATTTCGTTCTCTCGTTTTTTTCTTCTTCTCACTTTTTTCTTTTTTTCTTCCTTTTGGGGCACACCACTCCCCCCGCTTCCTACCGCCCCTCTATCAGTCCCAATCATCCGCCATTTTGAACAATCGATCGTTTCAAATGTCCCCGTCTTGAACGACGAAAACAATTGATGACGTTACGTTCTTCGTACGTCAATTAATTGAAAATCAATGGTATTAATTAATTAAATTAATTATCAGACTGATTAATTAATTATCGTCAATATCAATGATCGAGGGAAAAATTGTTTGAGATTGATCGATCGTTTCTTTGAAAGGGGAGATGGTTAGGAGTTAGGGGTTAGAGGGTGAGAAGGAGGAAAAGGAAAAAAAGAAAAAAAAAAAAGAAAGAAAAACGAAAAAAAAAGAAAAAGAAAAATGAAAAAGGAGGGGCGGGAAAAAAAACCAAAGGGAAAATAAACGACGAAATTGTTCTCTGTCGCTTTTGTTTCAAAGG
>NC_140833.1:1325000-1327500 GCF_050613455.1 Vespa mandarinia | reverse complement strand
GTTTACGTTTATTTGTTTGTTTGTTTGTTTATTTGTTTTCAGCTTAAAGAGCTGAAGGAACGTCAGAAACAACAATTGAGGCACAAGGCTTTGAAGAAAGGTTTAGATCCTGAAGCCCTTACCGGCAAGTATCCTGTAAGTAAAAAAAAAAAAAAAAAGAATTTATTAATGCGTATATATGTATGTACAATTTTATTACACTTATCACAGCTTATACAAATGTCTATATATATATATATATATATAAAAACATAATAATGATTTCTTTTTTATATATATATATATATTATTTCATATATGTATATATACATATTATATATATATATATATATATATATATATATATTTATATTCGTAGCCGAAGATTCAAGTTGCCTCGAAGTATGAACGTCGCGTCGATACCAGGTCTTACGACGACAAGAAGAAACTTTTCGAGGGTGTAAGTATTATATATTTCTTTCTTATTCTGTTATTTATTTATTTTTATTTATTTTATTTTTTTTTCTTTTTTTAATCGTCGAACAGACTTGGTAATCTATCGAAAAGAAAAGAAAAGAAAAGAAAAGAAAAAAAAAAGTGAGCGATCAAACCAAAATCAAGAACGGTGCCGCGATAAGAGGGAAAATAAGATGGGATAATAGTGTAGAGGGTGAATGAAAAAAATTAAAAAAATATAAAAAAAAAAAAAAAAGAAATAAAATAAAGGGTGGGGGAGTGGGACGAGGGGTCGAAGAAATGAGAAAGAAAAAACAAGTCGATCGAGGTTATTGGATGGGAATCAAGGAGATGATTGAATTATAGTAAGATAGGGATGGGATGCAAGTGGGAATGTAAGGAATGGGAAGGGTAATTGTGTGCGAGTGTGAGTGTGCGAGAACATTTTCAATTGATGACGAGGTCATTTTAGAAATGTCACATAATTGAATCGCAGGGCTATGACACGCTTTTAGCGGAGTACAACGAGAAACTGTGGAAACAGAAAACAGAACAGTTCATGAAGCGCACCAAAAGTGAGTGGATTCGATCGTCTCTTCTCTATAAGTGTCTTTACCCCTTCGTGGCCCCCTCACCACTGCCCAGTACCCTCGACTCACCGTGCCCGACCCACCGGCCCGTAGAAGCCCGGGCCCCTGCCCCAACCCCCCTGACCCCAGAAGCCCGGGTCATTTAGTTATTGTCAACCAACCAACCCAGAACAACTTTTCTTTTTTTCTTTGCTTGAATTTTGTTGATTGCAACCAAAGCCAAGAAACGATAAGTGTTGATAATTTTGCGTACCCCCGACCCCCTGACGCAACCCTGGCAGCCCTTTGTTATTTTTCGTTTTTTTTTTCTTTTTGAAGGTTTGACTAAACGATCGAACTGACAATTAAACGGATCGTACACCTGCAATACCACTTACAATCACTTATCGATATTTTATATGTATGTATGTAAGTGTTGGTTTCTTTTTTTTTTTTTTCTTTTTTTTTTTTTTTTTCGTTAGACCTAAAGAGCACGACCAATTTAGTCAGCCGTGTCACGTACCATATTCTAAAACAAATTCTGAATGAGAAGTTTCATTTGATTTTTTTTTTTTTGTGAAAGAAGCATGCGACGCTGTGGTTTTTATAAAGGATAAGATGAAGATACAACCCCAACCCGCCAACCCCACACCACTCACCACACCCCCAGAAAAAGGAAATATTTGTTATCGTTCGAGGGGAAAAAAAAAGTAATAATGAAGAAAAACAATAATAATGACAATAATACCGATGGAATACTTTTGATGAAATAATTATGCACGAACGAAAAAAAAAAAAAAAAAAAAAAAAAAGAAAAGAAAAAAAAAAAGAAAAACAGAAAAAGAAAGTAAAGGATAAATTCATCCTTGTAAAGGGACTATAACGAAGACCAAGGAGAAGAATGCGTTTTGTTAAAACGTCCATTTTGATAAAATATTTGGGGATTTTGATTTAACACTTTTTTTTGTTTTTTTTTTCTTGTTTAATTTTTTTTTTTGTAACTTTTGACTCGTTACGTTTCGATGACACATGTTAAATATTATTCGTTACCATTTAATCTCGTGTCCTAATTATTGCAACAATGGCCGCTCGAGCCCTCTTCTCACCCCCCCCACCCCCAGCCCCTCAGCCCCACTTCGTCGCCGTTGTCGTCGTCGTCGTCGTCCTAGTCGTCAACCAGGAAGATTAATAAAAACAAAGAGACAAAGAATGTGATATCGCACTGAAGAGAAATGAAAATTGTCCCTTGAAAATTGTCCTTGATGTGTCTAACATTATCCCTGCATGCCATTTTGTCCATTAATGTTTCAGGGTCTGACCGAACAGCAAAAGGAGATCATAGAAAAGCAATGGACCCAACAGAAGGAACAATTCCTTGGTCGTCAAAAGAGTATGTATTAATATGTATCATCGTCATTGAAATTCATAGTGTTTAATTGAAATTTTATAATATTTACGTTCCATAGTATTTTGTCTGTGAAAAGTCGTCGGAGAGA
>NC_140833.1:1320000-1322500 GCF_050613455.1 Vespa mandarinia | reverse complement strand
CATCGATATCATTTTAATTTCAATTGATTGACTTTTATTTAATTATATATAAAAGGATTTATATTATTCGTAATTTTATATATACATATATATATATATATATATATATATATATGAAATAAAATAATATATAGTTAAATAAATAAATAATATATAAATAATCAAATAATATATTAATAAAATGATAATAAATATACATATATATATATATATATTATTAAATTATATGATATATGTATTATATATAATTTTATATATTAATTTTATAAATTAATAAATTAATATATATATATATGTTCGTTACAAATCCAGAAATATAAATGTTTGCTAGGATTATAAAAGGCAACCAAGTTTCTGAATATATTTAGCGTATAAGTAGAAGCAAAAGGAAACAATAGTCTGGCGTACTACCGTATATGTATGAGTAAGAGAGAGAGAGAGAGAGAGAGAGAGAGAAATGGCGCGACTTCCAGAAATGGCCGATCCAAAAATAGTGAGATAATATACATAAATATACCTAATATATATAACACGGAATCTTCGATCTATTTGTAAAAAGGAAAGACGATAGAATGACAAAAATAGTAAGTTAGAAAAGGATGATACTAAAGATAGCCGAGTCGATCAATATTCCATTCGAATTTTCTTACGTCGGTATAATAGCGAGACGTCTTTCTCTCTCTCTCTCTCTCTCTCTCTCTCTCACTCTCTCTCTCTCTCATTCACAGCACGTACACTCATTCTCTCCCTTTCTCACTTTATCGTATATCTCGTATATCTCGTTTTACCGACAGGACCAGTCGGTTATTTCCTAGGATATAAATATTTCGTTTTACCGACAGGACCAGTCGATTATTTCCTAGGATATATATATATCTCGTTTTACCGATAGGACCAATAGGTTATTTTCTACGAAACATATATATATATATATATATATATATATCCTTCTCTTTTATTCGTGCATTTAATGAGAGAAAGAGTGAAAGACATGTATATATACATACGTGTACTGTATACAGCAGAGCATACAGCCAGACAGACAGACAAAGAGAAAGAGAGAGAGAGAGAGAGAGAGAGAAAGAGAGAGAAAGAGAGAGAAAGAGAAAGAGAAAGAGGGAGAGAGAGAGAGAGAGACGTTTCCAGTCGCAACTATTTATAATGATGGCGGCCGGCTCGTGTTGTACCATGCTACCGTTTCTCTTTCTATCACGTACCACTCTATCTTCGTCCGGTTAAAAGAGGGACCGGTTCGATTGAAAGGTTCGTTAAAAAACAGTGCCGTGCGTAAAACGTTCACCACATTCGTTCGTGATTACGTTCTCACGTTATATGAATACTCTACGTGTATTATTGAATATATCTTCGTTTCGATATATATATATATATATATATATATATATATATATATATATATATTTCACTTCTTCATCTGGCATTAAAGAGAAAAGTGCCGAAAATAGAACGAACGCAAGGTCGCGAGGTCTCCTCTCTCTTTCTTTTCTCTCTCTCTCTCTCTCTCTCTCTCTCTCTCTTTCTATTTCTATTTCTTTAGCTCTTTGTCATTTGTTTCACGAAGCGCCGCCAAACGGACGTCAGAGACGATACACGGTAAACAACACCTACACGAACGCGACACACACCGGATAAATACACTTTTATGTATATATATATATATACATACATATATAAATATATATAGACATATATACATAAACCCATAATATATATATATATATATATCGCATAGATAAATACATACGTCATTGGTTGGTAACGTAACGTAATGTACGGTGGTAATGTACCGTAATGTAACGTAAAACGACGCGGCTAGTGCCGCCTAACGCGACCTGTTGCCATATTTTTTTCTTTTACTCTCTCCTTTTTCTTTTTTCGTACCTTTCCTTAATCCCAACCTTCTACCATCCCTCAACCACCGACCCTTTCTCTCTCTCTCTCTCTCTTTCTTTTTTTTTTTCGTTTTACTTTTGTATTCATTCATTTGTTTATTTATTTATTTACTACCTTGATTTTTTTTTTTTTTTTTTTTTTTTTTTTTTTTTTTTTTATTAAGTACTACCTATTATATAATCTCATTTGCAATATGATATTATTAATGACGATATGTCATCGAACGAGCTCACCGAAGGAACGAACGAACGAACGGGAAGAATTCATTCTAGTTTTTCGAAGGATTATAATATCACGTATATAGGAGAAAGAGAAAGAGAGAAAGAGAGAGAGAGAGAGAGAGAGAGAGAGAGAGAGAGAGAGAGAGAGGGAGAGAGAGAGAATTAGTTATAGGATTGTATATGTTTCCTGTCCTTACGTCAGGAGAAGGATTCCTCCTCCGTCATGGCGGTGATCATCATCGACGACGAGGACACCGGACACGTTTTCGTCGACATGGCTACCGTGCTCGCTACCAAGGAACGTAAGAGAGGAAGAATGAGGAGCTGACTAAGACGAGGCCTGCCAACGAAAAAGTCGTCACAATCGA
>NC_140833.1:1307500-1315000 GCF_050613455.1 Vespa mandarinia | reverse complement strand
AAAGCCCTACGTACTGTTAGACGTTAGGCTCTTGTTGTAAAGATGAACATACGTCGATAGTTTTAACAAGTGAGAAAGAGAAAGAAAATGAAAGAGAAAGAGAGAGAAAGAGAGAGAAAGAGAGAGAAAGAGAAAGAGAAGGAGGGAGGGAGGGAGGGAGGGTGGTAGGGAGGAAGAGAGAAAGATGGAAATGTGTTAACTAGTGCAACCATTTCTGACAGAATGCACACTTACTCGAGCGTAGTGCGGAAACAGAGTGTGGGGAGAATGTTGTTCTCTCTTTCTTTCTCTTTCTCTCTTTCTCTCTCTCTCTCTTTCTCTCTCTCTCTCTCTCTTTCTCTCTCTCACACATTCTGCTTCATACCTATATATGAACGCTTTGTGTTGACGCTCTTGATGTGATATGAAAGATAAAGATAGAGAAAGATAGATAGATAGATTGATAGAGAGAGAGAGAGAGAGACAAGAGGAAATTTGTCTTTCGATACATCTCGAGCGTGTAGCACGATTATGTTAGAAAAGTACTATTGTTTTCTTGTTTTCATTCAATTTTTGTTCGCTTCAGAGATTTTTCTCACTGCTTTCTCTCTCTCTCTCTCTCTCTCTCTCTCTATATCTCTCGTTCTCTCTCATTCTTTTTCTTTTTCATTTTCTTTTACTTTATTATTCTTCTTTTTCAATATACCGTTATCATTTAAAAATAGTTATTACGTATGGACGTATAATTACGTACATACGTACGTTATTCATGTTATTATTTCTTTATTACGTTCTAAATGAGAGGGATGGGGGTGGGGGTGGGGGAAAGGGGGGAGGGAGCGGTGGGAAAACTAAACGAGTTCGTGTTCGAAGAAAATTAGATGAAATGAATTTTCTACAATGAAATTTTCTTTTATCTCATAATAGATATGTAATCGTCGATTATATTTGTAGATATGTGTATGTACGTGTGTGTGTGTGTGTATATGTATGTGTGTGTATGTGCGTCATATATTTTCATGTGTCTTTATATTTTCTTTTATCTTCTTTATTTTTCTTTCTTTAAATCGATGAAAATTTTCTCAGTTATTTTGACACGATTTTTGGACTACGTAATAATACGAAATTAATTATATATTTCAATCGATTAATTAATTTTGATATAAGAAGGGATTAGGAATGAAAAATTTGAATAATTATTTCTGGACACTCTGTATATATATATATATATATATATATATATATATATATATATATATATATTTTTTTTTATTTGTTGTTTGTCTTTGAAAAAAGATAGAGATACCTTTCTCTTTTTTGTATTCTTTTTTTTTCTTATTTAATTATTTATTTTCTCGTAATTTTTGTTCTCCTTACAAAAAAGAAAGAAAGAAAGAAAGAAAGAAAAAAGATAGAAATTCCTTTTTCCTCTTCTTATTTCTTTTTTATTTATTTTCTTTACATTTCTTCTTTCTTTTTCTATTTATTTTATTTTCTCAATTTTTCTTTTTATATATATATATATATATATATATATATATATATATATATATCTACCAAAAAAGAAAAAGTGAGTAGAGATTTCTTCCTTTTTTTTTTTTACTGTTTATTTACTTATTTATTTATTTTTATTCTTTTTTTTTTTAAATATTTATTTATACATCTCTCTGCAAAAAAAAAAGGATTAATGAATACGGATATCTCTCTCTCTCTCTCTCTCTCTCTCTCTCTCTCTCTCTCTTTCTCTTTCTTTGTCCTTTTTTTCTACTTATTTATTTGCCTCTTCATTTATTTATTTATTCATTTATTTATTTATTTATTTAATATTTCTTTTCAAATATTTTCATTTATTACGAAAAATAAAAAGAAAGAGCATTGCGTTTAAACCGGTAAGCAAGGTAACCAGACTTGGACGAACACTCCTTTTTCCCGCAATCCCCTTTTCTTTTTTTTTTTCTTTCTTCTCACTTTTTCCTTTTTTTTTTTTATCCCTTCATTTCCTCCTTTCGTTCTTTCTTTCTTTCCCTTTTTTCTTCCCTTTTTTGTCGCACTCTACTTGATTCCACTTCTTTCGCTACTCTTCGTTGAAAGATAAAGCGACGGGGGAGAAAAAATAACAGGGGAAAAAACAAAACAAAACAAAACAAAACAAAACAAAACAAAAAAAAAGAAAACAAAAAAAAAAGAAAACAAAAAAGAAAAAAAGAGAGAAGCATAAATGAAAGAGAGGTAGAAAAAGAAGCGAAGAAAAAGGAGGAAGAGAACAAGAAAGGGGTAGCTGAAGGAGGAGGAGGAGGAGGAGGAGGAAAAGGAGGAGGAGGAGGAGGAGGAGAAGGAGGAAGAAGGGGAATAAGAGGGAAGAGGGAGAGAAAACAGAGAAGATAAAAACACGACGAGTTCGGTGGGTGATGGGTGGTGCTAGTGGGTGATAGTGAGTGGTGGTAGTGATGGTTGTACTACCACTCGACGTGAAAAAAAAAACGACCAATGGCATCTTATATGAATGAAACTACATATACTCGTTTTGTTTACACGACTCACGTTGATGGGGTTAGATTATAACTATCTCTTTCTATCTCATTCTTTTTCTCTTTTCTCTCTCTCTCTCTCTCTCTCTCTCTCTCTCTTTCTCTTTCTCTTTGAAATACATATCTGCGTTCGTTTACGAATACATTTGAAAGAGTATATCTGAAGAAGTATCTACTTTTAATAAACCTATTAATACTTATTCAAAATTATTATACGAAACTAGTAAAAAAGGGGAAAAAGAAAAAGGAGAAAAGAAAAAAAGAAAAAAAAAAAAGAAAAAAAAAGAAAAACAATCGATTAAATATCAAGTCGTCGTATTAATTGAAAAGGTATTATATAGATTTTATGATAAAATTAATTTATTAGATATTATTGGAGAGATTTAATAAGGTTCCGATCGCTTTCGAAAAATGTATTTGTTAATTAATTAATTAATTAATTAATTAATTATTTATTTAATTAATTTTTTCTTTTCTCTCTCTCTCTCTCTCTCTCTCTCTCTCTCTCTCTTCTTACTTTCACTTTATTTGTTAACAATTTATAAATAAATAATTCTAACTTTTAAATTATTTTTATTAACGAAATAATCTCTCGTAATTTATATAGCGTAATTGTTATTACGATAAGACAATAACAATGGAGAAACGGTATAGTATAATTAAATGTTATGATTTTGTTAATGCAAAATAGATATTAACGATGAAAATTAATTAATTATGAATAATACAAATTCAATCTGTTTCGAAATTAATTGTTTCCTTTTTTTTTTTTATTTTTCTATTCTCTCTCTCTCTATCTCTTTCTCTCTCTCTCTCTCTGTTTTTATTTCCTACTTGTCAGCTTTTTAAAGGAAGAAAAACATTTCGTAATCTTCGTGGTTTCAAAAATCTGAATAAAAAAAAGAAAAAAAAAAAAAAAGAAAAGAAAAAAATCGAGAAACCAAAAAAAGAAAAAAAGGAAAAAGAAAGCGAAGAAATTAAAAAATAAAAAGTAAATCTAAGAAGTACGAACAATTGATTTCTTTCATTTCTATCAAATGTCTCATTGATTGAGAAGATTTTTTTTTTTTTTTTTTCTTTTTCAATTACACACACTCACCCATTCGCATTCGTTTCCAAACAAAAATAAATTTAAAAGATAGTAAATAATATATAATATTCATAATGTACTTTTAACGAGAGAGAGAAAAAAAGAGAGATAGAGAAAGAGAAAGAGAAAGAGAAAGAAAAAGAGAAAGAAAAAGGGAATGAGAATCCTATACAAAACAAGATTAAGAAACAGCACGTGATACCAAGAGAAGGAAGCCAACATATTTCAACGAATTGTCTTATACGATTTTCTTCTCTTCCTATCTCTATCTCTGTCTATCTCTATCTATCTCTATCTGTCTATCTATCTATCTCTTTCTTTCTTTACTTATCGTGAACGTGTAAGTATTCGTCGGAAAAGCTCATATCGAAAGTTTGCTATCGGCCATATGTGTGTACACACACACATACACACTCACACATATAATATATATATTATTCCTTTCTTACTCTAATACATATATATATATATATATATATATATATATATATTTACATATACATAAGCAAGAAATATCGTCGTCGTCGTCGCCGTCGCCGTCGCCGTCGCCGTTGCCGTCGCCGTCGTCGTCATCGTAGATCGTTATAGGTAATGTAATTATCGAATTATACAAAATAGAATAGAGAATTTGTAACGGCTTCCCTAGGTGAAGAAGCCATATAGGATATTAACAACGACGTTACCTTCTCGTTGATTCCCTGAAGCTTTCGAAATAACTAGTTTCGTCTGAGACAGTAAGAAATTCGAGAGTGAAAGATCATCGCGCAATAGTTTATATAATATAATCGTGATAGTTCGATAATTATCATACTTTCATTTATTTATTTATTTATTTATTTATTTATTTTAAATTATCAAGAGTATAAAGAATATTAAAATAATTATTTAAAACAACGACGACAAACAGAGAGAGAGAGAGAGAGAGAGAGAGAGAGAGAGAGAGAGAGAGAGAGAGAAAAATTGTGTTCTTTCGAGGAAAATAAATTGTTTAATTATTCTTACTCTTCGTCGATCTAATATCTAATAAATAAATCGTGATCAAGTAAAGAAGAAAATAAAAACTTTTGTTATTCGTGATGACAGAAGAAAATATTCGAGAGGAGGCCGTGAAGGAAGAGGATACGGAGGAGGGGTAAGATTAATAAAGAATATTTATAATTTGTTGAAAAAGAAAGGGGGGGGGGGAAAGAAAGAAAGAAAGAAAGAAAGAAAGAAAGAAAGAAAGAAAGAAATTATACCGATTTTTCGATAGATTAGATAACAAACCGTGTCTCTCTCTCTCTCTCTCTCTCTCTCTTTTTTTTTCTCTTTTTTTTTCTTCGAATCTTATCACCTAGTTTCAATTTATACGGATTAATTAATATAATTAATTCTCGACGTTATCATGAAAATTTCGACAATTATTGCATTTGATTGGTCAATTTTGTAAAATGTCGGAATCTTCATTTTATGTTTTATATTCGAAATAAATCAACTTCTGATTCGGTAATTTTGTTTCTTTGCTTTTTTTCCTTTTTTTTTTTGCTTTTTCCTTTTTTCTTTTTACTTCATTTTATTAATTAAACATTTATTTCTCAATAATATATATATATGTATATATATATATATATATAATATATATATATATATATAATTTCAATAATATATGTATATTATTTATTTCTCAATAATATATTATAACGTACAATGTAATGCCATTAACTTACATATAAATTACTATATAGCAATATTTATTTTTACCAATTCTCCGATATTATTAGAAATAGTGGTATGATTATGGTGTCATTTATTTTCATAAAAAATATCGAAAAAATTCCAATGTTAAGAACGAAAAAAAGAAAAAAAGAAAAAAAGAAAAAAATAAAAAAAAAAATAAAAGAAAAAAAAACGAAATATTAATTCGTTCGATTCAATAAAATATCATGGTATTATTTATTTACGTATAATTTGATTTTTTTTTTTTATTGTCAACTTCAATTATTAGACCAAAGCGTATATTCTAATCGTTTCCGAGGATTTTCCATAATATACGATCGTATAAATAATTTTTATAATTATGTAAAATTTTTTTCTTTCTTTTTGTTTGTTTTCTTTTATTTCTTTTCTTTGATTTCTCCCTCTCCTCGATCACGCGCAATTATAATAATTTTCTTATCTCTTGTAAAGTTGCAATCTGTATGTTCGTTTTATCGGAATTAGATATAAAAGATTAGATTCAATCCATTGTGGAAATAAAAAGGAAAAAGAAAGAATTAATCTTCCTGTATGTTTCTCTCTCTCTCTCTCTCTCTCTCTCTCTCTTTCTCTCTCTGTCTCTCTCTCTTTCTATTTGAATACGTTATAACTTATATATATATATATATATATATATATATATATATGTATATATATTTAAAAAAAAGATATATTTATTAAAAAAAAATATGTAATAATATTAAAAAAAAAAATACATATGTTAATATATATATATATATAATATATAATATATAAAGTATAATATATAATATAATATATACAATAATTATAATATAATATATAATATATATTATGATATATACATTAACATATGTATTTTTTTTTTAATATGTACATATTTTCATATATATATATATATATTAAAGCTGATAGCAGCGCCACAAGTACGACGGATGGTATTTGAACTAATAACTACTTTAAACAAGTTAATTATTTATAAATTGACGATGCGATTAATTGTTATGTGCTATATCGATCTTTATTTAAAAGGTCAAATGGCATGAATGAAAAAATCGTTAAAAAAAATGTTTTCATATGGAAACTTTTAATATAGCAAAAATAAAGCGATTATAACGATCGTTTGATTTTTACATATCTTTGATCCGATGTCGCAATACTTACGTTCGTTTTCTTTTTCTCTCCTTTCCTGCCACCCCTCTCTCTCTCTCTCTATCTGTTTTTTTTCTTTTTTTTTTTTTTTCATATTAATCAGACATAAATTGCAGTTGTTGTGTCATAAAAATACGAAGAAACAATAATTCCGCCATCGTCGTTGGCGTTACACCTGAATTAATAAAATGGCTGAACTTACGTAACGAAATTATCGGTTCGCCAACAAATTTATATTTCCTAATTATTTCTCTCTCTCTCTCTCTCTCTCTCTCTCTCTCTCTCTCTTTTTTCGTTTTTTCTTTGGCGAGAAAGTGGGCTTGGGTAGGGGGGGGGATGTATCAAGAGAGAGAATGAGATAGAGTTCTCTTTCTCTCTCTCTCTCTCTCTCTCTCTTCCTTTCTTTTCAAAAGAAGGACAAAAAAAAAAGAGAAAAAAAAATGTTATTCGAAATATTCGACCTCGTTGATATTTCATCGTGAAAGGAACGTTAGAACGAAAAGGATATGAAAAGAGGGGGGGGGAGGATTAGGATAGGGAAGAGTTGGTGAGAGATAGAGAGGTGAGTGGGAGTGTGATGAGGGTGGGGGGAAAGAGTAGGGGAAATTGACGGAGGGGAAAGGAAAAGCAGATGGAATTTTTCTGATTGATAGCTTTCCATTAGCTCGATCGAAGGAATATTTTTCAATGCTCAATGATATCATTAGATTTCTCTCTCTCTCTCTCTCTCTCTCTCTCTCTCTCTATATATATATATATATATATATATATATATATATATATATATATATGGACCATATTTCAATTTAAATCGACAAATGACAGTTTGCGTATTTACATTTACGAATTTTAAATATCCCAGAATATGTTAAGGTAAACTTTTCCATTATAAATCTGGTTACACAGTATCTCTTCTCTCTCTATCTCTCTCTTTCACTCTCACTTTCACGCTGTTTATCTATCTCTCTCTTTTATTTTCTTTCGCCCTTTTCTGTCGGCCATTTATTTCTTTCTTTTTCTCTCACTCTCTCTCCCCTT
>NC_140833.1:1297500-1300000 GCF_050613455.1 Vespa mandarinia | reverse complement strand
ATATATATATTCATAAATATATATATATATATATATATACATGAATATATACGTATTTATCAGTATATAAATTGATTAATTAATTAATTTGAAAGTGAGAAAAAGATAAATGAAGAAGCATATATTATATTGTATCGAATAGAATTATATATATATATATACATTTTTTTTTTTTTCATATTTCTGGTAGTGACAAACTATAACGATTATTAACAATAAAACAAAATTGTTCATACTCGTAATACTTTCCTCTCTTCTCTCTCCCCCTTCTCCTTCTTCTCAATCACCATCGTCCTCTTTTCCCCCCCTCTATCAGCATCCTCTTTCCATTAGGTTTTGCCTTACACGCCCACATCGATCCGCGTACCATTATTAGTCTCGAAGGAAGGGTGATAATTAACGGATATGCCATTAATTATCACTTTAATCGAAAATTATTTAACTTAATATTATCTTATCGTAATATGCCATTTGTATTAGTATCATCTTATCGAGAGATAATAATAAAAGATAATTGTTAATTCAAACGTTCGATTATTAATAAAGAAATAATCGTGATTAATTGATTAATTGAAGAATTAATTTATCATCAATATGATCTTGAGTATTGAACGTTCATGCTTTTTTTTTTTTCTTTTTTTTTTTTTTTTGACATTCACATAAATAAAACATAGAGATGGTACGATACAATGATAACAATTATTTGTCCTTACGATTTAAAATTTTTAAATGAATAAATAAATATATTAAAAAGTGAGGATTAAAAAGAATTGATTGAAAAAAAAAAAAAGAAAGGAAAAAAAAGAGAGAGAGAGAGAGAGAGAGAGAGAGAGAGAGAGAGAGAGAGAGAGAGAGAAGAAATTAAATAGGAGATAAAAAATATGATTTACGTATGTAAATTACTTAATCAATGGTATAATTGATTAAGTTTTGTATAGTATATGAATTTTTTTCTATTCGATATAAATTTATAACGCGAATTAAATCCTACGTAAGTTTGTCAGAACTAAAATGTTTGTAACCGATAGAAAATCTAATTTATTATACTAATTAACTCTATACGTCTAACGTGCCATCCAGGTCGAGCGTTGTTATTTTAGTAAAATTTACACACACACACACACACATACACACACACACATATATATATATTTACATCCATTTAGTAAATTTACATATATAATATTAATATATATACGTATATAGAAGAGAACTCGGTTTCACTTTTGCGCGCTTCGTTCATTAATAATTTAGAAAATTATCTTCAAAAATTATTAAACGTAACGTTTAAATTATATGCCGACGTTTAATCGCTTATGAAGTTTTCATTGATTTTTTTTTTGTAGAAGCAATGAAAAAAAAGAAAAAAAAAAAAAACTAACAACAAAAAAAAGAAGAAGAAAACAAAAGAAAGAAAAAAGTCATTCAATGATTCCTTCAATCGTTGACTCAACATTTAATTTATGTGAATGTTTTGTTTCGTTCTTTCTCTCTTTTTTTTTCTTTTTTCTTTTTTCTTTCCTTTTTTTCCTCGTCCTATAACAAAAATAGCATCATCATCATCATCATGATCATCATCATCATCGTCATCAGAGATATCTCTTACATTCTTAATCAATAATTCTTGTCTATCATTCAATTATAATACGATCTTGTAATAATATTCATTACTTAATATTCATTACATTGAGTTCGCCTATTTAACATGTTATAACGTTATGTAATTTATTGCAATGCAAAATGGATTTAATATATGGTGTAAATCGGCTTCTAATTAAATCGGATTTGAAGATTCTCATTCGATTAAATCTAACGCGTATGTACGTGTACGTATATACATCTGTAATTTCGTAAAATTTAAAAAACATGATAATAATAATAATAATAATAATAATGATGATGATGATGATAATAAAAATAATAATTATAAGTAAATTTGTATAATTAATTTCGAATACTTTTTATTATTTATTCATTATCGATGGATCATTCTCTTCTTCTCTCTCTCTCTCTCTCTCTCTCTCTCTCTGTTTCTTTTTTTATTCTTTTTCTGTAATCGATACGATAAATGATATAATGTTATCGAGTAGTAACGAGGCGCCATTTTTTTTCCGCGTAATATAAATGTTTCTACGTTTGTTTCAACGTCAGGGAAAAGCAACGTGGCGCATTTTATTTAATGACAAAGACGATCGAAATAACGTGACTTTCCTAAACGAATCCGACATTGATTTTTGACCTTTGAACTCTCTTCCTCCAGTTCATAGATAGATACTTATGTACATATATTTATATAGTTATACATGTATATATATATATATATATATATATATATATATATATATATATGTATAATATAAACGTACATATATAAAAATGTATGTATATATATATATATATATATGTATATACTTTCTATTCATATACAACTGTATATGTTCTTCCTTTTTTTGCTCGCGCGCACATGTGCGTGCGTGTGTGTGTATATATATATATATAT
>NC_140833.1:1285000-1287500 GCF_050613455.1 Vespa mandarinia | reverse complement strand
CATGCACGCATGCACGCACACACAGACAGACAAACAAATATACTTTTCTAGTGCAAATCGTCTAACTCGACTCAACTTTTGCCAAATGGCGAAGCATAATGGAATAGAAGAGAGAAGTAATAAAGGATAAAGTGAAATGAGATGAAATAAAAAATAAAAAGAAAGAAATAGGAAAATAATATAAGAATAAAAATAAAAGTGGAAAGAAAAAAAGAAAAAAGAAACAAAAATGACGATTTTTTCTCTCGATCGATACATTAAAAATCGCTTGATATATTCTTTCATACGACTATTATTTAGGCTAATGATTTCTAATTGATCTTTTTGTTTTTCTTTTTTTTCTTTCTTCTTTTTTTCTTTTTTTTTTTTTTTTTTTTTTTTTTTTTGAATTTTCTTCTTTCTTCTTTTTTTCTTTTTCAAATCTTAAAATCACGAGACTAATAATGATCGTTGGCGAGGATCAAATGGATCTCAAGGGGGAAAAATATTAAATCAATTTTTCTCAAAATGAGGAAACGAAAAATTTTCACCTTCCTTTTCTTTTCTTCTTCTTCTTTCTTTTGCCTCATCCAGGAACTTTTGACTCTCGATCTGTAAAAAAAGAAAAAAAAAAAAAATACAAACGAAAAAAGAGAAATGAAAATAAACAGTAAAGAACAGAAAAAGTGAATTTTTCGAATCACCCTTTCTCCCCTCCTTTTTTTAAGACCCACTTAATGACTCTCATTTGGTTGCCGCGTTCTGCAGAAGAAGACTGAAAAAAAGAAAAAAGAAAAAAAAAAGGAAGAAAAAAAAATCAAAAAAGGAAAAGGAAAAAGTGAAGGGAGAAGGAAAAAGGAAGAAAACGAATCAAAAAAGGAAAAGGAAAAAGTGAAAGGAGAAGGAAAAAGGAAGGAAGGAAGGAGGAAAAAAGAAGAGAACAAAAATTAGGGGGAGAAAAAAAGAAAAGCCTCTATGGAGAATTAAGCGCAGTAAGGGTGGTTGGTCGGGTACGGAGGGAGGGGGTCGGGTCGGGTCGGATCTGGGAGGGTGAGCAGATAGATGCGTGAACTTGATGGGGTTGTGGGAGTGAGAGTGGGAATAGGGTATGGGAGTTCGTAGGTCGCGTGGGTCGATGAGTTTCAGTAGGGCCGGTGTATGCGGCTGTTGAAAAAATTTTTTAAAATGGGTCAAACCTTTTTATCCGGCTTTCAATTTCTCAATGAGTCGTCGTATCCTTATTCTTCCCTTTCATTCTCACCCTCCGCCATCCCTATCCCTCCCCTCGACCTCTTAATGTCCCCTACCACCTTCCTTCTATTTTTTTCTTCTCTTAGCGCTTGCTTTTTCCCTTTTCCATTGTGACGTATATAGTATAGCTCTACGGGAAATTGACTTCGTCTTCTCCGTCGTCTCTTTTTCTTTGTTTTTTTTTTTTTTTTACTTTCCTCTCTTCTTCTGTCCTTTTTTCTCCCTTTTTCCCTTCATTTCTTCTTCTTCTTCTTCTTCTTCTGTTTTTTTTCTTTTTTTTTTGCTTCTTTTTTTTTTTTTCTTTTTTTTTTCTTCTTTTTTTTTTTTTTTGTTTCTTTTCTTTCGTCACCAGAACGCGCCGATACGTAACGAGAGGAATATCTTTCGTATCCCAGCTAGTATCTCGAAGGTCCAAGTGCTAACAAATGCAATTTAACTTTTATGAAGTATCGTCTCTATCCTACTCCCATAACGGATCTCAATTCCACCGAAGGATTTCACCTCTTCTATAACTTAACCCTCAACCCATGACCCCGGACAATCCCATTAATAATAATTTTATTAGAAAAGTACTTGTGTGCGATCGTTGTCATTTCGAAATGTTATCGGAATAATGTATGTATATGTGTGTGTATGTGTGTGTGTGTATGTGTGTGTGTAAGTTGGATATTTTATATTTTTTTCTTTCGTCTCTTTTTGTTTTTATTCATGGGTTACTTTTTTTCTTTTTTCCTTTTTTCTTTCTTTTTTTTTTTAATTATTGAATCGTGAATTTTAGAATTTTATATATATATATAGCGAAAAGAAACGTTATTGTATATATATATATATACAAAATTTTTTTAAATAATTCTTTTATGTACAATTTAAAAATTAAAAAAAAAAAAATAGCCTGCGTTTAAAAACAAATATATATGTTATATAATATTTACATAAAATATATATATATATAATATATGTATATATATATATATAATATTTTAGAGTATATATATTTTACATATATATATATATATATATTCCCTTAGAAGAGTATTATTTCTAAAAATTTTTAAATTCTACACAGATAAATGAATTATTATTATTTTATTTATTTATCTATTTTTTATTAAATAAAATTATTAGGCAAATCATATTGAAAATTATTTTTAAAAGACAAAAGACAGAATTATTGCTTCCTTCCTTTTTCTTTTTTTTTTTTCTTTTTTCTCTTTTCTTTTCTTTTCAAGAACAAACATAGATCACTTACTTTTTCCATAATATTGTCAAA
>NC_140833.1:1277500-1282500 GCF_050613455.1 Vespa mandarinia | reverse complement strand
GATGACGAAAGGTTGGCAAATTCGTAAATCTCTAAGAAAAATAAAAAAAAAAGAAAAATAAAAACAAAAAGAAAAAAGGAAAAAAAAAAAAAAATAAAAGAAATAAGAAAGTAAGAACCAATTCTCTTTCTCTTTCTCTCTATCTCTTTCTCTCTCTCTCTCTTTCCTTCTTTCTATCTATTTCTCTCTCTCTCTCTCTCTCTCTCTCCCTCTTGAGAATAGTATCTCGTACAAGTGTAATAATAAAATCCTCGTTTATCCTCTTTTTATCTATCTTGTTTTATTTATTTATTTATTTAAATATTTATTTATTTATTCTTTTTTTTTTTTTTTAATAACAAAAATTATAGAGAAGAGCGAGAGTGGGAGAGAGAGAGAGAGAGAGAGAGGAGAGAGAGGAGAGAGAGGGAGAGGGAGAGGGAGGGGGAATGCGAGAATGAAAAAATACACGTACTAGGTAATTACTTGAAACGATATGAATAGGAAATGAGATTATTTACAAGATGAATAATTAATGAATTACGAATAATGAATAATTAATATTATTCATAATAATAATTATTATTATTATAGTATTAATAATAAAAATAATAATAATAATAATGATAATAATAATAATAATAATAATAATGATGATGATGATAATAATAATATATAATAGTATTACTAATTGTAATAATAATAATAATAAAACTAATAATAATAATAATAATAATAATAATAATAATAATAATAATAATATATATATATATATATATATATATATATATATATATATACATACGCACATATATATGGAGAGAAAGATACAGAGTATATATGATTGTGTGTGAGTGTATGATGAGTGCGAATAATAAAGTATCATTAAACATTGAAGTTTTCCGTGTTCTCTAAAGCAAACTAACACATCTATGAAGGTCATTCGTCGTAAATAATACCAATCGGATTTAAACGGGAACTCTAGACGAGTTCTCTAAGTCCGCAAATGCACATACGTACGCTAACATTCGTAACGTACACACATATACACACACAAAGAGGAAGAAAAAGAGAAAAAGAGAGAGAAAGAGAGAGAGAAAGAGAGAGAGAGAGAGAGAGAGAGAGAGAGTTATATACATACACTTACGTGTTATCTTTAAATATTCTAAGATACCACGTGGATTCAAAAGATCGCGTGAGAATTAATAAGTCAACATGTAAATACGAATGACGTTAGTAACGCGCAAAAGCACGAACGGCTCACACACACACACACACACGCATACATACAAACACACACACACACACACACACACACACACACACACATATATATATATGCACATATATACTCATACATGTATGTACATATTTATACGTGTTTTTTTTACGTGCACGTAGAAAAGCGAAGAGGGAGAATTTTTGAATTAAGTATGCGCATAACTCATTATGCAGAATGGAACGGCTAGCCTCGACATTTTTTTTTATGTTTTGTAATCTCTCTCTCTCTCTCTCTCTCTTTCTCTTTCTCTTTCTCTTTCTCTCTTTTTCTTTCTCTTTCTCTCTTTTTCTTTGTTTCTGTTAGGGTAACTAGTATTGCGTGATCCGCGCTACGTGATCCGTGATCCCTGATTTGTGGATTTACACGTAACATATGGTATTGCTATGGCTACGACGATGACGACAATGACGACAAAGACGACGACAAAGACGACGACAAAGACGACGAGTTTGTTTCTCTTTTTTATAATAACTACCCCTTTCTTCTCTCCACCATTCCAATCTATTTCACGAACCTACCCTTTTCTTTTTGAATTCCTCTCCCTTTAGAAAACTCCTACGACGTTCTGCATTTTACAAGTATCACGGTGTTTACGTGTTACACCATTGCTTTTCACCGAATCACCATAATATAATATAACAAGCTTTTTCTTCTAACGTTTTCATTTTTACGAGGGATTTATTTATTTTATTTCTTTTCCCTTCTTCTTCTCCTTTTTCTTTTATTATTATTATTATTATTATTATTATTATTATTATTATTATTATTATTATTATTATTATTAAGTATTATTATTAATTATTATTATTCATTTAATTTACTTATTATTATGATTATTATATTTTCTTTTTTTCTTTCTTTTTTTTTATTTTTTTTTTTCATTTAACCCTTTCCATTTCTTTATTTAATTTATTCATTCATTCGTTTCGATATTATTAATAATTATGAAATTATGATATAATTTATGATATAAGTAAAGGAAATGAATGGTTCTTTTTTCTTTTCTTTTCTTTTCTTTTTTTTTTCTCCCCCACCCTCTTTTTCTTCCTCTCTTTCTTTCTTTCTTTCTTTCTTTCTTTCTTTCTTCCTCTTTGTTACGTTCTATCTTCGGGTAAATAAAATACCAATCCCTTTTGAAATAAAATGTACTCTTATATAATAATTATCAAAGAAATTGGTTTCTTTTGCCGAATGAATGATAATATTATTTTAACGACAGGAATGCTTTTTAAATCAAAAGTGTGTCGCGAGTGACTTTAATGTAAAAAGAAAGAAAAAAAAAAAAAAAAAAGAAAGAAAGAAAGAAAAAAAGAAGAAGAAGAAGAAGAAGAAGAAGAAAGAGAAAGGGGAAAAACAAATGTTAGAAAAACCTGACCTTTTTTCTTTCCTCCTTCTTTTTCTTCTTTTATCCCCCCATAAATTCATTCCTTTTGCAACACTGGCGTCGTGTCATTGTCGCGAAAGGAAAAAAGAAAAGAAATAAATATATATATATATATATATATATATATATATATATATATATACATTTATAAAAGAAAAGGGAGAAAGGGACAAAAAGTATACAAGGCTTTCTCCCTCTCTTTGTCCCTCTCTCTCTCTCTTTCTCTCTTTCTCTCCCTCTCTCTCTCTCTCTTTCTCTTTTTCTCTTTCTCTCTCTCTCTCTCTCTCTCTCTCTGTCACTTACCTCGAGGGGTGTTTTCGCATTTGTATTTTAAATTGGCAAGAGAGAAAGGAAGAGAAAGAAATAGAAATAAAGAGAAAGAGAGAGAGAGAGAGAGAGAGAGAGAGAGAGGGAGAGGGACATGTTTGCCACGGGGAATATTAATAACCGTGTTATATATATATTTTTTATGTATAAAATGGTACACATGTGTCTTTCGATTGTTAATGATGTAAAAACAATACTTGATTATCGTCACTCTAACTGGATTATTAAAATAAATGAAAAGTCACAAATGATTCCTTATCTTTTGATAAAATTTTAATGAAAAGTTATTGCTAAAGAAAAAAAAAAAGAAAAAAGAAAAAGACAAATAAATATAAATAAATAAATAAATAAATAAATAAATAAATAAATAAATAAATAAATAAATAAATAAATTTCTACGATAAATTAACATTTGAAATATTACAACGAGAGCTCGTCGTTATTTCGTAATAATATTCTTCGTTAATATAATATAATAAACGCGTTAATACCTTCGAAAGATTTATTACAATTTTATTGAAAATTTACTTCCCTTGAATAAATTGTTATGGTGAGAGTATGAAGAGGAGGAGGAGGAGAAGGAGGAGGTGGTGGTGGTGGTGGTGGTAGAGGAGGAGGAGGAGGAGAAGGAGGAGGTGGTGGTGGTGGTGGTAGAGGAGGAGGAGGAGGGTACCGAGCACAGAGATTGATAGCACGTATGTAAATGTGTGCAAAAGTTTTTTGTCTCTCTCGTTGCCAATTAAAAAGAGAAAGAAAAGGAAGAAGAGAAAAGAAATAATGAGAAAGTACAATTTTCGAATATTTTTATATAATTTCGTCTTCCTTTTTCTTTTTCTTTTTTCTTTTTTTTTTTCTTTTTCTTTTTTCTCTATAAATCAGTCCACTTAAATTTTTTCTGAGAGAAAAAAAAAAGAAAAAAGAAAAGAAAAAAAGCACCGAATTTAAATTCAAATAGATCAACGAAAAATTGGCGGGTGTGGAGTGGGCGGGGGGTAGGGGGTGGAGGAATGAAAAAAAGAAAAAAAGGAAAAGAGGGAAAAACAAACGGAAAGGTCAAATATGATTTCTCCTAATGGAGGAAGAAAAAAAAAAAAAGAAAGAAAGAAAAGAAAGAAAATATCGAACGACCGATATTTTTTCTTTTTTTTCTTCTTTTTTTTTCTCACTGATAATTAAAAAGAAAAAAAGAAATAGAAAAAGGAGTGAGAAAGAAGAAAGATCAAATTATTTTATTCTAACAAAAGAGGAAGAAGAAGAAGAAGAAGAAACAGAAGAAGAAGACAAAAAATCGAACGACGTAGAAAAAAAGAAAAACAAAAGAAAGAAAAGAAGATTAAAAGAGAAGCCAAAAAGAGAGAGAGAGAGAGAGAGAGAGAGAGAGAGAGAGAGAGAAAAGAAAAAAAAGAAAATTAAAAAGAAATTATTCGCGAGACTTATTCCTCGAGGAAATCTCAAATTGTTGGAGGAGAAGATTAAAATTGAACAAAAACAAGAAAGAAAAAAGAAAAAAAAAAAAGAAAAAGAAGAAAAAAGAAAAAAAATAAAAGAAAATAAAAAAAAAAAAAAAGAAATAAAAGATCATCGTTCTCGATACGAAACCAATGTCGACTCTCTGATGGGACAAACTATCGTACTATCGATGTGTAATCGATATTATTATTTCTTTTTTTTTTTTTTTTGAATAGATCAATCGAACGATGAAAGTTACGATCGATCGATCGATCGACTTTCGATGAACTTTCGAGGAAATATCGATCGGTCGGTCGTTCGATTGATTCAATCTCGATGCGCAACCTGAAATTGAATTCGATTATGCGTTAACGTATATAACATCGTCGTAGTTTCGCAACGATGATTTCGATATGTTTGAACATTTACGCATTGATTCGAGAAAATAGAGTTAACGAGTGGTGAAACGTTTGAAGCAATTAACCCGTGTGCTATTCGTCATCTGCCATCGTTGAAATGCTGATCGATCATAGAACCCATACACATAAATATACATACACACACACACACACACACAGA
>NC_140833.1:1255000-1257500 GCF_050613455.1 Vespa mandarinia | reverse complement strand
GTCGTGTCTCACTTGAAATTCTTCCTCATACAAATTCTGTCATTGAGAAACAATTAGAAAAATGACATCTCGGCTATGAATCGAAAATATTACTCTACGTGTAGGAAGAATGAATGGAAGAAAAAAGAAATTCAATAGAGATGGAAAATGAGTGGTTGGGGGTTGGGGTGAGGGGGGGTGGGAGTGGCGGTGAGGCGGCGGGAGGGCGTGGCAAATCGAGAATTAACAGAATGTGCTTTTGTCATTTGTGTGATAAGATGAACCGTTGAATTAGAATGATAAAGAAGATAAGGAAATAAAAAAAAAAAAAAAGGAAGGAAGGAAGGAAGGAAGAAAGAAATTAATAAAAGCGATAAAATTATTAATGAAAATCATTGGAAGTAATGAGGGGGAAAAAAAAGAGTGGACGTTCGAGGGATCGATCAATGAGAAAAGAAAAAAACGAAACAAAACAATACAAAAAGGAGAAAAAAGAAAAAGAAAAGGAAAAACTAAATTCATCGCACTTTTAATAATTTCGCGATAATGCAAGTTACAAATAATCCCAATTTCTTTTTTTCCTCCCCCCCCCCCCCTACCCCTTTATGATTTAATCGGATCGGAAGTGGAAATTTGAAAAAAGAAAAGAAAAACAGAAACGTATGGATATATCTTGCGATGAAATAAATAAAAGAAAAAAACAACAAAAAAAAGAAGAAGAAAACAAAAAAAAAAAAAGAGTACCAACCAATCGCCGAAGATTCGCAAAAGGATCGCAAATTGATTTGTATGTAGAACACATTCGTTTGAAGAAGAAAAGAAGAAAAGTAAAAGCAATTCGCAATGCGCGAGAAAAAGTTTTTGCGTGGGTTAAAAAAAAAAAAGAACATTGGAAAGAACAAAAAACTAAGAGATTTTTGAAAATGTCATTTGTCCTTTATAATAATAATAATTATTATAATAATTAAAAAAAAAAAAAAAAAAAAAAAACAAACAAACAAAAAATAAGAAAAAAAAAGAAAAGAAAAGAAAAGAAAAAGTACGCTCGTAATGACAAAGGTTACCGTAATTTACGTTATCATGATTTTTGATAAGAAAATACAAAAGTCAAAAACTCGAAAACTCGATTCTTAACATAATTTAATTAATGTACCATAACATTGTTATTATATGGCTTTTGCACGATTTGCGAGAGATGAACATTTTCTTTATC
This sequence comes from Vespa mandarinia, assembly GCF_050613455.1. NCBI lineage: Eukaryota > Metazoa > Arthropoda > Insecta > Hymenoptera > Vespidae > Vespa > Vespa mandarinia. The sequence continues at coordinate 1,256,308 of NC_140833.1, read as the reverse complement.
TTTATCTTTATCTCTCTCTCTCTCTCTCTCTCTCTCTCTCTCTCTCTATCTCTGTCTCTATCTATCTCTCTATCTCTTTCTCTTATACAAAAGCTAATCGCATTCTTCTAATCGTCTCGTCGTTTGCTTTTAACCGTTGCTCTACTCGATATAAAACGATTTAATATATATATATATATTAAATATATATATATATATATATATATATATATATGTATATATATATAGTTCGTCTAAATGCAAAAAAAAAGAAAAAAAAATTGATCGAATTCAAACGAAATTGATGTGCCAATTAAAATATCTTGCATAATGTGTATATAATCGATTACTACGGATGAGAAATGAGATGATTTTTGTTTATAAAATTGAAGATAAACGAAAATAAACAAAATGTTGTCTTATCGTTTCAGAGGAAGGGAAGAAGGTGCCGCTAGTGGTGGTCAACGTGAGCTCCGATCAACCCCCGATTGGGGTGGTACTGCATTCAATGGTGAACATTTTTGGGTACCAACAGCTGCGTCCGGTGACTTTTGTTACGTCAATGATTGTTCGGTAAGATCATAAACACACACACACACACACACATATGTACATATATAGAAGAGATATTTATATGTCCATTTGTCTGTCTGTCTGTCTGTCTGTCTGTCTGTGTGTGTATGTGTTTGTATGTTTGTAAAATAACATTATACGTACGTGTAATTACATTTAATCGTACATATAAAATAACACATCGATTGAGGTATAAAAAGTGACGATTTTTTGTGTATGTATGTGTATAAAAAAAAAAAAAAAAAGAAAAAAGAAAAAGAAAAAGAAAAAAAAAATGAGAAGGAAGAATGTAGACAGTCACAAAAATTTTTAGAACGATCGTGAAAGATTTTCTCTCTCTCTCTCTCTCTGTCTCTTTGTATCTATCTATGTATCTGTCTATCTATTTCTCTCTTTTTATGAATTTACTTCAATCAAAAGTATTTCAAAAAAGAAAAAGGTAAAGATATGTAGGACGCTAAAAAAAAATTATATATATATATATATATATATATATATATATATATATATTGTTTATCTCATTCACTTGGTTTCCATTATCGTTCTTATTTCTTTTTTCTCTTTTCCTTTAGATCCGTTTAACTTGAATTCATTTGCGTTGATCCCTCGAAAAAGTACGATTATTAAGAATACTAATTGCAAGAGCTCGTTTATTCCACGTTCTTTGTGCTTATTGTCCTAAATCTCTCATTCTCTCTCATTCTCTCTCATTCTCTCTCTCTCTTTCTCTCATTCTCTCATTCTCTCATTCCCTCT
>NC_140833.1:1242500-1252500 GCF_050613455.1 Vespa mandarinia | reverse complement strand
ACGAATAAAAGTGAAATATTATTCGTAATTTCGTCGATACGATTCTTATGAGGTTTCTCTCTCTTTTTTTGTTTTTTTTTTTTTTTTCTCTTTTTGTTTTTCTTTTTCTCTTCAATTTATTTCCTTTACTTTTCTTTCCTTTTCTCTTCTCTTCTCTTCTCTTCTCTTCTCTTCTCTTTTTTCTTCTTTCAATTCGAACAATTACGATCGCAAATTTTATTCGACAAGTTTACTACTTATCGTGAATCTCATATTGCCAAAAGTTCTTCAGCAATTTATCAATGATAATATTTCTCTTTCACTATCGTTTTTTTCTTTTTTTTGTTTTTTTTTTCCATCTATCTCTAATCGTAAACAACGTAAACAAATTCTTAAAATAATTCTCGCGATCTACAACGTGTGATTTAGTTTGGCATGAAAGATTGTGAAGAGACGATGATCGGCTCTTTTCTTTTTCTTTCTTTTTTTTTTTTTTTTTTCGCCAAAAATCACTCGGGGAAAACTTTTAAGAACGCCTAGGGAAAGTTTTAAGATCGTCTAGGAAAACTTTTTGAAGATCGTCTAGGAACTTTTAAAATCGCGATACTATAAAACCATCACGTGCTACTACATCCCAATTGTCGATCCCACCACCAACCTCCAAACGTACCCTAATCTCCGTATAAACTTATTCTCGTACGTTGCTATTCATTTTTCCGATGTTCCTTCAACGAATTTGAAGATGAAGAAAAGTAAAATTTTCTTTGTTTTTCTCTTTCTTCTTATTTTTTTTTTTTTTTTTTTTTTTTTCATCTCGATTCGAAAATTCGCCTACGACGGATTCGAAGGAAATTGATTATTTCTTCTTTTTCTTCTTCTTCTTCTTTTTTTTCTCTTCTTCTTCTTCTTTTTCTTTTTCTTTTTCTTCTATTTTCTTACAGCTTTTCATCGAAATTAGAAATAATCATTTATCGTAAATAATTCTCTTATCCTATCCTTTAATTCTCTTAATATCCTTCGTTTAAAATATAAACGTATATTCAATAAATTATACAATTGATTATAATAAAATATAGTTATAAATTATTATGGAAAAGTGGGAATGATTTTATGAGATTTTTGCAAGGAGAACGTACAACGAGCCATCGACCTTATCGAGTCTCTTGTTTCCTTTTTTTTCTTTTTTTTTTTATTTTTTCTTTTTTTTTTGTGTAAGTCGTTTATATCTCGTAAGACTTCGAGATATATCGGGATAATCTTGAAAACGTGCCTTTTGCACGAACACGGAAAAAAAAGGTATACGCAAGGAAAGTTTGACGGCAATGTGGACGACGAAGACGACGAAGACGACAACGATGATGATGTCGGCGTTTTCAGAGATAGCCTTGACCCTCTAGAAAAATCGCTCGTTGTCCACTCGACCGTATTTCCAACTAAAATTGTCACAATTTCGAAGTAGCATCTCTATCCTTTGAAGTCTAATATATATATATATATATATATATATATATATATATATATATATATATATAAAATATATATATTATATATATAAGTATATATTTTAAATCTTTCTAAGGATTTCAACTTGTCCTACTTCCGTAAGTTACATCTTATATATATATATATATATACACACACAAACATACATAATATTAATAATAACAATAATGATAATGATGATAATGATGATGATGATAAAAATAATAATAATAATAATAATAATAATAATAATAATAATAATAATAATATTAGCTTGGAAACTATGAAACGGGCGTTTGTTTAGTTTTTTTATTTTCATTCAACGACCGTTTCATAGTTTCCAACCTAATAATATATAAGTATAATTAATAGAAATAAATATATTACATTATATATTTATATATATATATATATATATATATATATATATAAACAAATAAAAAAACACGATAGTAATACTACTAATAATAATAATAATTACAATAATAATATTAATAATAATAATAATAATAATAATAATAATAATAATAATAATAATGATAATAATAATAATAATGATAATAATAATAATAATGATAATAACAATAATATTAATAATGATAATAAAAATAATAATAATGATAATAACAATAATATTAATAATGATAATAAAAATAATAATAAACATACATTATATATATATATATATATATATATATATATATATATATATATGTACACATATGTGTATATATAAAAGTGATTTATAGAACGAGAACGAGAACAAGGTTAAAATTCTTTAAAAAATTTCTAAGTGGGATGAAGTAAAGCGTTTAAGATGATTTCTCATTGAGCTGCTTTCAACTAATCAAGAGCGAGAGAAAGAGAGAGAGAGAGAGAGAGAGAGAGAGAGAGAGAGAGAGAGAGAGAGAGAGAGAGAGAGAGAGAGAGAGAGAGAGATAGAGATAGAAAGAGAGACTTTTAATTATCTCTTGTTAGACTGATAAACGAGAAGGACTATTTCATGCATGTATAATGAAACGATTCTAGTGGTTGAGCAGTAATAGTTGTAATAGTAGTAGCAGTAGTAGTAGTAGTAGTAGTAGTAGTAGGAGTACGTAATTTCGTGAGACGAGTTGGGTTCGACTAATTAGACGAGTCCTCGGATCGATATCGATATCGATATCGCTATCGATATCGATTTTACGATAAGAGAATAGACCAGAATAGGTAGTCTAGGGTTGGGTAATATAGTACAAGGTATGGGAAAGTTAGGGGAGGGGGTTGGTTGTAGATGTTGGAATCGAAAGGTGTTTAAAAAATTTCATTAAGGATCATCTCCCGTAGTATATTATTCGAAAGTAGTAGTAGCCTTTGAATTAAGTTTATCGATATCTCCTGTCTCGAAGTATATATGTATATACATATATATATATATATATATATATATATATATATATATATCAAACCTAGTGCTTCGAGGTCGCAAGAATAGATCTTTCGATATTACTAGGGAAGAGAGTAATGATCATTCGAGAAAGGGTGTTTCGATTGATTAAATTTGTTCATCGTTAAATTAATTATCTCGAAATTGCTTCGGAGAAGAAAATGACTTTCATGGAATATTATGTTTTTTCTATTTTTTTTTTCCTTCACTTTCTTTCGTTTTTTTTTTTTTTTTTTTTTTTTTTTTAACTATTATTATAATTACGATTATTACAATTTCAATTATGAATTACAATATTACGGTCGATCATACCGTAAGCATCGATGTGTACGTATTTTTATTTATTTACTTATTTATTTATTTACTTATTGATTTATTTATTTTCTTTCTTTTCGTTTGTTTTTTTTTTCTTTTTTTGGAAATAAAAATTCCAAGAAAAGAAATAACTACTTTTCGAGAATATATATATATATCACACGTATGAGAAAAATGAATAAAGTAGGAAGAAAAGAATTAATTAAATTTTGTAATAATTATTTACGAATTAGAAAATAATTAATTAATGTCGCAATACGTCGAAATAATTTTACCCCTTTCTCTCTCTTTCTCTCTCTCTCTTTCTCTTTTTCTCTTTCTCTCTTTCTCTATTCTTGCATAAGAAGCGAAATAATAAAGTTGAAACGATCGTAATAATGAATTAGAGAATTATATCGTGTCAAGGGAATTGTGTCAAACCATTTCCATAAGTAAAACTTCGGTCTCCATATTGGGTACTTTGAAATATATAAGGTGTAGGAGTAGGTAGGTAGGTAGGTAGGTAGGTAGGTAGGTAGGTAGGTAGGTAGGTAGGTAGGTAGGTAGGTAGGTAGGAGGGTAGATGGTCGTTGGTTGGATGGGTGGTGGTTGGGTGGTAGAAAGGGAGGTCGTCCTATTTCCGGATACGAAGTATACTGGTGTGGTACGTAGTAACTCGGTTTCTCGCGGGGCCGAGACCGAGAGAGATTATTCATAAAAGCCCCCATTCCCGTGTTCGGAGTTTTATGCAAATACGTGAGGGTACATGGGCACAGGTATGTCCTACATCAAAGTCCATCAACTTAGAAAGGTTTTCTACTATACCATACTATACTATACTTTACTATACTATACTATACACTCTGCTCTCTTTTCTTTTCTCTTTATTCCTTTTCTCTTTTCTTATCTAGTCGAACGATCGTATCACGTGGCTGGCTTTTTAGTTAATCGAGAGAGAGAGAGAGAGAGAGAGAGAGAGAGAGAGAGAGAGAGGAAGAAAAGAAAGAGAACAACAAAGCAAGAAAAACCTTCTAACCGCAACTCTAACCTCCCTTCTAACACCCACACTTACACCCACATTCCCGTTTATTCGCCAATCCCACCACCGATAATGTCATATATTAATAATATATATTAATAATAAATAATATATTGTTTTCGTAGAAACATGGACCACGGATGAAATGTTCCGCTTGTCGCGTCGTCGTACATGCACTGTGCGTACCGAGTTTAAATTTTACCTGCAAGACCAGTTTCCGGGACGTCGGCGTACGCCAATATCGCGAACAAACAACGACGAATCATCATTGGGTACATAGACGTTCGCAAAAGGGAAAATGTTCTAATTGCGGTAAAAGCTTTCAATCGAAATTAAGCTTTACGTCGAAGGAAATAGTGGCGGTTAATTGTAGCTGGTGTAAAGCGGCATATCATAACAAGGAGGCCTGTTTCAATGTCGACAAGATCGGTGAAAATTGTGAACTCGGTGTACACTCTTCTATTATCGTACCACCATCTTGGATCGTTAAATTACCGAGAAAGGGTAGCTTCAAGAGTAGCTTAAGAAAATCACCGAAAAGAAGGAAAAGCGGTAGCGGACCGTCTACATCTAATACAAGCCGTAGAAAATCAAGAGATAAGGAAAAGGAAAAGGAACAACAGAAAGAGGATCAAGGAAAATTTTGGGCCGTCAAGCCAATTCCAACTGCTACCGTAAGGCCGGTATTAGTTTTCATCAATCCAAAGTCCGGGGGCAATCAGGGAGCTAAATTGTTGCAGAAATTTCAATGGCTCTTGAATCCTCGACAGGTCTTCGATCTAACACAAGGTGGACCTAAAATGGGGTGAGACATTTTTAACCCAATATCTCTTTCTTTCTCTTTTTATTCTTTTTTATTTTCTTTATTTTTATTAATAATCTTTTCTTTTCTTTCTTTTTTTTTTTTTAATATCGCAATTAAACGCGTGCGCCCATATCGTTCGATGCGTGTTATGTCGATGAAGTCGTTTTCGAAAAAAAAAAAAAAAAAGAAAGAAAAACAAAGAAAGAAAGAAAAAGAAAAGAAAAATGTAAATTCAACAATGTTTCGATCAACGGGATAATAAATTGCATGGATTAACTTTATCTGTAAAGCATAACGTAAAAACGCGCAATCGCGTTCTAATTTGCAAGTATAACGAATCATTTTTATTAATTTATTTATTTATTTATTTACATTTATTTTTCTTTTTTATTTCTATTAAACGTTATATACCGTGGCGCAGAGCAATTTAGTTAGAAAAAGAAAAAAAAGAAAAAAAAAAAAAAAAAGAGGAAAGTTTGTATTATCATCAATTCAATTATTATTTATCGATTCTACGTAAATTATTCGTAGGAATATTAATTATCGCGCCTGGTGGTTAGCAACACGCCGTACTTCGTAGATAAAATTGATCGTGAGTTTGCGTATAACGGATGAGGGTTGGAACGCAAGTTAAACTTGCGTTGGTTCCTGGCGATAGGCAACACATTTTACACGCATGCACGACTATCCCGTTGCCTCTATCTCAAGGGGAGCGGTCGACGAAAAATAATTTAAAAAATTTATCGGATCCTAGATCTATCGAATGCGACGAATAATAATTTCTTTTTTTTTCTTTTTTCTTTTTTCTTCCTCACTTAATTCTATTAGTTAAGAATAAGTATACTTGCAGTATATACGATAAATGCATTTTTTTTCTTTTTTTTTTTCTTTTTTTTTTTCTTTTTTATCCATTTAGATTGGAACTCTTCAAGAGGGTACCGAATTTACGGGTGTTAGCTTGTGGCGGGGACGGTACGGTCGGTTGGGTCCTATCTATCTTGGATCAAATCGGTGCCTCATCGCCACCGGCTGTCGGTGTACTTCCTCTTGGTACCGGAAACGATTTAGCCAGAGCACTTGGCTGGGGCGGTGGTTATACCGACGAACCAATCGGCAAAATATTATCTAGTATCGGCGAGAGCGAAACGATATTATTGGACAGATGGCAATTAGTCGTAGAGAGAAATCCTGACATTCAAAATGACGACGACAGCGGGAAGGCTAAGGAAAATCTTCCATTGAACGTCGTCAACAATTATTTCTCGCTTGGCGTAGACGCTCACATAGCCCTTGAATTTCACGAGGCCCGAGGTAAATTCAATTCTTCTCAAAGATCATTTTTTTCCATTTCGATTGACGCGAATTAAGATTTGAGTGCACAAAAAAAAGAGAGAGAAAGAGAGAGAGAGAGAGAGAGAGAGAGAGAGAGAGAAAAAGAACAGAATGAGAAAAGAAAAATAAACGTTTTTACTTCGAGTTTCGAGAAGGAATTGAAATTTTTATTTTTTTTCTCAGTAATAATTGTAGCCCGGAGAACGTAAGAATAAATGAGTGAATGTTTGAGAGAGGGAGAGAGAGAGATAGAGAGAGAAAATAAAAACATAAAAATATTAATATTCGTTACGATCGATAAATAATCACTTTTGTCGCGTGTCAACGTCGTGGGCCATAATAAACTTGGCAGGTGGTTAAAATTCGTCATTAAGAATACTCCCTCCCCTACCCCTGTCCCTCACCATCCTAAAATTTCGTTTGACGTGCCGCAATACCTTCTCCCCGAAGTTATAAACCGCAAAACCACATACGTTCGTGACATAACCCGTATATGTTGCTACGTAATGTACATACGTACGTGTATTTACATAGCGCAAACTTAACAAGAACAAACAACCATGTGCACGTATCTGTATATATATATATGTGTGTGTGTGTGTGTGTGTGTGGATGAGTAGGTGGATGTGTGTGTGTGTGTGGATGAGTAGGTGGATGTGTGTGTGTGTGTGTGGATGAGTAGGTGGATGTGTGTGTGTGTGTGTGTGGTTTAACTATTTAATCCGTTAATAATCCCAACAGAGGCACATCCAGAGAAATTCAATTCGAGATTGAGAAACAAAATGTTTTATGGACAAATGGGCGGTAAAGATTTGGTACGAAGAAAATGGAAAGATCTTTCGGAATTTGTTACATTGGAATGCGACGGACAAGATTTAACACCAAAATTAAAGGAACACCGTGTACACGCTATAGTATTTTTAAATATTGCCTCGTACGGTGGTGGTACACATCCATGGTGCGCTGGTAGTACCACGAAGGAACCATCTACTGAGGATGGTTTAATCGAGGTTGTAGGTTTGACGACTTATCAATTGCCTTTATTACAAGCCGGTGGTCATGGTACTTGTATAGCACAATGTAGCAAAGCCAAATTGGTTACAACTAGGACCATTCCTATGCAGGTAAAATTATATTTATATTATATATAAATATAAATTATTTTTAATATTCGATCGAATTGTTATAACACGTGACAATGTCAAATGACAATTATCGTGTTCCTTCTTAATTTTTTTTTTGTTTCTTTTTATATATATATATATATATATATATATATATTTTTTTTTTTTGTTTCTTTTTCTTTTCTCAATCTTTTACTTTTTTCCTTCGGCTTTTTAAAGGTCGACGGTGAAGCCTGTCGATTATTACCGTCGATAATAAATCTTAGCCTACTTAACAAAGCAACGATGCTTGCCAAAAGAAGGAACACCGGTCAACCGCAACAGGACATTGCCAAATTGGAAAGATTAAATTTACCGGTTATGAGGATAAAAATGTCAGATTATGAGACGTATTATCATGACAAGGAGAGATTAAAAAAAGTTGCCGAATCATTGATGCCAGATTCATTGGATTTAGATGCTACGACAGATTTGGTATCCTTAAGGAATATCCTAGCGAAAAATCATAATATGGATGCTTGTTGTTTTCTCGATTGTAAGTAAGATATACAATTGGATTTAATTTGTCTCTTGAATGTTTTTATATCATTCGATAATATTATTATATCGGAGATATATATAATCGACAAGTATAATGGGTGTCAATAAAACATGAACATTAACATTATATTATTAAATAAATTATATATATTATATATAACATATATATATATATAATTTATTATAAATATATATAATTATATTTATTATAATAAAAACTATGTACTATCGTCCTCATGCTTTTTGCACACCCTGCATAATATATAATTAATGTAATAATAATAATAATATATATATATATATATATATTAGGTTGGAAACTATGAAACGGGCATTTTTGTTTAGTTATTTATTTTCATTCATCGCCCGTTTCATAGTTTCCAACTTAATATATAAGTATTAGATTGGAAACTATGAAACGGACGTTTTCGTTTAGTTATTTATTTTCATTCAACGCCCGTTTCATAGTTTCCAACCTAATATATATATATATATATATATATATATATATATATATATATATATATATATATATCTCTAACAGCTTGTACAGCCGAAAGATTCTTCAGGATCGATCGTGCCCAGGAACAATTGCATTATGTTACCGACGTTGCCGCCGATGTCGTTTATATTCTCGAGGAGAGTAGCCCAAGTCAGGTTGTACCAACGATAGAGACCGAAATTACAGCGAGTCAGGAACCGGAAACGGCTCATCCTTCGCCTAGGTAGATAAACAAAAACAAAACAAAAAAAAAAATCAACAACAACAAACCGGATCAAAAAAAAAAAAAAAAAAAAAAAAAAAAGAAAAGAATAGATCGATCGGTCGATCTAAATCTTGATCGTTTGAAACGTTCATTTCGATCGAATTAATAATAATTAATAGAAACGCGAAATATCGATTTCGTTGATGACATTGAGTTCGTTGATAATAATGATAATTAGAAAAAAAAAAAAAAATAATAATAATAATTAATAATAATAATAATGATAATAAAATAAAATAAGAAAAGAAGAAAATAAATTGTACAATATTAAGTCATAATATACGTCGAGTAAATTAATCAACAATTCGATTTCGTAATGATGTCCTATCATTAGATTAATAGAAAGAACGTGTGATATAGCGAAGAACGACGTCCAAGAGAAAAGCCAGCCATGACAAAAGCAGGGCCTACTACTACTACCACTACTACTTCTTGCCCTGACAACGACGATGGACGATGCTCAAAGGTCGTCAAAGAGGATGAATCCAATGAAGATAAACTCGCACAAACGAAGATTCAAGATGAACAAGTTACGTCTCCGAAGGGAACCGAGATCGTCGTAAAATCTAAAAAATCTAGAAACGTGACGTTACAACCTAACGTTTCGAATTTGCCGAAAGAAGAGGTGAAGGAGGAGGTGAAGGAGGAGGAACAGGAGGAGGAGAAGGAGAAGAAGAGGGATCAGAAGCAGGAGGACGAAGAGGTTCAGGTCAAGGTCAAGCTCGAGACCAAGGAGGACGAAGATCCAGGAGAATCGCAGAATACGATTAATGTAGGAACGCGTAAAAAAACGATGGAAGAAGTTAAGGATGACGATGAAACGAAAGAAACACCATCTAAACAAAGTGGTAGCTCGTCGAAGGCAATAAATGCATCTAACGCGGATAGATCAAACGATCAAACGTCCATCACATTTATCAGGTAAAATTATTTTATTATATTATCTCATGATTAATAATATAAATTGATCGATGAAATATTATTATTACGATGATATTTCTTGTCGTGCGAATTATTATCTTACGTCGATTTGTAATATTATTCTTTATTTCTTTTTTTTTTGTTTTTGTTTTGTCTTGTTTTTTGATTTCCAACCTTTTTTTATTTCCTCTCTTTTTCTTTTTCTTCTTCTTCTTCTTTTTTTCTTTTTTTTTTTTTTTTCTTTTTCTTTTCTTTTTTCTAGTCCACGAGACAGGCTATTCGGGCTGAGCT
>NC_140833.1:1235000-1237500 GCF_050613455.1 Vespa mandarinia | reverse complement strand
GAGAGAAAAAGAAAAGAAAAGAAGTGAAAAGAAAAGAAAAGAAAGAAAGAAAAGAAAAAAGAAAGGAAAGATAAAACGCGGAGACAATTTCTTTTTCTTTCTTTTTTCTAAATCTAATTTTCCTCCTTTCTTTTTTTCTAAACGATTAAATACAAATTAGCTTTTTCTTCATCCTTTTACATGGATCTCTCGCATAAAAAAAAGATATCTTTTCTTTTTCTTTTTACATACACACACACACACACACATGTATATATATATTTATATATATATATATATATATATATATATATATATGTATCTAACCTCGATTCTTTTGCATTAGAATTTGATTAGAAACTAAACTAAAAATTTGATTAGAGTCTCCGTCTCTGCGAGGAAATGTGGGTCGTGAAAAAAAAAAAAATAAAAAAGAAGAGAAAAAAAGAAGAAAAAGAAATAAGAGAATAAATGAATAAGTAAATAAAGTAAATGAAAAACTGAAATTGTGAAAAAGAAAGAAGAAAAGAGAAAAAGAAGGTTAACGAAAGAGACAAGAAAATAATAAATTAACAAGAACAAAAAAACAAGAAAATAATTGTATTATGTATATATATATATATATATATATATATATATATATATATATTAGATAATGATCGCGTTTACCTACACAACACAATCAACACTGTGCCAACTATTTTCACGAAAGATACATAATATACGTGGCACGTTTATGTGCTTTTCGATAGTAAATACAAACAACAAACATATATATCCCCCAAGCTTTTCGAACACCCTATATATATAGGACCAAACTTATACTACGTATTACTGAGATCAAATAGATGAAAAAAGGTTAGAATAGATATAAAATAAGTATAAACTTATACCCGAAAATACTTTTGTCGAAAAGATATATACATATATATGCCTTTAAAGATATTTATGATTTATTATGACAGTTATAAGAAATATTCGAAAATTCCTTCCCCTTCCTGCAAGAATGCAGTACCTTCCATTCGTCGAATTAATGATCGTCGAACATCAAATATTCAAAAATATTCCAATTTTATTGGAAATAATGGTAAATGCATTTTGAATACATTCCCAAAAATTTAACTTCCGGTTTTTTTTTTTTTTTTTTTAATCGTATTTTTATAAACCAATTCTTTTGCCTGAATCTCAAATAAAAAAGAAAAAAAAAATACAGAGCCGTTGGATATAAATCATACATAGATCTTTAAAAGCACATATATATATATATATATATATATATATATATATATATATATATATGTTTTCAATAAATCAATTTTTGGAGATAAGTTTATATTGCTTTTTTTTAAAGAACTTTTTTTCATCCACTTGACGAACAAAAAACGTCGTAATACGTAATACAAATTTAGTCTCATGCTTTTTTCGACACCCTGTATATATAAATGGGCGCGTTACAATTCGTAATTAATTGACATACATACGTATTTACGTATGTACACATTATATATCTAAATCTATTCATCGATCGTTTGCATATCTATAGGGTGTCTCGAAAGAAATCTTTTTCTTCATTCCTTTATTTATTGTTTTTCTTTTTTTTTTTTATTTTTTTGCTCTTTTTATTCCATTACTTTAAATATTATCTCAAGATTAAATGTCGTAAATAAAGATTAAATTCTTTCTATTTAAAAGAGAGAGAAAAAAATATATATATGTATATATATATATATACATTTTTTTTGGGGGGGTGGGAGGGGAGGGGCAAAGAGAAGGGCATCACATACATGTACCTATTTCGAAACGTTCAAAAATTAATCGAATTGTAAATCTTTTGTTTCATCATCACGTTGTGATGAATGAATTGGAAAGATGATTAAAGAATAAAGATTTTTAATTAGAAACGATCGATGACGGATTATATTGATCGATATCAAGAAAGAAAAAGAAATGAGGAAACGAGAACGATAAAGAGATAAAACAAACAAAATGAAAAAGAAAAAAAAAACGAAAAGAGAAAAAGGAAAGAAAATATAAAATAAAATGAAAATAGAAAAAAAAATTAATAAATAAATAAATAAAAAAAAAAAAAAAAAAAGAGTAAAAGGGGATCAACGTACGAACACCAATTAGCTTATAGATAACGATCTATCGCCATTATCGTACTATTTATTTCTTATCATTATATCTCTATCTATTATTCTGAGAGAAGAGAAAGAGAGAGAGAGAGAGAGAGAGAGAGATGCTATTATTAAAATAAAATATATAATTAAGAGAGAGCGAGAGAGAGAGAGAGAAAGAGAGAGAGAGAAAGAGATTAGACACGTCTTCTTTTCTAATCGCATTTCGCGATTAGACATTCGATTATTAACGCGTATCTCTATAAATGACGAACTTAGAAGATTAGAAAGCGATTATTAATAAAAATCAATGAAAAATATTTTGTGCGTTCTTTTGATTTATATATATATACGTGCATAAATACAAAAATCGGAATAAAAAGAGAGTCGATTTTTCGATCCTT